>NW_028321907.1:22261388-22584444 GCF_036245765.1 Copidosoma floridanum
GTACCGAAAAATGTATTTGATTACTTTTTACTCGCGTCAGCGCATTCTTGAAACCGTTACGATAAATGTTTGATAAAACTTGATACATATTTCAAAAGCTGTGACATCAGCACATTCTTCACCAGGAATCTTTAACCTTAAAAAAAAATAAATCATCTTGATGTCAGTTACTCGTGTGACTTGATCCTCAAAACTGCCACGAATAAGGAGGAAACTTTGTAATAAGGTAATCTTGATCATGCACAATAGGTGCTACAACCACCACGACGTTACAAGCCGATTGGTTGCCATCCATGAGCAATGGTGGGGTGCGGCGGTGGCGGTGGCGGCGGTAGCGAAAAGAGCTCGATTGGCAGTTGACCCGACGAAAGAGCTGATTGGTCACGCGAGCAAGGCTCCCAGATTTACGGGAGTTCGCCGCATGCGCAGTGCGCAATCACCCTCTCTCCATAGAGCAAGCTGGAGCAGGAGCCCCTCTACCCAGACCTTTAACCTAAGCCCCGCCCACTTCTCACAACTTAAATATGACATCTTGTCAAGTAAGAGTACAATCGACGATAGCCGCATGAGCAAAGTCTTTTGCCCCAGCCAAACTTGCCAGCTTTTAAATCTCACTGATGATTTTTTTTTTTTTTTCCATCTGCACAATTTTTATACGTTAGGTTTTTGTATTAAAAAAATATTTTTTTGGTTTTTTGCCTTTTGTACGCTTTTTTTTTTTAATGTACGTTATACATTAAGTGTCATGACACGTTTATGTAATTATGTAAGCTCATGTATAACGTTTCAATACTAAGACATAATTTGTAAAAGTACCATGTACAAGACAAGGTAAGTAAAATTATTAAAAAAAATATTCGTCACTTATTAAGGAAATCAAAACATTAATATTTAGTGAGTTAAGCGTCAAGTGATGATGATTAAAGTATTATTTATTACTTAAAAATTACCAAACGACACATTGTTAATGTAATTCACTATTACATTATTATGGTCGGTAAGCAACACTGTTCAATACATTAATCTGTCCCAAATTGCACGAACTTTTTTTTGATTAGTGTATTATTAATAACTTACTTCGCTACAAGTATTTATTCTTGGAAATACGTCTCGTTAAAAAATATGGATTGCCATAAAAGCTCATGCTGCAATTTCTCAATATTTTTCTATATGTTCCCTAAAAACACTCGACAAAAAATAGTAAAAAAATTCATGCTGAATTCAGATAGTATAATTAATAAAATCTATTAATTTTAAGTTGTTGTTTAATAAATAAACAATTTTTTTTCGCTCAGAGTATGTTTATTACAGCACGCTCTCTCTGTAGTTTATCCGGGCTTGAGACCGGCACATTTACTGTGGCCACATTACGCGCGCTTTAATTTATTTACATTCACGTTCGAAATTAAAAAAAGCCTGGAGAAACTACAGAGAGAGCGTGCTATAATAAACATACTCTGAGCGAAACAAAGTTGTTTATTTATTTAACAACAACTAAAAATTCATAGATTTTATTAATTATACTATCAGAAATCAGCATGAATTTTTTTACTATTTTTTGTCGAGTGTTTTTAGGGAACATATAGAAAAATATTGAGAAATTGCAGCATGAGCTTTTATGGAAATCCATATTTTTCAACGAGACATATTTTCAAAAATAAATACTTGTAGTGAAGTAATTTATTAATGATACACCAATCAAAAAAAAGTTCGTGCAATTCGGGACCGATTAATGTATTAAACAGTGTTGCTTACCGACCATAATAATGTAATAGTGAATTACATTAACAATGATCAAGACGTGTCGTTTGGTAATTTTTAAGTAATAAATAATACTTTAATCATCATCACTTCACGCTTAACTCACTAAATATTAATGTTTTGATTTCCTTAATAAGTAACGAATATTTTTTTTAATAATTTTACTTACCTTGTCTTGTACATAGTACTTTTAAAAATTTTGTCTCAGTATTAAAACGTTATACATGAGCTTACATAATTACATAAACGTGTCATGACACTTTATGCATAACGTATATTAAAAAAAAGCGTACAAAAGGCAACAAACCAACAAAATATTTTTTAATACAAAAACCTAACGTATACAAATTGTGCAAATGGAAAAAAAAAAAAAAATCATCAGTGAGATTCGAAAGCTGGCAAGTTTGGCTGGGGCAAAAGACTTTGCCCGTGCGGCTATTGTCGATTATACTCTTACTTGACAAGATGTCATATTTAAGTTGTGAGAAGTGGGCGGGGCTTAGGTTAAAAGTCTGGGTAGGGGGGCTCTCCCGCTCCAGCTTGCTCTATGGAGAGAGGGTGATTGCGCACTGCGCATGCGGCGAACTCCCAAAAATCTGGGAGCCTTGCACGTGAGCCGCCTTTGCGCTAGCCTTCCAAAAGCTGATTTAATGGACTTGAGAATCTTAAAAAGTTACAATGATGGCTATGCTTATGTTCTCGTTGTCATCAATGTCATCAGCAAATACGTTTGAGGGGCACTTATCAAGGATAAAACATCGAAAAACGTCGCTAAAGCATTTCAACATATTTTATCAAGAAGTGACGATCGTGCACCAATGTGTCTCCAGACGCATAAAGGTAAAGAATTTGTAGGTCGTGAAATGCAATCCGTTTTACGAAAAAATTAAATTAAATACAGAGTAGCACGTAGCCCACAGACAAAGGCTGCAATAGCTGAAAGTTTTATAAGAACTATTAAAGAAAGAATGTGGCGATACTTTACGCACACAAACAATCGACGCTTCATAGACATTTTTCAAAGTATAAAAGAGTCATACAATCGCACAAAGCATTCGTCAACAAAAATGGCACCAGCTGACGTGACTTTGCACAATGTTGCGCGAGCACGAGCAAACAGAAAGCAACGTTATGACAGGCATATTTATAAAAATCCAAAGTACAACGTTGGAGACTTAGTTCGTATCAGTAAGACGAGAAGTGTCTTTGCCAAACGTTACGAAAGTGGTTGGACTTTAGAGTTGTTTAGAATTGTACGTATCTCTTGCACGCGACAACCTCTAGTTTATTTTCTCAGAGATTTGGCTGACGAAGACATTGACGGTTTCTTTTACGAGGAAGAGTTAAGCACAGTGCAAAAGGAATCGAGCGAAAGCTTCTTCGAGGTTGTCAAGATATTAAAAAGTCGAGGTAAAGGACGCTCTAGAATTTTTCGTCAGCTGGAAGGGATATCCTGAAAAATTTAATTGCTGGGCAAAAGGTAATTATTTAAAAGATATAAAATGAAGGACGAATCTTACGTTGTGTTGCCTAGCAACAGTAGCATGCAGTATTATCCTGATAATACTACTGCGCACTACGTGACAAGATTACCTCAGCAAATTAGTTTGCAAGGTCAATGGAGTGTTGGTATAACAGAGATTTAATTACCATTGAAGTTTCAACATGCAATAAAAGATAACGAAAGGAAAATTACCGTAAAATGTATACCACAACTACACAATAATGTACACACAAAACGTCCTGTGATTCGTGTAGATAATTACATACGACCTGGTCTATGCACAAATATTGAAGAAATGATACAAGAAATCAATAGTTTCGATACCACACGAGATCATGTAGTTTTCAGTTTGGAAAGAGGCGGTTACGTAGTGACTTAATTAGTCTGTTCCGAAACAGCGCGCAGTGAATACATGTATCGCTATTTACTATTGTCCGAAAAATTACGTAAAATCTTGGGCTTTAAAAGTGCAACGACTCTTTTTTTGAAAAATAATAAAATTCGATCCATTCATCCAGCAAATTTCGCCAATGTTTTACCGTCAATGCTCATGATTTACAGAGACATCTGTGAATCATACATTGTAGAAGACGTTCAATCGCGTTTGTTGCGGGTGGTGTCGTTGGATCTTCAAGGTTACTCGTACGGTTGTGTCAAAAATAAAATTTTCTCACCACCTATGCATATGTCATTATTGTTTAACTCCTTTCACAACATCGAAATCGATATAAGGGACCTGATTGGTGCCTCCATACCATTCGACTTTGGGACGCTGATGGTAACGCTTCACTTTAAACGAATCGATTAAAAATTATGGATTCCTACGGGGACTACTTTATTGCGCAAAGTGATGGTGGTGATGGTGGTGGAAGTCTGACCACAATTCATGGAAACAGTGGAGGAGATGTTGGGCGCATTTACGTTGGGATCCCCTATCAACAAGGGCGAGGAGGTATCGGATCGTTTCTTGCTGGAGTATTTCGATAAGTTTTACCACTCATTAAACAAGGTGCCAAAGCTGTTGGCAAAGAAGCTGTTCGTGCAGGTATGAACAGTATGTCTGATGTCACCGCTAAAAATATACCTTTCAAAGAGACGTTCCGCACTCGTGTGATGAAGTCTGGTAATGCGCTGAAGAGAAAAGTCGAGGCAAAATTGGACAAGCTTATGGAAGGCTTGGGATATAAACTTGGATGACTCGATGAACCATTTCAGTTGCAATTGCTTCGTACAACTTTGTAGTCAAGGCGTGGTCGGCGTAAGAGTAAAAAGAAAAAAACTAAGAAAATGTGTAAGCAAGACAAAAAGAAGAAAAAGTAAAAAATAGAAAGAAAAAAGAAGAAGGGACAGAGGACTGCAAAAGACATTTTTGGAAGTTAAATTTTTTTTAAGTGGCTTAATTACACAGTCACTCATGCGAGTGCTTGAAGTCTGAGCTTCTTTTGTTTGATACTCCACCGACTCAAACAACTATCAAAGGATCACACTGGATTCAATACAAGCCGATATCATCGCTCACGGATGATTCACCGATCGAATTTGTCGTACCTGGTAATGGTGACGAATACATCGATCTCGCACACACGATGCTCAATCTTCGTGTCAAGTTGGCCGTCAATGAAGATGAAGAATTAAATATTGACATAGCATCTAAAACCTCAAAGACGGGACCAATCAATAATTTTATGCATTCGTTGTTCAATCAAGTCGATGTGTTTTTAATCACAAACCTGTATTACCTCCTCACAACGCGTACGCTTACAGAGCATATTTAGAAACTTTATTGAATTACGGTGCTGTGGCTAAATCATCCCATTTAACGAGTGCATTATGGTGCAACGATACGGCAACAAAGATGGACGATGTGTTGGATGCCAACGCGGGCTTTGTCAAGCGACGTACACTACTACCAGCAAAGTAATCGATTGATCTAATTGGTCATCTTTATTGCGATGTATGCAATCAAGAAAAATTAATCATCAATGGCGTTGAGGTGAGAATGCCATTAGTAAAATCTTGCGATGCATTTTGTCTCATGGATACTTCAAACTTGGCTTCGGTTCGTATTGAAGAAGCAAATCTTTTAGTGAGATGCGTTAAAATAAGCCCATCTGTTTTATTATCCCATATCAAAGCTCTGTCAAAGAGTACAGAAAAATATCCACTCACGCGTGTCGAAGTGAGCGCTGTGACGATGCATAGTGGTATTTATGGTGAAACTTTAGATAATATTATTTTGGGCCAATTACCTAAGCGGATAATCGTCAGTTTCTTTAAAAATCAAGCTTATAATGGCGATCATACTATGAATTCGTTTAATTTTCATCATATCAATATAAATGTTCTTTGTTTGTACATTGATGGTGTTAAAGCTCCTTCCACACCATTACAGCCAGACTTTAAAACGATTAATTTATGTGTAGATGCTTATCATATCTTGTTTTCCGGCAAGGGCGTTCACTTTCTCAATGAAGGGGACCACATTGATCGCGAATCTTATCCCAACGGTTACAGTCTCTTCGCTTTCGATTTAACACCGGGTTTATCAGCCAACGAATGTTCTCATTGGAACCTCATTAAACACGGCAATGTTACATTGGACGTTCGATTTGCCGATGCTCTAACTTTGACTGCCAATTGTATGGTGTATGCCGAGTACGAGAATATTCTCAAAATCGATGCGTCACGTCAAATCATAGTCGACTTTAGCAGTTAGATGGCGCCACTAACTACATGTATTATACATTATACACTCACTACTCGGACACGCCAATCGTATCTCGGGTAAGTTGCTGCTGGTACGCTCAATCATCTATAAATCGCAATGGAGCTCGTAGTCGACATTCAGTATTTCAAGGTAAAAAAAGACGTAACGATGCCGAAAGAAGTTGCTATCATTGCTTTGAACAATGACTTTTCCGCACATTGGGTAGTGACGCCTCCTTGTTGTTTGCAAAAATTGAGTAAGGAGGCGCAACGATAAAATATCTGGTTGTCCCGACAATATCATGGACTTGATTTCATTGAGGGTTAAGTACCTTTAAAAGCAATTTTTAAAATTTTGAATGATATTGGAAAAAGGATGAGAAAAACTTACGTCAGGTGTGCCTTAAATAACGCTCATAAACTGGAATCTTGGCTCTGCGACCGTAATGGACAGCCTACAGATACTGCAGATACTGTCTCAAATCATAACGCGGTGTGTTTCCAGCAGATCAGATCCCACGGGTGTGGACGAAACCAACAGCACTTGTCATTAACACTGACGATCACACAAAACCAGGTATGCATTGGGTTGCTATATACGTTGATGCACATTCCAATGGTTTATACTTCGATAGCTATGGTATTCAATCTTATGTACCGCCACACATTAATCGATTTCGTAAAAATTGTAAGAAACTGCGTTGGAATGTCAAACAGTTACAAAGCATATCTTCAAACATATAAAGTCAGTTTTCTTTGATGTTTTTGTTTTACATGAGCAAGGGCTTAGGTTTTCAAAAATTTCTCGACATTTTTTCCGCTGATTTAAAAAAGAATGACGAAATTGCCAGACGATTTATGTCATTGAGATGTAGCAAAAAAAAATTGAGAAGCTCGGTGTCGGGCGGCAGCGGTTGTCTGGTAAAATGTTTACAAAAAAGTTGCAGTAAAATGTCTTTGATTTAAGTTCATCTATGAATATACTTGTAGTTTGCACATTCTTGAACATCTAGTGATAGATACTAATGTTACATTATTATAAATTCCAAAAATAAACGATGTCAGCGTTTTGCGATTCTACCTCTGAATGTTTATAGTTTGTAAAAAATTCCATACGCAGCGTTTTTTTATCCGTGCGCGATATACGATCATACTAGTTGTAATTAACGTTATTCTGAATGTACTGTTGACGCAATTTTTCATGCTGAAACGTGACTTACCACCTCCAAACGTTTTTCACACTGTCTCTTTCGAGCTACAACTAGTATAAAAAGTCGGATTAGTCGTTAGTCTCTGCCTGCTTGTCATATCGTCAATACAATTAAACAGAAAAATGGAGTTCCAGAAAAAGAGGGTTGGGGCGTTGGTAGCAATCCATCTCCCAAGCGCAAAACAGTATCAACAGTCACCTTCACAGATTTTTTGCAAGCTTTTTGGGTTGAGTAAATCATTTGGCAAAAAAGTCGTAGTTGGTCTGGAATATAAGAAATTATTTGACAACGATTGGGAACCTGTAGTTTGTCTATTAGGCACAGATTTCGAAGGGATTGCTTTCAAAATTTTGGATTGGAACGAATTCAAATTGTCGCTTACAGACATTGAGAAGTATTTTACCACGGCCGACAGCAACTTGCAGGGCATCAAAATTTATGGCTCCAACTGGTCTCTAAAGTTTACTGTAAGTTATAACGGCAAGGCTATTGAGTTTGAAAAAGGATGAAAACAAGGTGTGAGTGGTAGGGTCGCGAAGAAATATCGTCGTAGTTTAGTTCTAAAAAAGATGACCTTTGATCATTTAAGCCAATTCATTATCGAATGTATTAATTGTAATTTAAGTGTATTAAGTGATTTGTCGGATTTGATGCCTACTGTTGTGCAGAAATTTGTAGATTATATTTTAGAAAAAGGTAGTAATATGTATGAAGCGCAAATCGATTATTATAGAACCGATATTGTAAAGAAAATTGTAAGAGATATGAATGATTCAGATTTAGAGAGTGTGTATAAAAAAGTCGTGTCTACAGATACGACAAAATGCAAATATTTAACAAAAGAATGTGTATGCGATTTTATATACAATTTTGCGTCATTTCATACAATTGCACTTGTAGAGACTTTGAACTCTAAAATAAATTCATAAACGTACGTACCTTTGTTTTTACTTACCTAAAACTCACACTACATCCTTACAAATCACATTTTGTTTTGATGTCATAAAAAAAATAAAAAAATATTTTGGACCCTTTATATTGGAGAAACATATTATTATTATAAAAAGAATACCCATACTAAACGAGGGGGAGCATTTTTCACCTCTCTAGTAACTCAAAAGTGGGGGAGCCCTCTCTCCACGTTTAAAGTTGGGTGGGGATCTAACCGTGGTGGGGTCATGTCCCCCACCCCGCATGCCTCGTCTTTGCTCATCATGGAAAGTTCCAACGTAGGTAGTGGCGGTTTGTTGTGACGGCCAAAATGTTGCAACAACTACTCACTATAATTCGTTTTATTCAGAATTTTTTTCATTCAGTTGAACTAAAAGATCCTTGAAACTTGTTTTTTAATTGATGACGATCTTATTTTTCTCAATATCTTTTAAAGATATAATTTTATTTGGTTTTGGTTATCCATAATCTCAACATGGTTCTTCCTAAGTTTAAAGATTAAATTGAAGTGTAACTAAGCACTATTTTATTTTCCATCTTTTAAACATTCAATGAAAATCTTTTTTTTTGCGTTTTTGCTCAAGCTTGTACTTTTCATTTTAGACATTTTTTTTAAATGACGGACGAAAAAAAAATAAGTACACCACAAAATCTTTTTAATATGTAAAGCAAAGTTATGACAATCGTTGTAATTGCCAACCACCAAAACTACTTAACCAATTTTACTGCCAGTTTGCATATCGATTCATGATACTTCCTAGATAGTCGTATAGTTTTGATTTTAAAGGAGTTAATAACGGTAGAGCTAGTTTTTCACTGTAGTTAAATAGAATCTACTAGGTATCGTCGAAGTAAAATCGAAACCATCTGTAATCGAAGTAAAGGGGATAATATTCCCGAGAAAATGATCGATCACCGTAGTTGTTCACTAGTAGTACGTCAAGAATAGAGTTGTTAGTCGTGCAGCTGGGTAATCCAACTACCAACAACACTCTGCTCTAATGGACAGAAGGAAAATAAAGCACGTAAAAGTGCCCAGTGATATTCTCCAAGGCGGCTGACGCTGCTCTCCGTTCCTGGTTTATTAGGCCACTAGGGGGCCTAACAACCGCTTTATAGTACAAGGAAAATCTGGAAAATTCTACCATCTGCAACCCAGCTAGACCCACCTTAGATCAAACTTGAAAAAATTTATACGCCCGTTAGTGGTACAAGTTACACCCCCCATAGAGGTCCGAAGCTACATTTTATTAAGCCTTTATGAGCAGTGTACCCTGAACCCGGGACAGACACTTCCGTTACGACTATTAGCTGACCCGTTTCTTAATTAGTCGTTGCAGATCTAACCGTACGTAGACAGCTTCAGCGATGGCCGCATCCACGGCTCTAATGGACAAGCAACGGCCAAGATAATAAAGCGCAATGAAATAATAAACATTCTGAACGCCAATATCTACAGCGTTATACCAGGAGACAACTACCCTAAGCACAATACGTTGTAACACTTCCAGATTTCTGGGCCATTTTTTTAACGGTTCTGGTGCTATGATATGGCCACATTGGCTGAAAATTTGATCAGCCTTCTTCTCAGTGGTCTAGACTCGGATTGCGTATCCATTTTTGATCAGACGGTCCATTTCTTTGTAATAAAGCGCGGCAAACCTTGGGTTCTTATCCAATTTTCTTTCTAGTAAACATAGTCTATTAGCCGCCATCGCGCAACTATCTACTCGTGGTGGGGCGACGTTGTTCCACAGCAATCCTGTCTCGTCTCCGTCAATATTTTTAATGCACGCTCGTGAGCGGGGTTGGAACGCGTCAACTCTTTCACTCCCAAACTTTCTACCTTGAAAAATTCTCGGATAAGCAAGTCCAATGTCGCGGTCATAGCGCAACACTCTGTGCAACTCTCGTCCTGAAGAACTTCGCTGTTTTTACGCATCATGAACACGCCGTGTTGTCTCTTGGTTGAGGCAACTCCATGAACCAGCCAACCTAGCGGTGAGGCTGTAATTGCAACATCCGTTCTAACTAAAACTCTTGTTTCACTGCTAGCTAACAGACGCCAATTGTCCTGCCCAACGATTATCTCTGGTTGGGCCATCTTATACGGTTGAATTAAAAGGCTATGCTGTTTAGCGATTTCGCGTATCAATTCACCTGGTAATGACTGCGTCGGGAAAGACAAATTGGCGACTGCGAGTGCATTGTCAATTTTGTACATATGTTCCGCATTGACGCCGCCTATCTCAAAACGCACCACTTTACATAAATCATTGGTCGCACTGCTGTCTAGAATCCCGTTTATATTGACGATCACATTTTGCCCGGTCAGTCCTAACCTTTTCGACAACTTAGCATCAACGACCGTGATGGTGAAACCATCATCGAGCAACGTGAAAGTCTCCACGGTTGCTTTGGGTCCGCACACGCACACCGGGATTATTTTTAGCAGAGCGAAAGATTTCGATAGTCATGCGTTGCGATTTTCATCCTGCATCGGGGAAAAATCATGCGGGACGCCAGGAAAAGAATTTGGTGTATCTTGCCTTGTGCGATTGGCATGGTTCGTTTTTGTTCGCGACTCGGTGTGCAGCAACATGTGATGCGGCCCTGCGCATGTGGAGCAATTTGGTGCTTTGCATGCAGTTTGAAAATGGCCGCTTTCAAGACACTTGAAGCACAGACGAAGCTCCTTAATCAAATGCCAATGCCGAGCAACGGACTCGCGAGCCAAAACGAAGCAATTTTCTATATAGTGGTTGTCGCGCGAACACACTGCACACGAGTCCTTTCGAGCTGTCGCAACATGCATCGTTGCAGAACTTCCACTTTCACACATCGTTGTTGTAAGCACACGCGGCCCCCCTATTTGTTTCGGATTTTTCTTAGCATTCCCACGCGTGTCTTCCACACACACATCGAAATCGAACAAACTACTTGCAGCCGCCATTTCTACCTTTCTGTACAAAAATCGGACAACTGTTCTATCTCTGTTTGATCGCTAAGATTTTCAGCAGCATGCTTGATGAAAGCGTATTTCAACGCGGCGGGAAATTTTCTGCCTATTCTTTGAATCACGTCGGGATTATACAGATAGCCCCGCAAATCGAGACTGCGGAAGGCGGTGATTAAGTTTTTTAAAGAAGACGTGAAATGCGGAAGCGTGTTTTGGCCGGTGTGCAATGACGGAATGTCTTCGAGATAAAGCACGTACATTGATAAAAGCAAATATAGCGAACACTCAGGCTATAGTAATCTCACGCATCAATTTTACCGTGAGAATTTTATTATTCCCGTAATGTAGCTCGAGAGTACTAATAATGCCCTTGGCATCGTGGCCGGTTGCGAGCAAAGTATTCACCACGTGGCTTGCATTGCCCTGTATGGCTGTGAATAAACATGCGACATTTTCTTGGTCGCTATACGCTCCGTCGCTGCTCGTACTCTCATACAATTGATGAAAGTGGCGCCACTCGAGTGGATTCCCGGTAAACGCAGGCAACGCTTTCACAGTGGTCAAACGTGACAACAATCGGGAGTCATTTTCTCGTTGCAACGAGTTTTGAGTCCCACGCAAGGTTGTTTCCAACAAATCGGCAAGGCGGGCAAATGAGTCGTCGTTTCTGACGTTACCTGCAGGATCGCCCAGGTTGTTGCCTGCTGGAGTCGACGTACCTCTAAAAGCCTCGAAACCGGGAAAAGGAACTAGGTCGTCATCCATCCCGCTCCTGCTCTCACGAGGTACGGAGACCGCTCGCAGTGTGTTGCGTGGCCCCAGCTGGTTCGTCGTGTCTCTAACCTCAGTCAGTCGTCCCCATTTGCTTTTGTCGCCCTTTGCCGCATCAAGCTTATTGACTCATTTCCTCGTGTTCATGGTGATTTTGGCATCCTGGATCGTCAGTCAACCTTCACAATTATATTCCCGAATAGTCCCGGGTTTTGGCACCAAATTTTTGACGATGGAACGAGCCGGAAGCAGGAATCACCAGGAGAGACAATTGAAACACACAAATTTATTTGATCAAAAGAAATATATTGACGCTAATTTAGTACATAGCCTTTTAGGCGCTATACGCACCTTATTCGCTCGTAGCCCGTGAACATCTACCGCTCGCTACAGCGAGGGAGCGTCGCGCCCCTTGCGCCGCCGCACTCGTTCCTCCCCTCCATTCTACCGCAATTCCATACCCCGCATTTTGCCTGTTTCTCGCGAGCTTCGATGTTGGAGCACTGTATGTCGATAATGAAGAAGCAAAGCGCCAAATTCGAAAACTGTACCAATTAATATGAAAGGAGACATCACAGCTTATTTCTTCGTGTCATCGAGACTACTTTTCAGCCTGAACGGCCCCAGACCTGCGTCTGTACACGCTAGTTTCGACCTTCACTACAACCGGAACTTTTTGCTCGTATCAAGGTCTATGATAACAAATAGTGGCTTGACGGCTGCGAGCTTCTCGCGCCTAAAACAAGTCGCCTCGATGACTTCACAAAGAAGGCAAATCGACATCCACGTCGTATATTTACTGTTTGCTCCTCCCCACATGACCGCATTCAATCATTGCATCACATCTTAGCCAAAATAACATGTGTTTTATCTCTGATGTACACAGTAACGTTGCCCCTTTCACTCGCAACCTTTAAACGCCTATTTTCGTCTGTTACAATTAGCTAAGGTCTGGACAACTTTGCCTGTATTTGGAGTTATTAGGAATTGCAGGTGAAATCAGCCTTGGACGTATAAATCCTTTTGCTGTAAAAAAACTGCATTTATTATAGAGTCACAGTCTGCCATTTACTGCATCATGCTTCCATCCAGTGTATTTGTAGCTAAAATTGTTGAACTATCTTTTTTCTGTGGATCATTTATGTTTTCCATCCTCTTTATATCCACTTGCGTTTTTTCCACCTTGTCCTCTACATCGCTTACTCTGTAAGACGTTAATTCTATCTGTGTAGCTAGGAGGTTTGCTATGCTGTGTGTGTTATTTTTATTTGAGTCAAGTGCATCTGTCAGTGTTTTCTGATCAACATCTTTACTGCAATTAACCCTGAATTATATTGTATCTGTGTTATCGACCACTGTAGCTACTCTGGTACCTCCAATTGTGCCCTGAAATACATAAAACTGTTAGCTATACACTGCGAGCCCTGGTTGCTGCCAACGGGCCCACACTTTAGTCTCTGTGCTGAATACTGGTCCTAACACTATTTATACTTCGTCGATAGCTATCCACTTAAGCATAATACCGTATGTACCTTACCCTTTCTCTTATCTTACCCCTTTTTTTTTTAGTTCAGCGTCGAGCTGTGAGTGTCGCTCTCTTCTTACAATTAAAGTATTTAATAATAAGCGTATGTTTTAACTCTTTTGCTTTCCTTTTTGTTAAAATTGTTATGGTTTATTTTTGTATTTTTGTCAACGTGCGTAATTTTTGTTTGTTTAAAAACTCTCTATCGTAAGTATGTTTCATTAGGTTATCCCTTATTTCGCATTAGCTTTACGTACACATATGCAGTTAGTTATTAAGTTTGTGAATTGTTGGTTATAATATTGTAAGCCCCATCTTGCCTGGAGAATCATATATGACAGGGGATAATGTTATCACAAGTGCTCTTTTTTTCCAGTTTAGCATGCGGGTTAGTTTAGATCCGTATACTTTTTCTCCAGTACCAACGCCCTCATTTGAACACCTGGTAAGGTGCTGTCGTTGTCCTAGAGGTATTCTAGGATTACAAGAGGGCTTTCTGGCTGTCCTTCGATGGCCAAGTCATAAGAAGACACTGCCGCACACTGGGTAGAGTTAATTATTTCTCTTGATAGTCAACCAGTGATCCGGGTGCGTTATTATTAGTTTTCCTTATATCAACGATTGAGTATTAGTCTATATAGTTTTCACAAAATTATGATTTCATTTAGGTGGATGGTTTAACGAACGATCTGTTTGTTGCCTTGGACGTAGCAGTCGATTCGATATCTCATGACGACTGTGTGTGCCGTCGCAGGCGTTGTGATTATCAACTGATTATGACCAGAAATAGGATTGTTTCTAATGAAGGAAGATTGAAGGAGTGAAGACAAAGAGGTTTAACTTTTCGTATTCCACGTAGCTTGTGGTCTTCTTAAAAAAATTAATTTATTTTTACTGTGTTTGCTTTATTTATTTTACTTTCATTCCTCCGTGTTGCTCTCTATCTAACAATCATTGCTAAAACGATTATTTCTTTAACAATAATGATGTCAATGGGCTACAAAAAAATTGTTATTTTTTCATACTCTCTTTGTTTGCTTATTTAACATTAACTTTTCTTTGTGTACTCCTCACACTAACTTATTTTAATTCACATATATATCTCAGCCTATACGTATATTTTTTTATTTTATTCGTGTTCTTTACGATCTTAAATATTAAATTTGGCCTGGGAGTTAGCTCTACGTCTAAAAGAGTATGTCTCCTGACTAGTAAGTGTCACATCTGCCCCTGATTTGCGTTGTTTTTTTTCATTCATGTTCTGAAAATTTTAGTATTGATTGATGTTATTTATGCTTTGTTCATGCATACCCTCCCTTTATAACCGATTTTTTGCTGTGAGCTTGCGTTTCTGAGTCTAACATATATATTTATCTAGTTTGCGAGTTTGCGGCTCGTCTGGGGCTACGAAGACTTTTAACGTTATTCTAATTGATCCCTCTTTACTGTTATATTTTTACACTGCGCCCAGGGGCCACGAAAATTTTAAGCGAAGTCGAATGTTTAAGTCTATACCTCCGTGTCTCTCACCCTGTTTGCATTATTCGGTGGGTTCTTTACCATATATGCTTTTTTTATTTTATCTTCGTGCAATAATTTTATTTCCACTTTGTGGTATTCTCTAACTCTTTTAAATCTTCGATCTGCGATTACTAGGGCGTTCCTGTAGAGTACCATTGATAGTCTAGTATCTTTGAATATTTTCTCAATGTATCACTGCTGGGTTGTTTGGTATTATTATCATCGCTAAGGGCCTTACTACACTCTAAAATATTAGATTTATGCGCCGTTTCTTTAAATTGCTCCTTTACATACATGTGCATAATTATTACTCTTCTTGCAATTTTCATTTTAGCTTCTCCTATGGTTCTCTTTTTGTTGTTCATGTGTGTAAAAAAAATGTATCTTCTCTCGTATAGTGCATCTATGATCTCACAATTAAGTACTGCTTCAGTTATTGTCATAAGGGATAGATTGTCTAAGTACTTAAATGTATAGCCCTCGATCTTGTTAAATTTTTGTACTAGAAGTTGATCTTCTATTTCCCTTGCAGCTTGGTAGCTGATGACGTGCACAGAGCAGCCATCTTAGATAGACTTTTGTTTATTTTTCCAAGTCCCCGTACAGTGTGGTCACGATCCTCTTCGGGAATTTTCACGCTTAGACTAGAGGTTAACGCCGACTCAAACCAAAATGCAGAAAGTTAAAATTTCTGATTTTGGTATAATGCGCGTCAGCACATCGTAATAACAGGCAGAATATGTTTTTAATATAAACTCACTGGATACGCTGTCAGAGGTATATAAAAGAATGGAAGAGAACATCGAAAAATTTAAAGAAGTAATGGTGACAAGTAGTGAAAACGTAGCACTGTTTTCGTCTAACGATGAAGTATCATATCTAAAAAACATTATTATTCTGCGCCTGTTATACATGCGATTCTGCTCGATTGCGTTGAAATTGTGCTGCTATTGTGTATGACTTGTTGCGTTCGCATGCTTAAGTAATCTGCTGTATCTCGTCCCATGGGTAGTGCGCATGCATTGCGTTCGTGTGTGAGTGCTTACTCATGTTTCTCGGTGACACAGCTTGTGTTCGACTGGTTACTGTGAAATAGCATATATAACTTGATCTAAGTTATTATAGGAGATACGAGTGACGATTACGATACAGGACATCCGTTTTATTTAATGGAAAAATGTTGAGATATAATTTACACTATCCCTAAACACAAACAACTCATTACAGTTAAAGACTCTTTAGATGGATCGAAGATAAAAGATTTGAATACAATAAGTCACGTGCAAAAAAAAATTTAAGATAGATATAAACAAAGGAAACCTTTAACAAGATAGCAAATTAAAGATTTGAGAGATACAAAAATAAAATTGATTGATACTTCATCTAAAGATAAAAATAAAGATTTAAGAGATAGAAAAATTAATTTGATTCATACCTTATTAAGATAACAAATTAAAGATTTAAAAAATAAAAAAAAATTTGATTCATACCTTATCAAGATAGCAAATTAAAGATTTGAAAAATAAAACAAACAAAAATTTGATTCATACCTTATCAAGATAGTAAATTAAAGATTTAAAAAATAAAAAAATTGTTTTGATGATACCTCAACTAAAAATAGCAAATATTTAAAAATAGAGAAATGGATTTGATTGATACAAGATTATTTTAACAAGAAAGTTAATTAAAGCTTTGAAAAATAGTAAGATAGATTTGAGTGACACAACAGATTTGATTACTTATCACACGGTAATAGTACAAAAATTAATAATATGAAAAGAAGTGGTACGCAGATAAAGGTGTATCAAATACACAACAAAATTCACACTGTTAGATTTGATCTCGCAAAGCAAAGGGATACTAAATTTTGCGAATTCTTCGATTTTGATAGCTTTCGAACTTTGTAGTAAGACTCAGAGATTTCCTAAAGATGAGAAAAGAGATTGCTTTTACCATAAGATTATCAATAAAGTAGGAAATGTGAAAATTGCAGACTCTAATAGACTGTTTAAAAGCGAGAATGTCTTGTCCTATAAATATTTACGTCAAGGATTACGAAGGTAAAAGTAATATAGAATTGCTTAGATTTAATGCATGGAGTAGTATGTTTGTTGTTGAACCTAAAACTTCACTCTCTACGCGCATGGAGGAGCCAAAAATTTTTGAAAGAAAATTGGTTAAATGCACAAATAAGAATTCCTCCATGGACTTAAGGGTGGAATAAGAAAGGTGGGTTTCGGGTAGTAATAACAAAAACAAAATGGTCCAAGATAGAGTGATATGCGTTAAGATGCTCGCTGGAAACTTGCTGTTGCTTCATCAGCTTGTTAATAAAGACATGTGTATCTATTTATACAACCTAAGATGGATACATTTGACCCACGCTCTAACGAGATGTTGATTTCCGATGCCTATGGAGTATTTTTTGGATAGTGGAGCTAGTACAAGATGGTCAGAGTACAAGCAACAACAAAAAGTGTAAAGAAATTGTACAGTACAAATTATAGTAAGAGCAGCCCTATAATCCCAAACAATGGATCTGAAAACGATTGTTTGGATACCGCACGGCAAAACGAGTTTGAGAAAACCATTCAAGATAGAAAAACTAATGATAGTGAAGAACTAATGATGGGTGAGATTTCAGAAGCTTAAGGTTCCTTTATATAAAGGTATAATATATATTAAAAAAAAAAAACAGAGCCATGCTTTGACTTGCAAGATTCGTGCATTCATCGGAAGAATATCTTAAGGCATTGCAAAGAAAGTTTCTGGACAACAAAGATTTGAATAAGTCTGTATTTGATAACTTCATTACATTATGCAGGGTGTGTCATATTGCTAAAATTTAAAAATTACCTTCTAACATTAGAAGAAAGAGGGCATCGTAACCACTTGAAATAGTTCACGCCAACACAACCAGGGGACCAACCAGCCCAACAACTCATCCTAAAGGATACAAATTTTTGATAGTATACACAGACAACTACTCAATATTTACGATAGCATACCCTGTAAAAGTGAAATGTGAAGCAAGAAGTTGTACGGACAAATTTGCGACCAGCGCACGAAATCTACTGGGCTTTGATGCTATTAAAGAACTTACCAAGGCACAGAGTTTACAGGAGGTCGAACAGTAAAAATTTTCCAGAGATTGGGAGTTGAGTCTCAACTGGCCTGTCCAGACACTCTTCAACACAATGGCATTTCAGAACGAATCAATCAAACATTGCAGGACAAAGTATAAACCTAGATATATGATTCCGGGTTTACGGAGAACATGTTGGATTTAACCTTGGGTACTGCAGTATATACATATAATCGCACACCACACCTGTCCAACAAAATAATAGCTTTCTTAGAAAATTTTACCTCAAATCTAAAGATAGAAATAAATCAAATAAGATTTGACTTTTATTTTATCAAACAAGATTTGGTTGTGTGGTATTTATTAAGATACAAAGGAACACTGGAACCAAATTCAGCCCACAAGGTATACCAGTAGTACTAGTTGGCTATACTACTACCGGCTACATTTTTCTAAGACCAGAGAATGGAAAATTTTATGAGATTCTGGATGTAAGATTTCATAAAAGACTTGTATTTAGAAATACCTGGCGGAATGACGAAATAGCAAACTAAAATAATCATAAGATAGACCTTAAACAAGGTGAATGTTTCATTAAGTTTGGTAAAGATAGTCTTAAAGTATTATTAGAAACGGAGGGAGAACAAGGAGTCAAGAGAAAACGAGGATGTAAAGGCTCAATTTTAACAGGTGGATGTCCTCTAAGGGTCTATGGGGATACCGTTGTTTGGAAGACAGAATTACGTAGCTATCTTAAACTGTGAAGCTGAATAAGTGGCGATGTGTTATACAAGTTCAGAGTTGATTGGACTGGAGCACTCTATAAGTTATTAATAATGTCTCGCACTTTATTGCCCACAGATCTGTGGTGTAATAGTGAGGTCACTGGAGTAAGTGCTCAGATAGATAGTGGTAGGAGATTGAGGCACATAACTGAAATCATAGCTGATTATATTAAAGAATGTGTAACCAGAGGTAAAATAACTGTTAAATGGATTCCATCCAAGAAGCTACTGGCAGATATTTACAGAAAATCTCTGCCATTTAAATTCCGTAAGAAACTAACTAAAGAAATTTCGAATATGAATAACTAATGAATCGCATGATAGTAAAATTTGAATCTAAGATAGTTAAGTTAATAAATTGAGCAAGTTAATAAATTCGCAACCAATCGAATGAGTGATCCAGAAGCCGGCATGATCTTCATCTTCAACTGTTTATTCACTCAAATTAATTTAAATACACCAATATTTCCCTTGTCATTTCATTTTATATTATTTTGTTAAATTCAGATACGAATGGGAGGAAGTGTGAGGTGTATATTTGGCGCTCGTAACTGAATTTCAGCGCATGCGTAGTAGCAGTCAGTCTGTTCATACGCACTTTCTGTTATCGTATTTCCTTATTTGATTTGACCTTGCTTTATTTCAGTTCAGCTTAAGATTGCATATTTTTGATCGTAAGGACTAAAGATAGCATATACTCAAGATAGTAAGAATAAACGTGTTCGTATTTTGTAATAAAAGCGATATTGTTGTACATTGTATTGCCTGATCGCATACCCATACATCCATACTGCTAACATTAATACATTCTACAATTACTTTCCACTTATTATTTCTAGCTATAAAGTTTCAAATTAATCTTCCTGCCTGCATTTCTTGGAAGAATATCCAGATATTTTTTCTTTACGCCTGCTTTTCCTTACTCACGCATAAGTAATTTGTTTCGATCTTTCAGGTATTTGAAAACACTCCGGCTTTGACAGTGGTATTTTTACGACATCCAATCTAATTATATCTTCGGCAGCACTTATTTGACCCCGCTATCGTTTAAAGATATCCAATCCTATGATTTCCTTCATGTAAATTGGAAAGTCATGGAGGACAAGATGCAATATGCACTCAAATCTGTGCAGTTGAGCTTGTAGCTCTAGATTATGTTAGACTTTCGGAGATCACACCGAATATCCTACAAGTTCAAGGCTGCAGGTGAGTCTCTTCTGCTGTCTGGAATGTACGCACCGATTTCTCGTTGCAGTGGACCCCTTTACTGTGGTAGCCCATTTTTAACAAAATACGAATTATAACCACCCCTGCTATCTTGGTTTTAATAGTTGCTTACATAACGGTTAAATGTGCTTCTGTTGTTGTTATGAATGTATGAGTCTACATTATCACGATGACCCTAATAGTTATTACCTCTGGGGTTGTATGTATTATACCTGTCAATGTTATTATTGTTTCTTTTGTATGGCTCCAGTGGGCTATTTTTATGATCCCTGTGATATCCATTAAAATTATTGTTGTTAAAATTATTAATCCAGACCCTATAAGTATAGGCATTCTCGTTGGTAGGGGTATTATTCACGAGTTAGTTATGCCCCTCGTTTCGCTGTCCCTCATCTTCTTCCTTGTCTTAATTAAGTAAGTGGCGGTCTCTTGCGTAGTTTTCTGGTCCCTAACAATAAATACAATTTCCCTTTAGCTCTCTTCCCTTGACTCAAGCTTTTTTGTCGTTCATCAATTCTGGTAATTTTTGGCATT
This sequence comes from Copidosoma floridanum, assembly GCF_036245765.1. Lineage (NCBI taxonomy): Eukaryota > Metazoa > Arthropoda > Insecta > Hymenoptera > Encyrtidae > Copidosoma > Copidosoma floridanum. The sequence continues at coordinate 22,281,929 of NW_028321907.1, forward strand.
CTTCGACTAAATGCCTGGATTGGCCGTCGCAGTATAGACAACGTTTTTTGTTTACTGCTGCTACTGCTTCTTGTGTCCCACTAGTAGTTTCTGTTCTTTTCTCTCCTTTTCTTGCCAGGTTTACTAGTTTCCTCCACTTGGTTGTACCTTTATTGTATGCAGACAGTGCACTCACTAGTATGAGGTCCCTATGGTCCGCAAACTCAGCATAAGACTTGTTCGATTCAAGTGCTCAGAGCGCTCGAAGTAATTCACGAGTCTTTGAGATGTATATCCGTATTCACAACCAAGACTGTAAATATAGATAAACAGCTCAATGACTCTTAATCACTCAAAGCGCTCAGAGCACTTGAATGGAACAAATCTATATAGATAGCGTACTGTAGCTAAAAGAAAAATGGCATCGCGTTGGCAAAAATGGAATATTCGTGATATCTTGATGTTAGTGTAACGGAGATATTGTCCCGTAAGTTAGTAAACATTACGTATATTGTCGTCATTTATAGTTATAGTATGTCAGCGATGCCATTTTTTTCTTAGCTCCAGTACGCCGTTTATAACAGTAAGTTAATACTTTTAAAAAAGAGCCAAAGTCAAAAATTAAATCAAGTATAAATCCAGAGCTAATTGTAAATGGTAAGAGACATTAGGAGCATTGATAACTGCAACGAAACTAATAAGTTGACAAAAAATATCAAGTTATGCTGAGATTGAAAATGGAAAATTAAATGTGTAATAGTTACAATAGTTTTTAATATCAATTATTCATTTTGCAATTTATAAGTATATTTTTTTTCTTTATTTTTAACACTTGCCTTGTTTTACATTATAACTGTTTTTTTGATGTCCTACTGTTTACTTATCTAACGTAAAGCTTTTTTAGTAAAAATAAAATTAAGTTTTATACATTAAACATATTTTTAAAAAAAATGTTATTAACTGCTTTGTGGTCAAAAATAAAAAGTACTGTTTAAAATTAATATAGTAAGATGTATTTTTTTTTACCGTGTTTTATTTACACTCAACTACAAATGAAAATTTATGACATGTCTTACGTTTGTTGAAAACTGTTTACTTCAAAACATAAGTTAAATTTCTAAAAAAAAAATTCGTAACTCAAATTATATTAAACATTAGTTTAAATTAGTCTTCCGTAAAAAAACATGAAAAGTATGTAACGAGTGTAGGCGGGTTAAATAAAAAATACTCTCAATTGTGTGCATTGTGAACTAAGGCAAAGCCACGGTTACCAAATATGTGACCTAAGCATTCTGTGCTTTCCTCCCATAGTAAGTACACAATTTTTAAGCACGCACCTCAATCGTGCGTAACAGGGTACAGATAAAAGTTTTTTTTAAGCAGGTATGAGAAAATTGTTACATTACACCTATCCTTACCTAAGTTAGAAATAATGTATCATTTCAGGTAAAAATATACGTTGTACTCTAGGCAAAAATAAACACATTTACACACTTGCTTTTATACATTTTGTAACAAAAAATTTGATAACTAACCTAGAAATTGTATTCATAAACTTTATCTAATTGCAATTTATTCGAACTTATTAAAGTATCGTAACGTATGGAAGTAAAGGTAAGACATTTGGCTCCCTCTCCTTGAATCTCGTAACAAGAGGCCTTAGGGCCAAGAAAAGAGAAAAGCAATTAAGAAGAGAGTCTTTCAGGGACTACAAGATACACCCTGGAGAAGACACCCGCGTGACTTTACCTTTCAAATGCAGTATCTTGAATAAAGGTCTTTAATGTAACAAGTGTTGATCATTCTCGCAACTCACCCCATTACCAAACTCTCTCTCACGTAACAGATTAAGTGCTAAGTCTGGGATTCGGTAAGAGTCAAAAAGTTTTTTTCTTTTAATTTACTCGTTTCCAAAATTCTGCCAAGATGCGAACATACAGCAGTGCTACGAGAATACGACGATTAGAAATTGAGATGCCGAGGATCCGATCAAAGACCACAGTACTGGTCATATTCTACAGGCAGTGGTGTCAACAGCCGAAAAGCCAACAAAACTTGGGTACCAATTGCAGATAATATATAGTAAAATTAATTTTGTCCCTTACTTCTGAAGCAACGTAGAAAAGGCACACATAAATTTATATATATAAACTAGTGAGGCTAACGCCTCCTGCGAGCTCCGCGCGCCAACCCCCCACTAACAGATTGAGTAGACAAAATAACAACATTACTCGTGTATTTATCAATGCAGGCTGAAAATAAGCTCACAACAGCAGAATACGTGACTCACAAAGGAGTTGATAAAACATATGAATAATTTAACATAACTAATTATAATATTAATTTTCCAAACGTATTTTCAAATAATATTAGAGAGGGTCTTCGATTCCATGAACTAAAATTAAAAATAAATGCTATAGTAGTGTTAATAAGAACTCTAAGTATATCAGACGGTCTCTGTAGAGGCACAAGATTCAAAATAAAAAAATTATTTAAGAATAATATAGAAGCAGAAATAATTATGGGAGAAAAAAAAGCAAAGTTTATATTCCTAGAATAATATTAAATACTGGCATCTTATTATCATTACCTTTTGTCTGCTATAAAAAACAGTTTCCCTTTGTATTAGCATGTTTTGTATTTATTTAATAATCAGAATAACAGAGTTTTGATTTTTTAGGATTGTATATTAAAAAACCTTTATTCTCTTACGGACAATTATACGTTGCTTTGTTGAGATGTAAGAATCCAAAGAGAATTATTATTCAGATTGCATCCGAGAATAAATCGAGAAGTAAGAATATTGGTTAGCTAGAATTTTTTCAGTAATTCAAAAATATGTAACTTCGAAGATCGTCACATTAAAACAGACGTATGTTAATTCATAAAAACTATGAAATACAAATATGTGAAAAATGTAGAAAGGGTTTTAAAAAAACAGATGGGTTAAAATAACACATAAAATGTTACAAAATTAAGCTAACAGAATAAATTGTTGTTTTAAAAGCTTAATTGTGTTTGTATATTAAATTATACCCCCTCCTAAATTCTGTCTTTTACTCAATAAAGTCCTCAAGTAATTAGGAATTTAATATTTGAGTAAAGTAGACATGGACCAGAAAGTGATTTGAAATGCAAAAGTTCAATCAAGTTAAAAAAATAATGGTACTTCAGAGACATATAGTGAATGAGGAGAAGTGAATACACAGAGGGAGATCAGTGACTTAAGAAACCATCAAAACGAGGTATGACTTAGGTACTAGTTTGCGTATATTTTGTAACATTTATAATGTAAGACATGGTAAAACATTAGATAAATAAGTATTTTATTTGAAGGAGGTGAAGGGGGAGCGAGGGGGAGCTGAGGGGAAGCTGAGGGGGAGCGGGGAGAGCAGGCGGGTTGTGACTCACTTTCGTCAATACAACTATATAATATAGGGAGATATATACAAGCGCACGGTGGCTCAGTCAGCTAGGTCGTGGATTGGCACGCAGGAGACCGTGGTTTGATTCCTGGCCAGTGCGACTATTCAGGCAAGTACCTCTGCGACTTTTCACATGTGCTTTTTCACCACGCAATGCTCCTTGAGGAGAGCTTAGGCGACCTTCTCGTAGCATAATTACCTTATTTTCCCATACCCCCCTCCTTTAATGGAAGGACTCTCATCCCTCTTCCCCTCCTTCTCTCAAGTTCTAAGTGCCCTGTGTAGTGCCCTTTATAGGAACCGGACGTAAAACACTATAATATAAAAAAAAAGATTTATACATGTATATATCCCTATATTATATAGTTATTTGTGTACAGCATTCAACATATCCCCCCACAGCTCCCCCTACAAACCCCCACAACAGCCCCCCCATAGCCCATCCACATATAAGCTAAAATTCAAGCATGTTCACCGTTAATTTAACATTTCTATCTTTTTCCTAAGACCCTCCACAGCCCCTCCACACCCATCCTACAGCTACTCCACAGCCCCCACACTTTTTCTCTTGTCACCCTACAGCCCCATTTTTACACCATTTTTCTTAATAAAAGTAAAAATAAAAAAATAATTGTCATCTATTTTTCTACATTGCCAAGAAGGCAAATAGATGGACCATACATATTGATAATATATAGAACTCATGTTTAATTATGTATTGATATTAATATATTATATATTGTAATGTCATTGTCATAAAATTGTTTTAATTTATTAAAAAGTATAAAGTTCTCGGTGCATTCAACTTTTTGTGATACTATTATCATAGAATATTGTTATAGTCATTATTTCTCACGTGTAGATGTATGACATGATACAAATAGATGTACAAATCAAAACGTTACATAATTGATAATGAAATAATAATAACTCTGGAAGTATCGCCTAATTTAAAGAAGTTAAGTGAACAATCTTTTAAATTCAGCTATATCATGACGACAAGGAGACAGAACTCACAGTAATAAATTTTAAATTAATTAAATAACTGATGATGATTACAAATATTAACAATGTAAACATTTATTGTAATAATAATAACTGTAGTAAATAATAATTTTTCCATAACATGTACACTAAGCTATTATATTATAATAAATTTTTGTTATAAAAATTGCAAATCCCTTATTCTGAAAAATTAAAAATCAAATTTTTTTAACAAAAAAGTACCATCATAAAAAAAGACTTCATCATGTTATGTATTATTGTTTTACGATGAATAATTCATAAATATAATAACTTTTAATTTATTGCCATAAATTTTGTTAATTCATTAAAAACTTTTATTTATCTATGAATATTATTAAGTAAAGTCAATTATTCATTTAAAATGACTTTCCAAACAATCCTTTTTCCTTTTTTATTTTTTTCTCTTTCTATTTAATTTAATAAATACATTTAATTTTTGCATCTTGATATACCTTACATAATTAACCATGAGAAAATAAGGATTTTTTAAATACAAATCTACATTATCGAAACTTTGACCTCAAGATTTGTTAATTTCCATAGCAAATGCCAGAACGGATGGAAATTGTTTACGATAGAAAATTAAAAGTAATGTTGAGCTGTTGCCTGTGTCTAAAGTTATTCTTGGAATGAGGACTTTATTTCGAATTATTTTTCCAGTTATTATTTCTCCTTCTATATTATACTGTAATAATTCCGTGATCCGTAAACGTTTTCATTACACAGTCCATCTGATATACTTACATTTCTAAGTAGAAACACTATTGAACTAATTTTTAGATGTAGTTTATGAGGTGGTTATCCTTTACAAATATTTTTTAATACTTCTACAAGAAAATTGAAGTAAATGTTATCGTGTGATTCATCAACTCCTTTTTAAGTTGCGTTATCTTTACTATAGAGAGTTTTAATTTCTTTAGTTGATTTTTAACTTACTTGTTATTTAAATAACTAGTGTACTCGTTATGTGATGTTAGTATAACACTATTCTTCGAACAATTTTTGATGTAAGAAAATATTTGGGAACATACATCGTTGGATATCCAATTTTTAGGAATGTTAAAAGTTTTTATTTTCCCTTCCCCAATTTCCAATAATAATTTTGATAATCCCCTATGGTCAGAGCAAATATTCATTTCCAGTCTTTAAATTTAGAATGAATTTCATAAAAATAAAGATTTAATAGCTTCTTCAATAACATTATTTCTATTACCATTTTTTATTACCAAGAGAATATGACGAAAATTACCTCCTAATATTACTAATGTTTTTTCAAAATATTTTTTAGTATTACATAAATCTCTTAACGTTCTGTCTACTATTTCCAATGCTTTTTTTTAAAATTAATTTAAGCCTCATCCACATTAATAAATCAACTCTTTTAACTTTTTTTTTTATCAGACTAAAATTCTAAAAAGGCATTTTCTATTTTATTGAGATCTAAAGGAAGTCTAAACATTTTATGACTTGTTATCCCCATTGGAAGTAAAGTTAATGCTATTCCAATCCATTCCATCGACAAAACTTTTTGATTTGAAGAAATAAAAAAGTGAATTACTGTTTTATGTTAATTAGTCTTTTCCAAACTTCCAGGACAATCGAGAAAAAAAATATAATTTTTTTTGTTCACAAATAATATGAAATGTTTTTTTGGTCATAACTAAAGTTTCATACATCGAGTTAAATATTTTTTTACCAAAACGTATTTCTTTATTTATGTCTTTTTTTTTGCTCTTTATTCTTTTTGATGTAGGAATATTAAGGTATTGACATGATTTATCTTCTGATTCTAAAATTTTTTCAATGTGTTGAAGACCTATAATATCTTTGTTATCAGGCAAATCCTCCGTAAAAAACTTTTTGTATCACCTTGAATGTTTTCTAAAACAAAAAAGTAGCAAGAACTTGTCTTAATTAATTTGAAAACATTACAGTAATGGCTTCTTAAAAGTGCCATCTATTTTTTCTTCATTGTCTATTAAACCCATTGTAATTGCAGTATCTATGAATGTTTCATATGTTCTAATATCTTTGAACGATGTCGTACCAGTTACTTTATTTGATATAAGTTTTAAAAAAATCTTTTATGATCTTTTGCAGATACAATGTTTAATCTATATATTGCAGTATTTCTTATTACATTTTTTCGTTACATATTTTTAATTTATTGTCAAAAATGTAGTATTTAGGAATATTCACATACTCAATAGATTTTGCTAAGTCATCTTATTTATTTTACTTGAACAAAGCAATAACTGTGTTTCGTAGTTTTTTATAAGTGTTTCAATATAACTTTCTCAAAAAACAAGTTTCTGTTTGTCTTTAAGGTGAACAGCTTAATTTTCAACTGCATGACTTTTTTCAGAAACTGGAAATTCTTGCAATCTCCACGCTGCTTCCATTGGACCTACATATCTAGCATCGACGTAACTATTAACTTCGTCAAGAATTCCTTTGTCTTGGTCTTTAAATTTTTGAATTATGATGTTTACTCTGTCACAACCCTTATATATGTAGTCGTAAATAAATTTTATGCTTTGAAAAGATGCACAAAATTTGACGTTAATATGACAATTATATTTTATCAACAAAAATTTATTGTACAGTGCAACCATTGAATTATCTACTAAAATGTTATCTTTTCTCCGAAGTTCATAAAAATGTTGTTTGAAAGTAATATTTTCTTTTTCATACAATTGTGGAATATAATTATTTGATTATTCTTAGAATTTTAATAAAAATGTTTTCTGAAAAAAAATGATCCCATAAAAAGATTTTATAATATTTTAAGTTTGGAAAAGATATAAAAATATTGTAGATAATTCAATAATTGTGCCGTACAATAAGTTTTTGTTGATAAAATATAAATATTGTATCAACTTCGAATTATGTGCAACCATTCAAAGCACAAATTATATTTATGACTTTATACATAAGAATAGTGACAGAGCATACATCAAAATTCAAAAATTAAAAGACTAAGAGAAAGAAGTTCTTGATAAAATTAATAGTTACGTTCATGCAAGATATGTAGGTCCAATGGAAGCAGCTTGGAGATTGCAAGAATTTCCAATTTGTGATAGAAGTCCTACAGTTGTAAGTTTAGTTGTTCACCTTAAAGACAAACAAAAATTTGTAATTAAAAAAAAACAATATTGAAACTGTTAGTAAAAATTACAAAACTTAGTTAACAGCTTGGTTCAAATTAAATAAATATGATAACTTTACAAAATCCATTAAGTTTGTGAATATTCCCAAGTACTAAATTTTTAACACTAAATAAAAAATATGAAACAAAAAAACATAATAAGAAATTACTGCAATAGATAGATTAAACATTGTATCTCCAAAAGATCATGAAAGATATTTTTAAAACTTATATGAAATAAAGTAACTGGTGCAACATCTTTCAAAGATACAAGAACATATTAGGGAGTAATATATGAAACATTTATAGATACTGCAATTTCAATGGGTTTAATAGACAATAAAGAAAAAATAGATGACAATTTTAAGAAGCCATTACTATAATGTTTTTAGTTTAGATAGTTTTTTGCTTGGTTTTTAATTTTAGAAAACATTCAAGGTGATAAAATATGAAATAAATACTAAGAATTTTTACGGAGGATTCGCCTGATAATAAAGATACTACAGCTCTTTTACACATTGAACAAATTTTAAACTTGGAAGATAAATCATGTAAATAGTATAATTTACCTACATCAAAAAAAATAAGGAGTACAAAGAAAGAAATCAATAAAGAAATACGTCTCGGTAAAGAAACATTTAACCCGATGAATAAAGCTTTAATAATAACCAAAAAAAATATTTAATATTATTTGCGAACCAAAAAATAATATTTTTTTATGGATGGTCCTGGAAGTTTGGATACGACTCATTTATATAAAACAGTAATTTAATTTTTTTATTTCTCAGAATAAAAATATTTTGTCAATGGAATGGACTGGCATACCATTTATTTGCCTTCAAAAGGGCATGACAAGTCATAAAATTTTTAGACTTCCTTTAGATCTCAGTAATATAAAAAGCGCCTTTTTTGAATTACTGTCTAATAAAAAAAAGTTAAGAGAATTAATTTTAATACTTAAATTAATTAAATAAATTTCATACAATTTATTATAAAATAATAGCTAAGTATACATGTGATAGAAGAATTATTATTTATTACAGTTATTATTATTACAAAAAATATTAACATTGTTAATATTTATAATCATTATCAGTTATTTAATTAATTTATAATTTAGTACTGGGAGTTCTGTCTCCTTGTGGTTATGATATAGCTGAATTTAAAAGATTGTTTACTACATTATTCTATGATAATAGTAACACAAAAAGTTGAATGCACCGAGAACTTTATACTTATTAATAAATTAAAAAAATTTTATGACAATGACATTACAATAAATAATATATTAATATCAATACATAATTAAACATGAGTTCTATATATCATCAATATGTATAGTTCCTCTATTTGCCTTCTTGGCAATGTAGAAAAATAGATGACAATTATTTTTTTATTTTTAATTTTATTAAGAAAAATGGTGTAAAAATGGGGCTGTAGGGTAACAAGAGAAAAAGTGTGGGGGCTGTGGAGTAGCTGTAGGATGGGTGTGGAGGGGCTGTGGAGGGTCTTAGGAAAAAGATAGAAATGTTAAATTAACGGTGAACATGCTTAAATTTTAGCTTATATGTGGATGTGCTATGAGGGGGCTGTTGTGGGGGTTTGTAGGGGGAGCTGTGGGGGGATATGTTGAATGCTGTACACAAATAACTATATAATATAGGGATATATATATGTATAAATCTTTTTTTTTTATATTATAGTGTTTTACGTCCGGTTCCTATAAAGGGCACTACACAGGGCACTTAGAATTTGAGAGAACGAGGGGAGGAGGGATGAGAGTCCTTCCATTAAAGGAAGGGGGTATGGGAAAATAAGGCAATTATGCTACGAGAAGGTCACCTAAGCTCTCCTCGAGGAGTATTGCGTGGTGAAAAAGCACATGTGAAAAGTCGCAGAGGTGCTTGCCTGAATAGTCGCACTGGCCAGGAATCGAACCACGGTCTCCTGCGTGCCAATCCACGACCTAGCTGACTGAGCCACCGGGCGCTTGTATATATATATATAGAGGAAGAGGAGAACTGAACAAGATAAGCCTGATCAATCTGGATGATTTATAAAACAAGAATTTATGAAATCATAAACACGCCCTTCCTCTATTCTCTATCGATGCTGTCAATAATGACAAATCACACCTGTCTATAATTACTAATATTAGATTACATTATTTTTTAATCAATAATTTTTACTACAACATTCAGCCTGAATATGAAAGAAATTTTCGGGTTTTTTTTTTAATTAGGCCCTTCTCTGCCCCTTTTCATAGTTATATACATTTTTATAGGCAACTCTGTTTTTTAATTATAATTTAGAAATGATGATGGAAAGTCGTTAAAAATAAAAAGAGTGCCAATAAATAAATACATCTTCAAAAGTATTATGATACATTTTGTCGTATAAGCTTCGAATTTTTTAACAGCTAATAGAAGAAATCGTGTCTGATTAATGGTGTGTTGTATATATATATATATTTATATATATATATATATTTATGTGTGCCTTTTCTACCTTGCTTAAGAAGTAAGGGACAAAATTAATTTTACTACATATGTGCTCATGTGCTAGTCGATATTCACACCAGTAGGAATAAAATTTCAGAGACCATTTCTTTTCAGCGCTGGCCATTTATCTGCTTGATACTGTAATAATCTGCAATTGGTACCCAAGTTTTGTTGGCTTTTCGGCTGTTGTCACCACTGCCTGTAGAATATGACCAGTACTGTGGTCTTTGATCGGATCCTCGGCATCTCAATTTCTAATCGTCGTATTCTCGTAGCACTGCTGTATGTTTGCATCTTGGCAGAATTTTGGAAACGAGTAAATTTAAAGAAAAAAACTTTTTGACTCTTACCGAATCCCAGACTTAGCACTAAATCTGTTACGTGAGAGAGAGTTTGGTAATGAGGTGGGTTGCGAGAATGATCAACACTTGTTACGTTAAAGACCTTTATTCAAGATACTGCATTTAAAAGGTAAAGTCACGCGGGTGTCTTCTCCAGGGTGTATCTTGTAGTCCCTGAAAGACTCTCTTCTTAATTGCTTTTTTCTTTTCTTGGCCCTGAGGCCTCTTATTACGAGATTTAAGGACGTTCGGTAGAGCCCTGTGATGAATTTTTTTGAAGTTTTAACCAGAAGTTTTTATTGTTGTTGCAATAAAGCTGTTAAAATTTCAAGAGGTTCGTCTGTTTCATTTTCGAGATATCAAATTTTAAAGTTCAGTCATTTTCACACGGTTGCTTATGAGGAAACTTACAAAAACTCAGTTTAAAAAAAATTGGCGTAATTAATGTCTCCAATTTTTTTATATGTCACAGATAATGTTATTAACTATATGTAAACAAAGTTTTGTGACGATCGTCTGATAAGTTTATGAATGAAAAAATTAAACAATAGTTTGACAAAAACGCAACGGCAACGTCACAAGAAGCGGGAAATTCAAAATGTTCCAGAACGTAAATCAGTAAATATTTGAATATTGTGGTAGATAGTTATGTATTTCTGTATAAAACATAAGCTTATATATGTGTGTGAGTGTATGGATATAGATTTCACCCGTACCCATACCCATAACAAAATAATGTATTATAATAACACATACTTATTTTTATCAATAATAATTTGAATTTGTAATTTTTATACAATACAATTTTTCTACACAAGATAAAAAAATCATATGCTCGTAGTAATCGCAGAGACTAGAGTCTGTCCTAATTATTTAACATATCACTTTCAATGAGACTTATCAAGGCACAAAAAAATTCAAGAATTTTATTTACATTAGCTTCTCTTTTAATAAAAGAATTTTGTTCATTTAATAAAAACGATCTTAAACTAGCGTCACCTTCTATAAATTTATCAACAATTACGTTAAAATCTACATTATTTTGACTAAGATTTTTTATCACTGATTTCGAAATATTGGGTGACATGGGGGAAAAGGTAGGTAAATATATTTTTTTATCAGCGATATTTTGAATCTTTGTAAACAAATCATTGTTAATTATTTACTTATTTTTATTACATTTTCGTAACGAATCTGCACTGTCTGCTGCGTCGGTTACGGCAGCGTATGTGCATATTTGTAATGTATTTGTGCTAAAGATGTAAGTTTTTGATTTTTATTCGTTATAAAAATATAATAAAAATGGGTAAATAATTAACAATGTGCAGACACTGCAGAGTGCAGACCATTTGATGTGTGTATATATGTGTGTACGTGAACACTCACACATTGGAGACCCGTGTGGCGATGCCAAGTCTTCAATCATCGCTACTTCCCCCTTGCCCCGCAAATAGTTCCCCCCCCCGCTATCACTACCAAACATCTTTAAGCACGGAAGATTGTTGTTACCAGAATAAGCTGTACCAAAAGTGATGAGCATAGAAGAATAACATACAGGTCTTGAGATTTCTACAACCAGTCTCACATTTTGATATACTTATCTGGATCACCGAAAAACCTGTGACTAGTCGGTTTGATAACTATACTAGTACAAGTTTTTCAATAGCTTTGGTACAGGATTTTTCTGTACCATGGATAGTCTATTAAATTTGTATACTGCGCATGGCTTTCTACTGTACCGTCTACCGCGCATAGTATGTGTGCTTATAATATACAGTGGAGATATGTATGTATGTATATATGTGCATATTTGCATGCATGTATGGGATTGTCATTGTTATTTTGGCTCGATATGTAAATTGTTCTTTGCGAGTGAAAACCAATTATTATACGCAACAGGAAAGTGACTACAAGTGCCTACTGCACTTATCATTACATCTTGTTCGATTCGTATCAATGTATTGAACTTTATATTGTGTTGTGGTGGATATACTGAAATCCTAACCTCTTGAACTTTTACAGCTACGCATGTACATATATATATATATATATATATATATATATATATATATATATATATATATATATATATATATATATATATATATATATATATATATATATATATATATATATATTGGAATTCTGAATGCTCCCACTGGCCGACTAACTTTCTGTACTGGTACAGGAAAAACCCGTACCACGTATCGGATTTTGACGTACTTAGTATAAGGTTTATCTATACTCACTACGGTACTTTAAAGTATACTACCGTAGCAAATATACCTGTACCAGTACACATTTTTCTTGTACAGAGTTTCGAAAATACTTGTACTAACACATAGTACCTGTTTTTCTGGTAACAACAATCTTCCGTGAGGAGAGGGAGCCAAATGTCTCACCTATACTTTCGTACGTTACGATACTTTAGTAAGTTTGAATAAATTTTAATTAGATAAAGCTTATAAATACAATTTCTAGGTTAGTTATCAAATTTTTAGTTACAAAATGTATAAAAGCAAGTGTGTATGTGTGTTTATCTTAGCCTAGAGTACAATATATATTTTTACCTGAAATGATACATTATTTCTAATTTAGGTAAGGATGGATGTAACGTAACAATTTTCTCATACCTGCTAAAAGAAAACTGTTATCTTCATCCTGATATGCAGGATTGAGGTGCATGCTTAAAATTATGTACTTTCTATAGGAGGGAAGCACAGAATGCTTAGGTCACATATTTGGTAACCGTGGCTTTGCCTCAGGTCACAATTCACACAATTAAGAGTATTTTTTATTTTACCTGCCTACACTCGTTATATACTACTCATGTTTTCTTACTTAGGAGCATTTTAAACTAATGTTGAATATAATTTGAGTTACGAATTTTTCTTATAGAAATTTAACTTATGTTTTGAAATAAACAGTTTTTAACCAACGTAAGACATGTTATAAGTTTTCATTTGTAGTTGAGTGTAAATAAAACGCGGTAAAAAAAAATACATTTGACTATATTAATTTCAAACAGTACTTTTTATTTTTGACTACAAAGCAGTTAATAACATTTTTTTTCAAAATGTGTTTAATGTATAAAACTTAATTTTATTCTTACTAAAAAAGTTTAATGTTAGACAAGTAAACATTAGGACATCAAGAAAACAGTTATAATGTGAAACAAGGCAAGTTTTAAAAATAAAGAAAAAAAATATACTTATAAATTACGAAATGACTAATTGATATTAAAAACTATTGTAACTATTACACACTCAATTTTCCAATGTCAATCTCAGCATAACTTGATATTTTTTGTCAACTTATTTGTTTCGTTGCAGTTATGAATACTCCTAATGTCTTTTACCAGTTACAATTAGCACTGGATTTATACTTGATTTAATTTTCTCCTTTGGCTTTTTTTAAAAGTATAAACTTATTTCCATTGCTTAAAAACCAAATGAAAATTACAGCATGGATTTACTCCTTCAAATGAGTCCCCGGCTAAAAATTCATAATATCACGTTAATTATTACGTGATAAATAGCGTGATTTTTACTTGTCACTTGATTGTTTGCGTGATGTATACCTTGATTTGTTACAATCTGTTATCATTCTATAACTACGAGTTTCAAAATATTGTTATTATTCTTTTCTCTGGCTACCTTGCCATCCACAAATAATTGCTTAAATATGTAGAATTTTCTTTTCGAGCTCTCTTGAAACTTGAAAAATGTAAATGTTCTTGCATTGGCTTATATGTTTTTAGCTGAGGTAGTATATCAAAACCTATTATTATTGTAATACGCTTGACAAAATATTTTGACACATCTAAATGAGGTTAATTTTTCTTACATTACTCTAATTTTTGCCTGTTGCATTAATTTTATCGACGTCATAGAGAATATATTTTATTTATGTAATTTGAGCTTACTTAGCTATTTTCGTCCGCTTAACGTCTAGAGTATTCTTTGTTTTTTTAAGTATATGCTACACATCCATAAGCAGTAAGAACTTTAAGAGCTCTTTTTGGTTTGCTAATTTTTTAAAAATAATTTACAGCATTATAAATTCATTGAGTTAAAGTTGTGACTTCACTTTCTATTACCAAACAGTCAATTTTATCACAAAAAGAGTTAGGATATTTACTACAGATTATTGCAGCCTCTATTACTGCTGTTGATTTTTTGCAATCGTTTAAGTGAATACGAACAAAAATCACAGCCACTCTGTATAGTTCCCGATGATGAGATATATCTGGGATCAATTTTTCTTCACAGTTAGATTTTAATTTTTCTGGATCCTCATCCCATTTGTATTTTTGTATTTCTTTATCGCTTACAGTCACAGCTGTAATTATCATACTTTTAAGCACAAAGAACAACAATAATTAAAATAAATGAAAAAATTACAATTTTTGTTACCCACCATTACTCGATCTAACATTGACAGTATCCGTAGAAATCCGTTCTTGTTAGCAGAATGACTTAGTACGTCAGTAGCCTTAGCGGGTTCTACTTAAACGTTCAATTCTTTATTATTTTTTTCGGATCTCTTGGAAAATTGTAGTACCACCTCATCTCTTTTAATTTTAGTTCTTGTTTCACAAATGAAAACCTGCAAAAATAGAATGAGTGTTTAGCGTAATTTATAGTATACATTCATCTTACATTAAAAAATAAATTTATTTACTACATTACCATACCTATATCAACTTTTTTTTCAACCATTTTAAATGTTTCAGTGTACGTAGAACTGAAAATTTTGTGAGCAATGACAATAACAGAACAAAAAATGAAATTTTAGGGTTCTTAATGTATTCATGACTAACACTAATAAAATTACGGACAAACAGTTTCCATAAAATAAAAAGCATTCAATTTTGGAGATTCAAATGTTTCAATTTTTACTTTGAATTTTTCTTCTTTGTCCAGTTGAAATTCTTCTATAGCTTTATCAACAACATCTTGAAGGCTATCAGTATAAGCAATCTGTTTTTATTTAGGATTCAAGTAGTTTATTGTAGTGATGAAGGCCATCATAAGCTGTAAAACCATTAAAATATATTGTATTATTATGCAAAAAAATATGAACCAGTCAATGAAACTGTAATCTAGTATCTGGGGCTTATTCAAATTAAATTTTAATGATAGAGTTAAAAAATCTGAAAAAATTTAATTTTGCGTCAAACTTTACCAAAAATCTAAAGAATATAATACGATCTAGATCAGGTAACGGCTATATTTTATTTAATAATTTATAAAAATCAGTCAAATTTGGTTTCAATTTACTCAATTGCTTCTAGACATCGTACAAACTTCTTAAAAAGCTCAAACTTTTTGTCTTGCAATTTCCTAAGGAGCACTTTATTTTAAACTGCATATAAATTGCTTATAACACATAAACAGCAAATATATGTATGTTGTGGCCGTTTCTAATTTACGGCCAATGGTTCTCGATTTCTTAATAACGTTGATGCGCTGTCAATTACGCAGTAGAGCATAGCCAATAAAATGCCACTGGGTTGCTCTCTGACACTACTTTCTGGCTGCAGTCATTCACTGTCAGACGTCACAAATGGAGTGGTTCGTTGCAAGGCTAGTTCCTCCCAGTGACCGTCGACCCTATATTACCCTCTCAACTCTAAGCATTTAACCAGGAATTACCGATTCTCTCCAAGATCCGTGCTGGGAGAACCTAACAGCTATGAAGGAAAAATAAACTTGAGCCAACGGGACATTCTCCAACAGGTAAGCATCACGAACCAATTTTCCCACCTTAGGTCACCAAAACAACTGAGTCTGCAAAAAAAGAAGGTGCTTTATACATGAACATCTTTGACGTTATACCAGGAGCCGTTGGGAAAGAGCTCTACAACTAGCTCCAAAGCTCAAAACGTTGTAGTTCTCCTCCTGATCAGTGTGGTGCTACAATAAAAATCCTTTTCAGGGTCATCGGACGTCAAACTACTTTGCCAAAAAATATGTTACAACCTATTAAAGTTGAAAAAAAGCCTTTAGGACTTACAAAAGTAGAAAACTACACCAAACGTTGCAAGTCAAATTGGAGGAAAAACTTCAAATGCATTTAATGAATAAAGTTTTAGGTGTCAAGAAAATGACGCTAAATATTTATCGAGATTAAAGCAGTACGAAAATCGATAAATAAAGAATTCATTGATTGAGAGATCAGCTTTTCACTATAACCCTCATAGTAGTACGACTTCCCTTTCTTTGAGTATAACCCCGGTTAATTGGTGGTGGTAACAATCGGCCAAGAATATTATCTGTACCGAGGAAACTCTAAGATTAGGAACCAACACACAAACAATCGTAGTGTTTATATGTCGGAGGGCGGGCTCGTTGCCCTGTGTAAAAGAGCGAAATTGCTCAGATTGCCGATTTTATACAATATTTAAAAGAATTATTATCAAGTTTCAAAATTTATCTGTTGAATAATCAATTAATTCCTGCACCATATACAGCAATTGTTTATTAATTATTACTTTATTGAATTCTCCTGAATATTCCCTTAATTTAATTAATTTAATAATTTCAAATCTTTTTTTATTTATGCCTGCCCCTTTTTGGGGTATAGATAATATTCTCAGTTTATATAAACGATTTGAAATCTTAACAGCTATTTTTCTAGTTTTTATCTTAAACTATAAAAGGAACTCGCAATCTTACGTGGAGGGGAAGGTTTGCTTAAATAAGTACAATCAATTTATTTTTAATTATGTTATATTTATTCAATCATATGATTCTAAGGAAATTGTATCTTTAATTTTTACATGTATTAATTATATTTGAGTAATTACAATTATTTACGTTAATAATAAAAAAAAAATTATATAATATACTCGATAATTTACTTAAAATTTTTCCGCCCTTTTAATAGAGAATTTTACATAAATGACAATTTTAATTTTCCCTCCTTAATATCTCTGCTTAAACACGTTAGGTTAGACTAATACGAATTTTTATTACAACCACGGAAAGTTAGTGTTAGGTAACTACCTATCCTACCAAGTCACGTAAGGTTAGGTCGTTCTCAGGGCCCTTGGGTGTCTTGAGCACTGCTCAAGTCGTCAACCCAGGAACTTCGCCTAAGAACGTGGTCGCTAACTCTAGTGCCTCGATTACTTGGGGATGCGTCGTCTCCACGCTTAAAGCGGTTGAGCACCGAAAGTCCAAGTAGATACCGGTTAGTGGAAGTATTACCTGTTGGTGGTGTACACACTTACTTTTCAGCTATCGGCCTTCGTACTTCGTCTCTTTCTCTCCCTTCGTGCTCGTCGCGGTAGTGTACCGGTGCACGGGAAAGTTCCAGGTCTGGGTGAGCAACGGATATACCGCGTCCCAGGTTCGCTGGAAGAGGAACTTTTTTTTATTTTGCGCGCTGGTGCCTTTTATGCTAACGTTTTTTCCTTTTGAGTAGCAGGTTTTCCTTTCTTTGGGTGAACGTGCTCTAGCGTTTTCTTAACGTACTAGACGCACATTCCCCGCGCGTGGCGTTCAAATTTGAATTTTCGTGTTTCAAATAGAAATGAAATATATGTATAAAAAAAATGTTTACTGTTGAATTGTCTATGAGACGGATTTTTTATTACAAGAAAATATAATAAATAAAAGAATATAATTATAAATGTAAAGCGTGTATTATAAATTCTAGGTGATGAAAGTGCCCCCTTGCAGTAGTCTCTTGAATCTTCCAGATTTTTGAATAGGTAGAATATGTATTTGTATTTTTGTTGTGATAAAACCTTGAGATTAAACTCCAGGACTTTGTTGCTGTGGTAACAAAGTTGTGAGGGAACAGAAAAAATTTTTTTTTTAATTATACATTCAAATATTTAATAGCCCTATTAATAAATTATACGGGAGAAGCTAATAATCAATGGCCTACCAATTATTTTATGGCATAAGAAATGCACGATATATTTCAGCGTAAGTATATTTTTTTCACTTATTATAGCTTTTTAATTCACCAAATATACTGTATGGATTTCGAACAAATATGTTTTTAATGAGAAGATTTTTGTTCTGAAAAGTGTCAGAAATAGATGTGAAATCTTTAATTTAAAACGTTTCTCATTACACGTCAACACACTCGGGTATTCTATTTAGTGAGTCTCTCCCAAACCATTTGTACATAAATATACGTAAAAAGTTCACTGCCTTTGCAACTGTAATTGCCAACACATCTCCCAATACATTTGCATGCTATCATTTTAGAAGTAGCATTTACATTTATCTCAGTAATAATAAAATCATGACTTGCTACTGTTATTAGTAAATAAATTACAAATTGTTAAGAGTGAAAAATACCGTTCTTATTTTGGGCCATCGTAATTTAAAAATAGTTTACGCAGTTTTTGACAGTATTTTTTAAATAAATTAAAAGAAAATAATTATATTGACAATTGTCAGAGATGATTGCATTTGTTTTTTTTGAAAAATTGTTTTTTTTTTATTTGTTCTTTGTTAGAAGTTTTAATTTTTCTTATACATCATTAGAATGGACGTCAATTTCTCATATATTATCAAGTATGTTTCTAAAAATTTTAAGTACTACAATTTCCCATAGTTTTGTTGAGATTTATTTAAAAGTTTGAATTTCAAACTACTTTAAACTTTTAAGACAAAAAAAATTTTTTTATATTGTGCGTTCCTTTCGCAATTTATTATTCCATGTAGATAAAGAAGTGCTAGCCAAGGCTAAGCACACTTGGTTTAGGCAGATAAACCAGCAGGGGAAAAGTGCTCGTAAGAAAAATTAGTCACCAGCAGTCAAAGTTGTAATCAAATATTATTAACACCAACTTTTTCTGCCCCTACTCTAAAGAAAAAGAAAGCCGCGCTAGTGGGAGGCATGTCTCTACGTTCGCACTGTCCAGCTTCCAAATTTAGAAGAAGGAGAGGGAGTTGCTTCGCTGATGGTTTAATTTAACAGTGGCCAGCTTTACATAGTCTTGTAGCCGACAAATAACAGTTCTGGAAATGGTAGTAAAAATGTATTTGTTAATGAAGTAGTTTAAACTTAGGTGGCCCTTAAAAGAACCGATGAGATTGATGATAACGTAGGGAACGTAAATACTTTTAATGGCCTTGAAAAGGGCCAGAGGTGAAATTTCCAGCTATTTCTTACAATGGAGAGCCAGCTGCGGGTATCTAGACTCTTATTCTTGGAGTCTCTGTGTACGAAGACCGTACAGGAGGGAGGTACACCGCTGACCAAAGAAAATCGCGTCTTCAGGTTGATTCCCCGATAACCAACCACTCATCGTTAGTCAGGAATGTAGGATTAGAGAATAACTTCTTTGTAGGTATGCCGTTGGGACGACCACTAAGAAGGAGGTTGTTGAGGCTGCCTGTACTCTTCAGGGCTATCTTCTTTGGCTTGCATTTGAAGAGAAAATTCTCTGACGGCATTAGGCTGGATTATTGAATGGCCACATGACTCTGAAGTGTTTGAGCAGGGTGTGCTCTGACCAGACACTTCTCCTAGTTTTCCACTGGAAACGTTGACGTTCAGGACGCATGTGTTTTTTTGGCCTAGGTTATCTTGGTAATTTGGGGTTAAAATTGATTTATTTCGCTTGCCTTTAAAATAAGAGTGTCATTGGTAGCCAGGATCCCCAGCTGCTCGATTAACAAGTCTGTTGTACTATATTGTAACAAAACCTTCTCGAAGATTTTTTTAATTTCCGTATTAGTTTTCCAAATATGCCATACTAAAAAAAAATGTTTTTGACTTGTTCTTTTCAAGATGCAGTAAAAAAAACGAAAAAATTAAGGTTATAAACATTTTTAGATTCAAGTGATAGCTGATGATAAATATTGAAAAAATAATGACTTGAGTGATTATGCCATTGAGAATTTATTGATGTAGATAACTTTTGAAGTTTTAGCCTGTAGATTTATAAAAATAAGAAGACTCTCATCAGGTACAAATTTTAATTGTCACACTACTGCCTATTTGTAGCACGTAAGATGGTAAACCAGCGATGGTATTCAAGTCTTTATTTTTAAAATTAGGGTTATGTTAGTGCATATTCCAAACAATCCTCTATTCGTGCTCGTCAATCGTGTAGTTTCTTATGAGAAAATCCGTAAAAATGGTTATTTTAGGTCTATCTAGCTTTCTTTTTAAGATATAACTGTTTTTTTAGTTCTGAGAGGTTATATTGTAACAAAATTTTTTTTAAGCTTTTATAAATGTCCATATTCATTATTCAAACATGGCATACAAGAGGAAGATTTTTTATGACTTGTTCTTTCAAGATAATGTCAAAAACAAAATAATTGAGGTTATAATTATGCATTGTCCAACCCCTCTCTTTTAGTGGGCCTTGATCATATAGTTCTTGCTTAGAAAACGCGTCAAAATTGTTATTTTTAGCCAACTTAGCTACTTTTTCGAGATACACCTTTTTTCTTGTTTTCAAATTTAGTCGTATTATAAATATGTTATACTGTATGCACTTTCACTTACGAACATTTGTACATATAAAAGAATGGATAGGGAAAAACAGCGATATTTACAATAAGTTTTTAAATACTTTAAAGATATCAAGCTACGTTTTGTTAGGCACGTGATAGTACCTTGGGTGTAAAGAAGGACCAGCTTAGCCCTTACTGCAGCCACGTTACAATTACCACCATGCAGCTGTAAGTATAGAGTATACTATAGAAAGAAGCTATGTACATATAAGTAGATAGAGTAACTGCGGCACACCATTGTGCGCATGCAAGAGGAAGGGATAGAGAGGAAGAAAGACATACCTCTGTGCTGCATTCAGCGCTGGCTGGTACGTATAGATAATATATATTTTACTATATTAAATTGTGATTTAAGGTGTGATTTCACACAACCTCCCCTCCACCTCACTTCCACTACTTCTCAGCCCCTTCTAAGTAAGGTAATATTTTAACAGTTTTTACGTGTAACGTTATTTTTCTTAGATTCAATTTTTGGTTAGCCCCTTCTCCATCCCTCCTCAGCCTTTACTTGATTTTGATGAACCCACTCAGCTACTCCTTCAATCCCTTTCAGCCCTAATAGTATAACCCAACATGACTTTGTTTAGCCCCCTCTGCACCCCTTCATCCCCCACCAAATTGTATAACCCAATAATAGTACATTCCAACAACATTTTAAAGATCTACCTCGTGCCACCCTTCAGCTGCATCTCTGAGATAAAATAAAATTTGTTTTCAAGTATTTTTTAGTAAAATTACTTTTTTCCCTTCCCCTCATGCATTACTCAATTTTAAGAAAGCTCCTCAGTCCCGTCACAATTTCTAAACAGATTGTCTTAGAAACGCTTCAATATTTGTTCTTGCCCTCTTCAGCAACTTTTCACTACTCTCTCAACAATTCTTTTACGTATGAATATTTGTTAGCACATTTTCATACAAGCTTTAAGGTAGTGCTATGGTGCGCTAGTTTATTTTTTCTGAAAAAGTTTAATCATTACATTATTAAATATGTATTGAACATGTAGCATATGTTTAATCATTAATTATGTATGTAAGTTTTTTTATTATTTTAAGTAATCTAAGCAAAAATTATATTACTAATGTCTTTAGAAGTGAATATTTTTACATCACAATGTTATAATATAAGTAAACGTGCATGCGATAGTCCACGTTTTTGGAACTCTAGTATGTAACCATAAGCTAATATATTACCAAAAATATTGTTACTCATTATGTCGTCCAGAATTAATTATAATTTTGTGTGGGATAGCTAAACAGTTGAGTTTAGTATATAGCTTGGCACTGTTTTTTTTCTGAAAGTTAGCCAGAACCGTTTTAATCTTTTTCGTTTAGGATAACATGTGTCCATGGCAATATGTATACATCTTCAATTTTCTCTTTATTTCCAAAACTTTCTAATATATTTGATGCACTTTTTTCACCGCATCTAAAAAACCTTTGTAACAATTAATTCTTAATTTTTTTGAAGATATTGTTCGAATAGTTTAGTCTACCATTTTCAATCTTAAGGTATTCATTTAAAAAAACTGTTGAGTTAATCTTCCGATGTATAATAAAGGACTAAAATTGTTAATATTTGGTCTGTACGATTATCTACATGAATAATATTGGAACATAGTAAGATTGTTTTTATTATTATTATTATTGTTATTATTATTATTATTATTATTATTATTATTATTATTATTATTATTATTAGTAATATCATATTTACTATCAAAACAATGTTTCATTTGGATAATTCCTTTTAGATGGTTTTTTATTCAATCTTTAGGATGGATAAACATATAACAACTTTTTGATAATCCTGAGTGTAAAACAATGATTGATTCACATTCGACAGTTAATGATTCATTGTAGGTATGATTTTCTTCCTTTTTTTAAAATAGCCATTTTATAATTAGAAATTTTTTTTCACATAGGCAATTTGATTCAAATATCCATAGTTTTTAGCTGTAGGGTTTTTTTCATAGTGAAATTTAGCGTTTTGTATGATTTTTAATCAGGTTATTGTTTTTACTCTTATTTAATCCTTGTTCAATCGCTACTTGATCGTTGTATGTTGTAACGCTGTACCCGGTTAGCTTGGCGCACTCACACCTCTACCCCGGGCACAACGCTACAAGTACAACTGTGCAGCTCCGGCCTCTTTGGTACGACCATCGTATCCCGGTGTCGTGACCCAAAGTACCCCGCACAGCTGTAGATTCCTCTTTCTCCTTTTTTTTTAGTTTCACAAGGAGCCACTATTTTGCCCCCTAAAAGCCACTATCCGCGAACCCCAGCCACTACCTGCTTTGATCGAGGAGGGCCCAAAGTGCACCTCGCGACTCAAATCACCAGATCACGCAGCCACTAACTTAAACAGACAGTACTCACGGATGATGTCTTTGACCCCTAGCTTCCTTGCGGTCTCCTGTACTGATGTCGGCGTCGGCCCCGGTCCTTCACCTCCCTCAAGCCACCGAATGCACCAGCCAGCCAAAACCCAAGGACAGATTTCCCGGTCAACAGGACACTCGGGAGAGCTATCCAACAACCCAAAACTCGAAATTTGCGATGATCTCACGTTAGTCAAGGAAACTTTCCGTACCAACGCGACGTAGCAAAACTAATCGAATACTGACTCGCCCTGCTTTCTTTCTCTAGCTCAAAACCTCGGAAAGAATTCCTACTAGCCCTTTGATCGATCGCCTACCGTCGATCAACGATTCCGGATTGGCTAATTAATCAACAGCGCCCCCTTTTATTAAATTAAACATCCCTTATTCCTTACCCACATAATATTTTGACCAGCAAGTCGTGCCAGCGCCTCCACCGGTCTGGTCCGTATGTTTTAGGCCGTTCCACTCCTTCAAAAGTGGAGGCGCCGTCACGAACCATTTACCCGCCACCAACCAATAAGCCACACCTTTTATGCCTAAGTCACGTCAGCGCCGCTCACCAAGCGTGCGCGCACGATCCATGGCCTGAGAGACAATATCCGATCACGCCGAGCACACACACAGGCACGCACATATGTAACTTAGGGATTTACCACAGCCAGGCCGCTGTATGCGCGCTCAACGCTGCGACTTCGTCGCAATGTATATAATTAACCATGTTTAGTTATTTTGCCCTCATCTTATTTAAGAGTAAGAGATACAAAGTGACAAATTTGTCCTTGAAGTTTTATGCTATAAATAGATATACTTTTTTGATCCATCTCATTACTTATAAAATATGCAGAATAACAAATGTTATAATGTTGAATAAGTATTTTAAAAGTTTTAAAATGAAAAAGGTTTTTTAGTTTTTACTCATATTTACTTGGAGAATTTAAACAATTTTTGCAATTGTGACAACAACGATATTTTTTAAGTTTTTCCTCCCAGAATATTGCTGAACAACACTTACATTTGTAAATCATTTCACCATAGCAAAAAGGTTCTGTTTAGGATTTATTAAGATTTGTTACACTGATACGATTACAATTCTTATTAAGTTAATTTTTTATTATTCTTCTAAATTTTTTTTTTTCGTGAATCAAATGTATAATTTCTTAAATTTTTTATTCTATTCAGATTTTAAAAAGTCATTAATGTAAAAATACAAGAAACAATGTCACGAGAAAATTATAAACTCAATTTTAAATGATTAGAATAGCTACCAAAATATCAAACGTTACTTGAATCTTGTAATGTTATTTCAATGTACACATAGAACGTTTTTAAAACATTTAATTTTAATTGTAGTAGAAAAAACTCTGCTTTGTGACATAAGATCAAAATGCTTATTTCTGAATATTACATTATTAAAGTAATCATTTCCGAAAATGTAGTTTTTACAATATTTCCACTCATTGGCAATATTTTTTACCATCATTAATCTCACACTACTATGATATAATTATAATCATACAAAAATATTGAAAAACTTATTAATAATTTATTTCCATCACTTACAATTACTATTTCATCAGAATCACTTTTAAATTTTTTTAATTTTATCGCAATTGTTGTTTAAAGTATCACCGTTTTTTTACTTTGATTTCTAGATTGGTTTATTATTCAATTTAAATTATTGTTTGTATAAGAATGTTACGTGGGATATTTTCCTATGTCATGATAACCTGAATAAAGGTTTTTTGTACACAGTAAAGTCGATTTCATGTTATTTTTAAAATTTTTAAATGTTAATACTTTTTTTTATCATTCAAAAATACTTTTACGTTCACTTCGTTAATTTCAAAAAACTCTTGATTTCAACATTTTGAGCTTTTTTTAACTTTAAAAAGTAAAGCAAAAAATACAGTTTTTAACTAATATTCAAAAATTGGGGGGCTGGTGTCTGGAGCGTGCAGGGAGCGAAACCCCACTAGTACATAGAGAAGGCTTCGCCTCTCTGCGTGCTTTGCTCGCCAACCCCCAAATATTGTACCTTAAAATAAATATTATTAGGTTTAATATAACTACTTTATTTTTAGTCTTAAATTATAAGTCTTGTAGGACAAGTTATGTGCCAGGCTGTGCTCCACGCACCAATTCCTCAAAAGACCAATGAATTTAATTTCTTATTTAATTTCTTAGGAATGGGATTAATTAACTGTGAGTCATAAATTAAAGATGTGTTTATGTTATCTTATCCATTATTCTAAAAGTTTTCTGCTTGTTCTTTAATTTCAGAGAACATACAAGGTGGTAAAAATTCGGAAAAACTATGAAGATCAATTTAGTTACGATTTTATCGATAATATTTCAAGAAGCTAGTGTCTGAATTAATTTTTTTTTTTATCGATTAAATAGTATTCTCTATAATGTTTCCATCGGACGAATTTAGATGAAGTACTGGTTATTCACAAAACTGTTTAAAAAATAATCGAAAACTCACAATGTTGCAATATTATTCGTACAGAATATCCTATGGACCTAATATGAAAAATTTCAATTCATTATTATATGGGGGTAGATAAACTTGACAGTTTTTTTTCATTCACATGTTATGATAGAATATAATAGACTGAATCATTTGAAAAATTATCAAAAGCAATTGAGAATTGAATATTACGACAGTTTATTGGATGCAATAAAAAGTAGTGCATGAAATATTGCAAAAAAATTAAGAAGACAAAAAAAAGATTGGAAATCTTTGTATATTACCTTCAACATACATAGAAGGACCAAGATTTATGCAACAACATTATCAGGATGTAATGAAAATTATGAAAAAATCTGGTAGACCAGATTTGTTTATGACAGTAACAGGTAAACCTAAATGGAAAGAATTGAAATTAGTTTTAGAGAACTTTCTAATAAAAACTGTGCCAAATGATTTACTTATATAACAGTTCGACCATTTCATATAAAATTATAATCAGTTTTGGAAGATGTCATCTATAAAAATATTTTTGGCAAAGTATTAGCATATATTTACACCATTGAATTTCAAAAACGTGGCCTACCACATGCACATGCTTTGATAACGTTACATCCTGATAGTAAGATAATTACACCTGAAAGTATAGATATAATTATATGTGCTGAATTAAATTCAAATAATAAAAATAATATAATAATGATAATTAAGCATATGCTTTGCAGTCCTCATACTCAAAAAAGTCCTTGTTTAAATAATAGTAGTGCGAATTGTCTTAAGAAATTTCCAAAACCTTCTCGTGGAATAACAACATTAAAAAAAATTGTTATCCAGAATACAAAAGAGAAAAAAATATTTTTTAAAATCATATTAAGAAATCTAAAAATAAATATCAAATTCCTGTAGACAACTCAATAGTGGTACTTTACAAAAAATTTTAGTTAATAAAATACAAATATCACATAAATTTTAAGTACCCTGCCTCAATACAAAGTATGAAATACATTAATGATTACATACCTAAAGGCAGTGATAGAACATATATTAAAATAAAAAAAATTAACGACGATGACGAAGACACTTTCAATAAAATTAAAAGTTATGTTAATGCCAGATACTTGAGCGGAATGGAGGTAGCATGGAGATCGCAGGAGTTCTCAATTTATGAAAGAAGTCATAAAGTAGTTAATTTACCAACACGTATCGAAAATGAGCAAAACAGAAGTTGGTTTTTGAAGAAAATAAAATGCAAGATAGAATACAAAATTAGCAAACACCAGCTTGGTTTGAATTGAACGAAATTTACGATGATGCAAAGTCAATAAAATATATTAATATTCCAAAATACTATACTTTCAATAATCAACTTAAAATTTGGGTGAAAAGAAAAAATGTCAAAAAAAGACTACAATTGAAAGATAAAACGTCGTTGTAAATAAATATTTCATAGATTTAAAGGAGCAAGACCGTTTAATGAATTGAAAACATGCAATGGAGAATGTTATAAAAATTTCAAAAATGTAGCAATAGCTATGGGATTAATTAATTATGATTTACAAATTGATGATATATTTCAAGAAGCTAGTACTGTCATGATATCTTATCAATCCTGGAAATTTTTGCTTGCTTTTCAATTTTGAAGAATATACAAGGTGATCAAATTTTGAAAAACATAAAGATTATTTTAGTGAAGATTTTATCGATAATAAACATAATCGTGTTCTTTTACACCTAAATCAAAGTTTTGAATTGGAAGATAAATCTTGTAAATTGTTTAGTTTACCGATTTCTCTAAATATTCATTGAGAAGAAAATGATAATTGTTAGAAAATTGCATTTTGTACAGAAATGTTTAAATCAAATGCTGATCACACGAAAATTTTTAAAACGATATGTAAAGGAAAAAATAAAATTTTCTTTATGAAAGGTCCTTGTGGTTCAGGAAAAATATTCTTATATGAAACCTTAATATATTACTTTATTTCGGTTGGTAAACAAATTTTATCGATGGCATGGACTAGTATCGCCTCGATTTTACTTCCTAAAGGACTGATGAGTCACAGAACTTTTCGTTGACCTTTAGATTTAAATTTTGTTGAAAGTTCATTTTTTGTATCGGAATCAGAAAGAAAAAAATTAAAAGAAGTAGATTTAATAATTTGAGATGAGGCTTAAATAATACCAAAAAAACATTAGAAATAGCCGACAGAACTTTGCGCGATTTGTGTAATACAGACATCTATTTTAGAAACGAATGAATAACTTTAGGTAGAGATATCCGTCAAATTCTGCCGGTTTTGAAAAGCAGTAATAGAAGTATGATTGTATCTGAAAGTATTAAATCATTATTTGTTGGTCATATTTTCATATGATAAAATAAAGTAATACTATTCACTGTAATGACTTAGAATTTTCTAAATTATTGTTAGAAATTGGAGAAGGAAAAATAAAATCATTTAAAATTTATGAATCATGCAAAACTAATGATGTGTGCTCGACAATTTTCTTTAAAAATGAAAATTGTTCATCACATAATATTTTCACTTTTCATAATAAGTATACTCAACTTTTAAACATCAAGATTCTAAATTATTTACCAGGACGGATGAAAACTGACTATAGCATAGATCATGCACCTTAGAAAGGGGTTGGTAAGTCTGACGACGATATTAACATACATTTTCCAGTTAAAGTTTTAAATAATATTCGTGAAGGTTTGCCACCTCATGAGCTAAATTTAAAAATTAGAGCGATCGTAATGTTGATCAGGAATTTAAGTATTGCTGACGGCTTATATAATGGCACAAGATAACAAGTAACAAAATTATTAAAACATAGCACTGAAGCTGAAATTATAACCGGTAAAAAAATCGGAGAAAAAGTTTTTATTACAAAGATAATTTTGAACATTGAAAATACATTACCGTTCATTCTGTACAGAAAGCAACTTCCTTCAGTATTAGCATTTTCAATGATCATTAATAAATCTCAAGGCCAAAGTGTTGACTAAGTTGGTTCATATTTAAGAAAACACTTATTCTCGCATGGTTAATTGTATGCTGCTTTATCAAGATGCAAAAGTAAAAATGGATTATCCATCTAAATTGTCCGTAACAATAAATGTGATTAAGTAGTTTGTTCCAGTACATAAACTGCTTAGTAAAAAACAAAGTTTACTTTACTGAATTTTTTAAATTGCCTTTTTTATGAAAAGTAGGGCTAACGGCAAGAAACATGATTTAGATATTTCACTGATTTATTAATTTTACATTGCATCAGTATGATTTTATAACGTAGTAAAATTATACTTCTGAATGATATCATTAATAAACTTCTTGAAGATCTAATAAAAAAAATCAACGTGCTATTAGCAATACCTCATAAGTGGTGTGGAAATTCGCTTATCATGTGGGGAGCAGTAGGAGGCCAGTGGTATTTCTGAAACTTGAAGTTGAACAGTGGGGGATGATTGGAAATTTTAACCCAATCGAAATAATGGAAAAATATAACCAATTCAACTTTATTATAAGGGGGGCCAGTAGGGGGTGTGGGGGTGTGAGGAGGGCTGAAGGGGGGGTCAGTGGGGGCATGAATGGCAAGTCAAGGTCAAATTATCTTAGAAAATGAGAGAATCTTACCTTAAATTGTAGGGGAGTTGACTGGGAATTACGGGGAAGGACTGTGGGGGCATTAGTGGTGGTTCTAATCACTAAACCCACCAATATATATATGTGTGTGTGTGTGTGTGTGTGTGTGTGTGCTCGTGCGCATGCCTGCACTAGCGTTTGCTCTCTCGTTCGCTCGCTCACTTGTTTCACGGCTTAACTCCCCATGTAAGGCGTGCCTAAAGAAGTTACACCTTAAAATTTGAGTATTTAAACCATGTAGTAATATAACCTCATTGTATACCACCTTAAAACCTATTAACTTACTTATTACTCAGAAAAGTATTAGCTACTAAATAAAATAAAATTTAGTTGCTACCTTCTGCTATTTTTGTTTTTATGCTACTTTTTGTATAAAAATAACTAAATACTAAGTAACTTAGAAATAACCAGTTAAAAAAAATTAGAGATAATAAGCATCAAAATACTAAAATTAACTGAAAGAATGAAAGAAAAAATTCTTAAAAGAGAAAGTAGGAACTGCATGTGTATGAGTCTAGAGAGAAGTATAATGAGATGAATACAGAAAGAGAGAGAAGAGAGGAAGCCTACACAGTAAACAGAGAATTTTTTTTACAGTAAAGTCTTATCTCACTGCACAATTTCAATTTAAACTTGTGCGTGCGCACGCGTGAGTGTGTGTGCGTTTATATATAAAAGGCCTTC
This sequence comes from Copidosoma floridanum, assembly GCF_036245765.1. Classification (NCBI taxonomy): domain Eukaryota; kingdom Metazoa; phylum Arthropoda; class Insecta; order Hymenoptera; family Encyrtidae; genus Copidosoma; species Copidosoma floridanum. The sequence continues at coordinate 22,312,030 of NW_028321907.1, forward strand.
ACATGGTGACTCTTTATACAATGCTTTTTGTATATGTCTATGTATATCATCAGTAGGATTGGATCCCTGTCTGCGTGTACATGCGCGTACTAGGTACCAGGCAAACATTTCATCTGTTACTAGACACACTTTTATTTATCAAGCGGGAAATTCAAATGCCGATATTTGTTTATAATACCTAAGTCAAAGTAACAACGTATTCATTTTTTCTTCTTACTTGAATGAATGGGCAAAAATTACATCAAACTTTGCATGTTCTAAGATGTCTGATACAATTAGTGAAAGAATGGGTTTAATTCAATGTCATATTTATTTTGGCATATTTTAATCGTGGAATATAACTTTTTCAGTAAAATACTTAGAATGACAGTCAAAACTTTTTCTAAAAATATGATTTTTTTTTTTGAATTTATTCTAAATATTAGTTTCTGTTTAACTTATCAACGTAATTTAAAAATGATAAAAAAATATGTATTTATTTTGTAGGTTGTAGTAATAAGATAAAACGTCATTCAACAAAGCTAAAACTATTTAAAGAAATAAAAAAAGTTTTCAAGGATAATAGAAAAGAAATTTATCTTACAGTGGAAAAACTTTCATCTAGAAGTAAAAATTTAAGATATCAACTGATAAAATAAGCAAACATCAGATTTAGTGCATAAAATAAGATTGAGATGAGATTTAACTAGAAGGATAAGAGAAAGGTTCTTGGAAAAATATGACAGTTGGTTACAGAAATCCATAATAAAGGGTCCAGAGAAAAACAAAATAAGAAAAAAAATTATAGTGCAGGTTGGTAAATACGCAGTTTCTCAGAATCTTTTTAACGATGTGAACACAGTAGAAAAATATAAGAATTACAAGAAAATATGTCAACTGAAGCTCTCTTACCCTTAAAAACAAGTTAACTGCTGTCTGACAGTAATACTGATTTTGCGAAATTTGTGCGTGATATTTCCAAAGTTGAATTGAAAACGATGTTAGTTACGGAAGTATTTTTTTCATCTCTCTCGTTCCATTGAAATTTGTACACAGAGACTCTACGACAAAAAATACAAGGCCATCATCACCAAGATAGTGTCAGACAATTAAAATTTAATATTCATAAGATTCAATTGACTTGACAAAAAAAAACAAATAAATAATGACTGAAATTCATATACAAGAACTAAATCCATGCAAAGTAACTGTTAATGGGGATATCGTAGAAGTTAAATAAGATTTTTCTTTGACAATGATGGATACGAAAGTATGCAACACTTTTTAACAGATTAAACATCTGCGATATGTTCTTATCCGTGCAGTTTGGAAAGGAACATTCTTTATCATCTAAAAATTTATAACATACAATTTTTATTACTATTATTTGTTTTACTTTTTCTTAAATAATTGATAAAAATATAATAAATTTACCAAGTTAAAATTTCAAGAGATGGCGCAAAGCATACAATGTGCGCTGTCAAGTACACGCAAGAAGCTAGATAAGATATGCGCAAGGATCATCGGCAAATATGTATAGTCAATAGTGCGCAGAGAGATAGCACAGATTACAGCAGCGAATTATCTGTAAGTCGGCTATAAAAAGCACTGACGCGTGGGAAGACGGTTCCTCTTTCAGCGAACCTGGGACGCGAAGATACACTGCCTACCCAGACCTGAAACTTTCCCGTGTACCGGTACTAACCTCGACGAGTACGAGCTGAGAGAGAGAGTGACCACTTAGTTGAGCTACTAGGGATAACGGCGGCGCTTCTTAGGCAAAATACTTGGATAGATTATAAGAGCTTTGTTCCAGATACCCAAGGCCCCGAGGACGACACAATCCTACGTGACTCTTTCAGAATAGCAATAGAGCCCAGGACTAACAATTCGAGGCTGTTCTACTCTCGGTGAAACCTCCAACTTAAAAGAGAATTTATGCGGGAAAATTTAAAAATCTTGAAAAATGTATTTTGGCAAAATTTACAACTAAAATATATTTCATTTTGTATTCAAGCGCGAAATTCAACTTATCTTGAAGTTATGCGTAGCCTTTTAAATAAAATAGAAACTCTACGGTTGTTAATATAAAACTTGCGATAACTATTAAAATAAACAAAAGTAAAAAACCTAGCGATTAAATACATAATAAAAGTGAATGAATCTAAGAAAAAGAATAATTAATTGTACTTATTTATCTCAACCTACCTCTCCATAAGTAATTGCGAGTCCTAATATAACTTATAGTTTATTTGAGAATTGAATTATAAGTGATCTTGTTGCTTAGTTTAAAATCTAATTAATTAAAATTTTTTCATTGTTTTATCTAATTCCGAGTTCACGAGTATATAAGAAATTGAATTATATAAAAATTAAGGTAGATTTTAACGCATAGGAGTTTTTTCTGTACCTTAAGAGGTAGAAATAAATTTACTCAGAATAAAAAAAAAATTACTAAAGGAAAAATCAATAAAGCAATTATAAAAAATAATCGCTGTATACATATCGCAGGGATATATAGATTATTCAACACTTAATTTAAACTTTGACAAAAGCTACTTCAAGATGATTTTCTTAATGGAATTGGCAACCCAAGTGATTTCGCTCTTTCAAACTGAGCAACGAACCCGCCTTCCAACTTATAACTACTGTTATTGATTGTGTGTTGATTCCTAATCTTAGAGTTTCCCTGGAACAGATACAACTCTTAGCTATTCCTTAACTACCGATGACTAGTCAGGGTTACACTCAAAGAAAGAATCTAAAGAGAGAATATTTAAATAATTACCCAATGTAAAACTACAAAATATTATACAGTTAAATCTTGCAAGATATTGTGAATGAATGAATCGTTAGATTTCATTGAATTCAAAAAAAAATATATTCATTCAAAATGGTTAAAATACGACGAGGGGGCAATAATGACGACCAACAACAACAACCAGAATAACAATAAGTGACAGTGCAAATTCACGGCGAAAACGATAATTTAAGTGGAATTTTTTATTAGATAAATCACCTGATCCAAATATAGCGGGTATAAATGATGAGATCTTTTCGAACTGATAGGCGTCTAAAAGCGACTAATGACTGGGATTTCACCACATTACCACTAAATCAGTTTAACTTACGCACTCATACGACACGCCAGACACAGATATAGAACGTCTTACATGAACACAAAATCAAATACGCACGAGAGAAACACAACAACATGCAGAACTCATAAGGCAGTCCTAAATATTAGACAATTTAAATAAACAATTAAACTAACTTACACTCAACATAGTAAAAACGACACAATCATTCCAGAAACTTAATTAAACAGTCACAGCATAAACACAAGCCATAGTCAATTTAGAACAGGAAGATGACCACATCTATAATGTTATTGCCCAACACATGAAAGACGTAGAATTACTCATAACCCGGAAAATAAATAACGTTCAGGGAAATGAAGTTTCTCAATTAAAAGTAGACTTTTCCACCTGCAACGCATCCACAAGCAATCAACCAATTAAATTTCTAAAAGCTTTGAAAACTTACTTCAAAATAACGTCCAGAGAAACCGACGTGATTAAATTGGTGTTATCACAACCATTAAAAGGCCCGGCTTTAGATTGGTTTGAACACATGGAAGAAAGAATAAATTAAATTAATAATTTTGAAACTTTATTTTTGAAAAAATATTGAAATGTGACGGTACAACCTAAAGTTCGGCAGGCACTTGAATAGAACGCATACGAAGCTGTAAATAATATAAGTCGTAGTGAATATGTTTTAATCTTATATAGTTACGTGAGAATGTTATCAGCATCACTAATAGAAGTGGAAGCCATTGAAAAATTTGCAAATCATTTTGACAAAGTTATACAACAGTCTATAATTCTTCGGCGAATAAACAAAATTGACGATATTTTAAAGCTTTTAGACTCTATGGATGTGGTTGGAGCATTAAATAGCTTGATAACTATTCAAGAAAATTCATACGCAAATCATAGCCTCACTCGTAATTATAATAACTTCCAAACATCAACACCAAACCCGCCAAATGTCAATTGGTGTGACCGTCGTAACAACACAAATAACAACACTATAAATAATGCAAACCACAATACGAACTCTGGACAAAATAATAACAATAATAATGTGTCTCATTGACCATATGTAGAGAGATCACAAAGCAACTCATGTATTCGAGGAACTCAGGGAGCTCAGATAAATTTAATTGAAGAAATCACAAATCAGGAAAACGAATAGACGATGTATCCAAAATCCCAAAATATTCTGAAGCAGATATCGTGCGAGATACAAAGACAGGAGGGGGCATTATAAGGATCAATGAATCCAAACGTCATCAAACCAAACTTTAAAAAAATCACTATATAAATATCCGAGGAAAATTACCGGTCAAGGCCCAAGAGTGTTTAATACCAATGGCATATCCAGCAGTGTTTACATTTGATACCCAGTTTAAAGAAAAAGTGATTGATAGTAAGAAACCGGATGCCATCACAAATGCACACACGTTGAATTACCTTATTTGCCATAAAAATCAAAGCAAAAACTTTTCTTTGGTAAATCTGGAAATAAATACAGTGTTCTAAGATTTAAAGCAGACACTGCTAGAGAAACCGCAAAATATAAATCTTTTAACTAAAAAAACTTTGATATGCCTGGAAACAAATTTTTAAATAAAAGGTGTTTAACTAGAGGCATTAAGAGATATGGAGAGTAAATTAACAAGTATATCCGAGTATGTTTATGAGAAATATAACGATGCATGGAAATCTTCCCTACTCTTCCGGTAATTAGATTCCAAACATGCAGATTTATTGGTGAAAATTTTCTTGAAGCTAAGAAACAATCCAAGGCTAAAGTAAAAATAAATACTAGTAAAATCGCACTCAAAGCTATCTTATACTGAGAAGATAACGACAGAAACAAAAGGCAAGTCTACGTTGTCAGTAGACCAATACAGTGGGCAGAGAAAAATTATTCTACGACAGAGACTAAAGTATTAGCAATCGTTTCAGCATTACACTAATTTTGTTCGCCTATGTTGGATTACAAATTCAAAATAACATTAATTAAAAGGAGTATACCCATGGCGGCAAATTCATTAAGCCTAGAGGTCAATAAAAAGGATCAAAAAGGTACCAAGGATTTCAATATATTAACTTTGGCAAGAAAACCAAACGAGAATACACGCAAACTATCAAAAGTGATATCAATCTTACAATCAAACGATAAAAAATAGCACACGATCAAACAAAACATGAAAAATGGACATGAATATAACCAGTATAAACTAAAACAGACAATCCTATATGAATTATGTGACGTGGCAAAAATTTGCTTCGCAATTTTGTTTGTCACGCCACAGTTGACGCCCCTGCTCTGAAGCTAGATAACCATGCTGATGTATACAGCCTTTTCCGTGTGCTCTGTTGTAGCGAATTTTCCATAAGGAGAAGAAAGGACAAGGCGCGAAGGGCCAATGGGTCAAGGTAGTATAAAGAGTGCGTATGGAGATTTTTGTGAGTGCCGCGGCGGCGACACGAATGAGAGAGATCGGTGGATAAGGTAGGGACTGGGTAGGTAGGTCAATTGCGTCATTGTTGTCAGCCGTTTTGAGGTTAATAGAAATTTGTGAAAAGCTACAACTATTGAAACCTGTGAATAAGAATAGTGGGATAGCAAGATCTTCGTTATTAAGTTTCCAGGGGGTCCCAGTAGTGTTAATCAAACAAACTAAGGTCAACGGCGGTTTATAGCTCGACACGACGTGGCGCTGTATATATATACTAGCAGCCCCGTGTCTGGTAGCTGGTAAACAAGACGTACGTCGACACATTAAAAATTATTTTCTGACGAACTAAAGTATCTTTTGTAAGCTTTGTAGTATTTTGGGGACTTTGACTAGCTTCACTATAATTTTACTTGAAAGGTGAACTTACTTACTACAAAGTATTTTGGGACTTTCGATAACTTTATTTTATTTTTTTTGGGGGGGCTAAATTATCTTCGTCAGATACCGTGGGACAAATTCCCGTAAGTGAGGACATCGGCTGTATAGTGTGAGTCGAGTGGGTTAGAACATCGTGAAGACGAGTGTAATACACCGTGTCAGTGCCTAAGTGGTGGTAATAAACGAGTGGGGACAATTTGGGACAACAGCTTGGAACATGAGGCCGCAAGTGAGTGAGGAGGCCATGCGCTTAGGAAAATTGGAACGAGAGTACCGAGCCGTAAAGAGGTCGGTAAATAAATTATCGGCAAGAGAAGTGGAAGAAGAACTTCAGGCGAGAAGTCTGAGTACTAGGGGGGAGGAAGAAGTGATTCGGGATCGGTTGTTGCGTTTCTGCTTGAAAGAAATGCAACCCGAAAACACCGAAATTCCGGTTTATGCAGACGACCAAGCCGAATCAACACTGCAAGCAGCGTTACGGGAGAGCCTTGCTCTTTCAGATGAAGAGTTGTTGAACGAGGAGGAGGATCGACTAACAGAGCGAAGAAGTAAGGGGAGCCAGTATTCGGATAGAGAAAGTGATAAGGGACGAATGGAGAGAGATTTTAGGGGGACTACCCCTCCGAGACGTGGAAGAGAAGAGACTCAAGAAGGGGGGGCACCAGAGAGATTGGCCCGCACCACAGGCGAACCTTCGTGTGGGTGGAGGGGAACGTTATATTCCCCAACTAACGAGGACATCGGGACTTGGAATGTTTCCGCCCCCGAGCCCCGGGTAAGACACACGAGGGCCTCGACGCAGGTGGGAGCCAGCGGACTCAACGGAGCTTCGGTGCCCGTCTCCGTTGCTACGGCCTCCACAACGACGACCGTCACGGCCACGACAAACATGGGCCTGCATCTGTCACAACCATGCGCAGGGATACCAACGCCGTTCACGTACCAAGGTATCATGGTGAAGGGAGACCACTCCACGCCGGCAGCCACCCCTAAGGTATTGAGTAATGTACCGGCCCCTCCGTGGATGAAGGACCAATCCCAAAAATACTGGCGTGGATTGGAATCTCGGACAACGTCGAGGCCCATGACAGAGGATAGCGAGGGCCCAGAGGTGGATATGCGCGGTCAGTCTGATGCCAGTGGCCCCGAGGAGCCGGGTTGGAAGTCAGGCGAGACCTACCGGAGTGGGAAAGAAGAATCAGACGAAAGGTATAACGAAGGAGACCGAACCGGTGGGACCAAATATAGAACTGCGAACAGCTGGGAAGATTATAAGCAAAGGTTCGTAGAGACGCGGGACAGAGATAATGGGAGACAGGGATTGAGCGCGGCTAATCGGTTCCCGAAAGGCCAGCGGCCCCCTGTAACGAGTGAAAGGGATGACACAAGATTCATGAGAAGACGCGAAGGCGAAGAAGGGCCACCTCAGAGGGACGAGCTCAATCGCGACTCTGAAGGATACAGCGGGGAGGGCAAGGTCCAACCAAGTGATGAGACCCAACACATGGGCATGCCCTGGATGGATAGGATCTATGCGGTATCAAGGAGAGAGGAGCATAAGCGGGACCAGCAGTTTGGGAGGGAGGAGAAAATGGGTACGGGGTTTCAGACCCCAAAAACTCCTCCCCCCAGAACTTCATACCTACAGGATAGAGCAACCGATCGAAGGGAACAACGGGCGTCAGAGACCCCGGGGTATGGAGAACGCCTTCTCCCCAAGACCCAAGGTAAAGGTGGAGACCAACGGGACATCCGACGCGCAGCCGAATGGCGACGGAGATACCTGCTTACTGAAAGTGAGAGCGATCCCGAACGAGTAAGTGGGATCCCAAGAGTGGTGACAGAAAGGAAGAGAAGCAGAGGAAGAAGGGAAGATGAGATTCCCACGGATTCCAGAGCGGGAAGGAGAGAGAGGGAATCAGTAGGTAGACATCCGACACCGAGGGGTAGGTCCCCAGGTGTCCTGAGACATCAACCTCGGAGAACAGGACACCTGAGAACTGAACTCCGCTCTAATGTGACTTCGGCCGTAAAACAACTGAGAGACTGGGGATTCAAATTTTCGGGAGCCAAGGGTAGTGATCCTGCGACGTTTTTAGATAACCTCAATGACTTTAGAGGTAGCTCGGACCTAATGGATGAACACATCTTAGGAGCACTACCTAGCGTTTTCTCCGACCATGCCACGCGCTGGTTTCGGGTCAAGAGAGAGTCCCTGACGACCTGGAAGGAGTTCGAGAGGGCGTTTGCCCTGCAGTTTGGGGGAGAGTTTGAGGAAGAGTATTTGAGACAAGATCTGTATGCTCGGACCCAAGGAAAAGGGGAGACAGTATCGGTGTTTTTGGCCAATTTTCAATATATTGTATCCAAATTCAGACGTCCCCCGTCCATCCAAGAACAGGCAGATCGAGCATACCGAAATCTACTCCCCGAATACCGACGGGCGATGCAAGATAAGGTGATCAGCACGCTCGAGGATATTCAAGAGTATGGACAACGATGGGAAAGGCAGAAGAACTTAAACGACAGATATGTCCCCCCTCCTGCCGCCAGCGCTATGCATGTGACCGGAGCAGCGTACGTAGCAGAGCGAACGCAGACCAGGGTATCGGAAATACATGAGGTAAAGGGAACGGTCACTGGCAACGCGGAGGCGACTCCAGGAAAGAAGAATAAACAGAATACGACAAAGTCGAGCGGAGAGGTACGAAGAGATACTCAGGTACCTAATTCTAAAACGGCTACAGAAGCGACCGGGGTAACCCTGACTTCTGCGGTTGCTACGCAAAGGATAGGTGGGACAAATGGGATATCAGGAGGAAAGGGGAAGGAGTGGACGGGTAACCTGGCATGGAGGCAGCGACCGGGACAAAGCAATCTAGCCTCTACTACCCAAGAGAACACCCAGCCTCAGCTAGGGAAGTGTGGAGGAGGAGTTACCGAGGACACCTTTCAAGGTGCCTGCTTCAAGTGCCAAACCGTAGGGCATCGGATGTCCGAGTGTCCTGATACACTATGCTTTGCCTGCGGTCAAAAGGGACATATGGCACGGGAATGCCCCAGTAGACAGAACTCCACTGGTCGTTCTTGTATCTCCTGTGGAACGGTGGGGGTGACGATCGCTAATTGACCCAGGTGCAAACACATACGAGAGGCATTGAGAAACGAATTGGCGTGGTGTGCGAGGTGAAGACCCAACCACCTTCCGGTAGGGTACGTCTGGGGGAAAGAATGAGAAGTGTGCCAGAAGAGGAACTATCCCACCATCAAGGAGGGTTGTGAATTCCAGACCTGAGACTCCAGACTATCTATTAAGTATAAACTGAAACCTATTCGAAGAGCTGAGGGAACAGGGAAACTAGTGGAATCTAGGGGGGGAGAGAGGGACACAGGCGAAAAGAGAGCGGAAGAAGTTGGGACCAGACGATGGGCAGGAATCCGGACGACAGGGGGAAGTAGGTACAGGACCATTCGTACCTCCAGCAACGACCTGAGGTTCAGAAGATCGAGGAAGACCCCAGAGTGACCGCTGCAGTCAGAGGTTAAGGCCTCACGTAAGTAACGGGTGACAAGGTATGATCTTATCTATTTATGTTTAATTGTAAACTATGTGCTAAGGAAGCAGGGGCGTCAATGATACTATGTAGGCGTTAGAACATCCAGAGGATGTCTAGCCTAGGGGGGGAGAGTTTGTGACGTGGCAAAAATTTGCTTCGCAATTTTGTTTGTCACGCCACAGTTGACGCCCCTGCTCTGAAGCTAGATAACCATGCTGATGTATACAGCCTTTTCCGTGTGCTCTGTTGTAGCGAATTTTCCATAAGGAGAAGAAAGGACAAGGCGCGAAGGGCCAATGGGTCGAGGTAGTATGAAGAGTGCGTATGGAGATTTTTGTGAGTGCCGCGGCGGCGACACGAATGATACTGATCACACGAGTGATAATGTACGCTGTCAAGTACGCGCAAAAAGCTAGATAAGATATATGCAAGGATTATCGGCAAATGTGTATAATGGATAGTGCGCAGAGAGATCATGCAGATTACGGATTTACAGCGGCGAATTATCTGCATGTTGGCTATAAAAGGTGCTGACGCGCGGGGAAATGATTCCTCTTCCATCGAACCTGGAACGCGGAGATCCGCTGCCTTACCAGACCTGGAACTCTCATGTGTGCCAGTACTAATCGTGACGAGCACGAGCCGAGAGAGAGAGCAGCCACGTAGTTGAGGTACTAGGGATAGCAACGGCGCTTCTTGGGCGAAGTACTCGGATAGGTTACTAGAGCTTTGCTCTAAATACCCAAGGCCCCGAGGACGACCTAACCCAGCGTGACTCTTTCAGTAGCTTCTTCTTTAGCAATAGAGCTCAGGATTAAGAATCCAAGGCTGTATTACTTTCGGTAGAACCTCCAACGTGAAAGAGAATTTGTGCGGGAAAATTTAAAAATCTTGAAAAATTTATTTTGGAAAAATTTAAAATTAAAATATATTTTATTTTGCATTTAAGCCAAAATTCAACTTGTCTCAAAGTGATTTGCAGCCTTTAAAATAAAATAGAAACTTTTTAGTTGTTAATTTAAAAATTGTGATAACCATTAAAATAAATATAAGTAAAAAACCTACCGATTAAATACATAATAAAAGTGAATAAATCCAAGAAAAAGAATAATTAATTGTACTTATTTATCTAAACCTATCCCCCCATAGGTGATTGCAAGTCCTATTATTACTTAAAGTTTATTTGATAATTTAATCATACGTGATTTTGTCATTTACCTTACAATCTTATTAATTAAAAATTGTTTATTGTTTTATCTTATGCCGAGTTCATGAGTAGATAATAAATTGAGTAAAATAAAAATAAAAGTAAGTTTAACGTATAAGAGTTCTATCTGTGCCTAAAGAGGTAGAAATAAATTTACTTAAAATAAAAAAAAAATTACCAAAGGAAAAACCAATCAAGCATTAATAAAAAATAATCGATAAACATATTGCAGGGATTTATAGATTGCTTAACACTTAATTTGAACTTAGATAAAAGCTCTTCAAGATGCTTTTCTTAATGGAATTGGCAACCCGATTGGCAGCGGCTATTCCTTAACTACCGCTTATTAGTTGGGGTTACTCTCAACAAAAGGGAGGTCGTAAGTTGTACATTAAAAGATTTCAACTAGATAGATGCAATCCTTTACGAAAAAAATTGTTTTGGATCTGTTAAAATTTTACCTACCATACTTACGTTGTTGGATTAGGTAGTTTGAATAAATATTATTTTAACTATCCAAATTAAAAATTGAAAAATGGCCGGCAAGTACGGAAAAGAAAAATGTATTCTTAGCTGCACAAATTAGAATTATAATCTTGAAGCTGCCTTGGTACAGAATAACTTAGTCGCTAACATTAGTAATTTAGTCACACGCTTCCACACACCTATAAATACATGTCTTTACGTTTTATGTATGTGTAAACTAAGCTCAACGATAATTCTCGAAAGTGAGATTTGACGTTAAGTGAATGATGTGTGATACAAGTTAGACAGAATAAAAAAAGAGAGAGAGAGAGAGACACACATATTTTCTTTCAAGACGTGTAGGTGAAACCTTGGATTAAACCAAAAAAAATGATTAATACAGTATTTAGAGCGACGTTGTCCAGTGGTAAGCGTGCTTGTTACTGATACAACGCAGTTCTAGGGGTCGTGGGTTCGATTCTCGGTGAATGCAGATTTTTTCAAAAACTGTTTCCATCGGGAAAAGTTCCTATGTAACTTTGGCTGTTTTGGGGCAGGTTTTTCAGTGGAACTTTCCTTTAAAGTAATTTCAGAGTATTTTCCTTGCCCCTTAAGTTTTTGGGCCTAGATGAATGCGAAACAGTGTTAGGGCTATAGACAGGGATTAGCCAGGGATGCTAATTAGCCTCGATCCGATGCTTCAGCAGAGAGCGCTGGCTTAACTGTCGAGGAGTGGATGTCCTGGAATAAAAGAGTCTTCTCCGTGGAAAGGCTACACAGTGGTGGGTGGACCCGATGCACCATTGGTACAGAGAGTGTCAGCTTGACTGGCAAGGTGTCCCACCGGAGATACTCACACTGTGCCCATGGATTCAGGTAGGATGTGAGGAAAAAGGTTTGGAAATGGGTGTGGCAATACTCTCCCACACATAGGTGGTGAGTGGGTAGCCCCCGCGACTAGGCCAGTAGGCTGTCGTGGTAATCTGGTAGAAAAAAAAATTAACACAGTATTTTCCACAACTTTTCTAGAAACTGCATCAATTACAGCGTATTTTAATTTGAATAAACAAACAAGTAGTTTTGTCACATAATAGTGTGGGCTTTCATTATTATTAAACAAACAGTGAAAATTTATTAATTTTTTCCACGACTTTTGTACATAATTATTTTTAAGGCAGACGAATTAAAAAATAGCTTAAGTTAATTTATTAATCATTTGATTTTTTATTGATCGCTTACGAATAAAGATTTGTAGATTTTTTAAATTCCGATAGTTTAAGTAGGAAGTAAAAAAACTTGTAAAATACTAGGTAAGGCAATGACGCGTAATATTAGTGTCGAGAAAGAAACTGGGTAACGCTTGGTAATAAAGTTCTGGAGGCAGTTTGGAAACTTTTTTGCCATTGCACCCTAACCTAAAAATGAAAAGGATTGGAGATAAAGGTGAGGGAAGGGGGGGTGTTAAAACGTGAAAAAAATCGTCAAGTAAATGGATGGAAATACGGTAGCATTTTAGTACACCTACCAACTAATGTTCCAAAAAATCGTCATCCGAATTGTACGGTTGGTTTAAATCGAAAAAAAATAACGACAAAACTGATCGGAACTTGATGGAAAAGTTTTTTTTTTTTTTTTTGGTAGCTTTAGAAATACTGTCATCCATTTTTGCTGGGCAGGTTATCAGAAATTTGGGCTCAAAGCTCGATTTTTTACGTCAATTTCGTTAAAAATCATTAAAAAACTGTCAATATTGTTTTAAACGGATAACGTTTCCTACAAATGTTCTTGGTGAGTCCAACTACAACACGTATTAATTTGATCTATTTTTATTATGGTTAAACCCATTTTTTAACCCCTATAAGGAATGACATTATTAAAAGTCTTGTGTATCCTTTCATAACCGCTTCTAACCTTGTGTTTGTACTTAATATCCCACGATAACAGGTAAGTTCCAGTAAAATTTTCAGTTTTCCTATATTGGTAGATATTTAAGGCCAATCGCAACATTTAGTTTTATGTGCAGTCCTTTATTTATGGGGTTTATATTCAGAATGTTTCGAGATACCTTACTCTATTACTACCATTCTTGTTCTACATTACGTTACATCCATTCGATGCATAAAAAAAAACAGCAATGAAGAACAAACGTTAATTAAATCAATTGGATTTAATTAGAAAAAAAGTAATCTCATGTTAAATTGGTATGACCACTTTAAGTTTACCCTCCCTTAAAATTATTTACTTAAAGTCAAATCATGCTGAAAAGCCCTCCAAGTAGGTCAAAACCAACGAAGAATCTCACGGTGCCTCAAAATTAACGTAGAATCACCCGTTTTCAAAATAAAAACATAATTTTTATGAAATAACTTTGTTTGGTTAGTATTGATAGCCAAATTGAATTCTCTGCACTTTTTTACATAGGTAGCCCCTTTGTTGCATGAGTTTCACTCTTGTCTGTGATTAAAAATTGATATTAAAACAAAAAATAATTTCAAAACGACGCTCCTGCATCATGACTCGGCGTTACAAGTCACGTCTACAACTTTGCTACGTTCGCTACAATGCTCTTGTTTTTAAGGGTTAATGCATATCACTGATCATATGAGGTAAAATGAGATGGCTTTCTAAATTGCGCATTTACTACAAATTACGTAATGAAAATTATGTAAAATTAATGGGCTAATCATTTGTAAGGGATTTTTTATCATTTTAGTTTGAGGTTCAGTTGACAAATTTTTTTACTTTGAGGACTAAAATACCCAAAAATGTAAAATATAGAATCTGCGATGAATGTCAAAACAAAAGCATATCCAATTTTACTTGAAAGAATCTGCGATACTTAAGCAAATCAAAGGTACACATCACACTTAACCTCAGGGAATCTGCGATATCTGAGCGTATCCAAGGCGCATCGTATTTTACTTCAGGAAATGTGTGACATGTATGTAAATCAACGGTGCATCGCATTCTGCTAAGGAAATCTGCGAAATCTGAGTGTATCCAAAGCGCCCCACACTTTTTTTAGGGAATCTGTGATATCTGAGGAAATTAATGGTGCATCGCATTTCACCTCAGAAAATCCGTGATACCTGAGCAAATCAAAGGCGTATCGTAGTTTACCTCAGGAAATCCACGATATATAAGCAAATGAACGGTGCATCGCATTCCACCCAAGGAAATCTGTGATACCTGAGCGTATCCCAATGGTACCGCATATTACCCCAGAAAATCTGCGATATCTGAGCAAATTAACAGTGCATCGCATTTTACCTTTGGAAAACCGTGATACCTAAGCGTATCCAAGAGGTACCGCACTTTACCTTAGGAAATCTTCGATACTTGAGAAAATCAAAGGTGCATTGCATTTTACCTTAGGAAATTGGCCACGATTTAGCAAATCAAAGGCGTATTGCACTATACTACAAGGAATTTGCCATACTTGAGCTGTTTAATCGAATGCGACTAAATCGAGTACCGACACGTGAGTGGAGGAGGATTAAAGCTCACATCACGTTCGTCCTCATCAATACATTAAACCGCGCTTAAATTCGTTTACTTCACACTTACACACTCATTACGCGGATTTTTTATTTCGCTTTAGAGTCTCGTTCTCTCTGCCCCTTCAAACCGAATCCTTAGTCTGCATCGTCCATATTCGGCATTGTTTGCGTCCCAACACCCGATTGACACTCGAGATGAACAACACCTCCGCTAATTGGCGCGCATCATTAGAAGAGGGGGGGGGGAAGTTGAGAAGGAAAGAAAGGGTATTACCACTGGGAAAATTCGGTAGTCCTTGGTCAGTCCGAAACTTGCATCTGTACAGAGTGGTCTCTAGTTGTTTTCTGAGAAATCGTGTATGTAGCTTGTCTTAGGTAATTTTCTCTTCTTCGAATTTTTGAGAAGTTTTTTCGTTGCGCTGCGACGCATTAACGTGTTTTGTTTTGCATCAATTCATCTTTGTTTGTTTAAATCTAAAATACAGCCACGTGCCGCGTCAACATCCACGTGCTGTGAGCACCCACGGCGAACGTCCGCACTCGCGGAACCGTGGTATGAAGACGAGAAGGAGAACAGCGTGGACGCGTGCTTACACTCACACCTTTACACATTTACACCTCCACATCTGCACACCAATTCAAACCAGGTTGTTATTTTTTCCTATTCAATTTGTACCGGTCGTTTTTCTCCTCTTAGGGGGTCTTCTCACAAGAGTTTCCTCCTTTGAGCCACCAATTATATCTTCATCAGTGGCTCATGAATAGTGTTTTTTTATTTAGTTTAACCCAAACCTGTCCTATCCTTCGTCAATTAACGTCAATGCTTCACAATTAATTCCGTGTCTTTTATAGTAAAGTAGTACCGTATTTTTAGTAATTTAATTATTGCCCTTAAATTTAGAAGTTTGTCCTATGCTTCCGCAGCATGTTGTTCCCTTTCTTGCGTTTTGTATTTTGTACTTTGTATTTGCTTTACGGGCTCTCTATTTACGACCTTATTAAAAAATCAAATGGCTTCGTCACAGAGACGCAGTCATTAGGATGGCAGAAGACCCCTGTGCCACAATTCATAAGCAATCAAAGGTGTATTTGTTGCATTTCATCTCAGGGAATCTGCGACAATGGAGAAAATTTAAGGTGTATTGCATTTTGTTCACTATCCGCGTACAAGTTAATAAGTACGATATTTCACTTAAACATATTTTTTAACTAAAACGAACAAACAGTGTTTTGAATAAAAATGAAAAAATACAGTGGACATGGGACTGCCAACAGAAGTGAAAACTTGAGACTATGAGTTAAATTTTCACTTAAGTTCTGAAATGAATAAGTAACTATCCAAATTATTTACTGCTTTTGAAATAAGTATTCTGAAATTATGGTATTTATATAATTATGTGGATTGTAATAATACATGTGATAATATGCATATCTTTTTATTATAAATATTTGAAATTATGAATCATAAAGTTTATCACATGATAATACAGGTATTGTTTAAGCTGGAAATTCTGAAAATCATGCGATTTGTCATGGAAATATTTTTTTTTTAATTTTACTACAACAGATACTGAGGAGTGAGAAAAAAATCATTAAAAAACTTAGACAATTTACGTCCGATGTAGGCATATTATCATTTTTTTATTAATTTATTTGGAGTCCTTGACATGTAATTTGTAAATAATCGAATCAATTGTCCAGCATAAACCCTCAATACTTGCGTAAAAGAAAGTCTTATTTCGTTTTTTTTCAAAATAAATAATTAAGTTTTCTGAGAAGTCTATGAAATAATTTGTAAAATAGTTTTTAATCACTTCTTACAAGTTAGCTTAAGGATGAGAGAAAGGTTATTAAACTTGCAATTGAATAAAATTATACCTTTATAAGTTAAAATAATTTTAGTCTAATGTAAGATATTATAAAGCATAATTTGATTAAAAATTATTAACAGTAGTCTCGTCGTCATATTTTTTATTGTTACAAAGGCAAGAAAAAAATTTATTTATACATTCTTATACGGTTTACTAACGAGTCACGTATATACATCGGAAGTCGCCACGCGCGTGTGCAACTACGCAGTTGAACTTGCATGGGTATTTGGTACTATTGGATATACACTATACACTTATGCAGTAATACTGTAACATACAGCTGCCGTTAGACAAGAGGAGTATACTTAGCTTTTTTCGGTGTGGCGGAGTGCGGCGGGGTATGGTATTATGGGTATGCATACGGCAATACACCACCGCACTCCACTACACCGCCAAGCTACCCTCTCCTTCTCTACTGCCAGCCAATACAGAGTGGGCTCCCCCTCTCCTCCCACCCCCTCACCACCATTTATCTCTCTCGCGCTCACACGCGTCTCTCTGCAGGGATCACCTTGCTTTTAAATGAGAGCAATCTGACGCAAAACCAAGAGTTTTTTCCCATCCAAAATCGTCCAACATGTCTAAAGAAGTTCTTACTTCAAAAAATGAAATAGGACGATCTCGTTGTCCCTTGCAAAAAATTAGCTTCTACTACGAAAAAATAAAATGTGTACTCCAAAACATCAGCCTTTATAGCAACATAGCAACAGTGGCAGTGGTTCTTCCTCCTCTTGTTCTAACACCATTATCATCAGCAAGAGCAGGACGTGTACCTACAGGTCTATCGGGTGCAAGGCGACTGGGGTACTGATGGACCCGGCCAGGGCCTCCTGGCTAGGCCCTGTGTTGACGTTGTTACTGCATTGACGTTAGGCAACGAGCCGCCTACATGAAGTTGGTTGCCCAGTCTGATGTGTAGAACATTGCTGCTCGACTAGGGTGGTCTAGCGCTCGCACCCTTGAACAAGAGCCATCGGCCCTGAATCCCAGTGTCTCCAGTTGAACCTTGGCATCCTGTACTGACGCTACCACGAGTGGCTGCCTGTGAGCGAGGCACCCACTGAGCTATTCGCCAACGCCTCCTTTTTACAAGCCCTCAAATTTTAACGCGAGTCGCTTGCTCATTCAATTTTTTGTTAAGTTTATTTGACATTTTTCTGAGTCATTCGTCAGAGTTTGGATAAACTGGTTTTGGGGGGGATGGGGGTTCATATGGTCACTAGCATAAGTAATATCAGTGATGGACGTGTAGGTATGGCTTACGCATACTTTGCTCTTACTACTGAACAATGTGCTGCGCAATGCGCAATAAATAATACATATACACTGAGTCAAAAAATTTGGATGCAAAGATTCCAATTTTTTCATATCGCGAGGTCTACTTCTCGAGGTGGCCAAGGTCTATAACCTTTTAAAGAGCTTTATTATTTCTGCTGGCTCGGGATGTCAAAAAAACCATATTGCACTTCACCTGAGAAAATCTGCGATATCTGCTTCGAAGGTCCCTCAGGCCGCAAAATAGCCCTGGTGGTGATGGTACTTGTGTGATGAAAACTATTATCAATAGTACTTTATAAATCGTTAGCATTTTCCCTTCTATAAGCTTAAAAGGCTGTTGAGGCTCCTGCATCCTGCATGTTTGCTTGCAAGTACACCAGTATCGAACTAGTTCTCTCTCTTGTTCACCATGATATAGAGACGATATACTCTTGCTTAAGCACGTCCCACGCAGTTATCTGCACAAAAGTAGTTAAATGCTTTCTCTTTTCATCGTCAATAGCATGGCCAGGAGACTTTTGTGTACATATGCCATATATAGTCAGGTGGCAGGTATGAGATAGTAAAAATTGACAATATAATTTATAAAAACTCATTCGATAACTCGACGTCATGTATGAATGTTCATCTTTAGCCAGGTGCTTATTTCCGAGCGTCAATTTCAGTCTAATAACCTGCGTTAAGAAAGCTAGTAGATCAAACAAGGAGGCACCTTTTGAAGAAAACAGAAACGCTAGTAGTGTTTGCCATGCCAAAGCTAAGAACCTACATGTGCCATCATCAACACGAAAAGATGTTAGCCAATTGCTACCAAGTACCTCTGAGCCCACTCGTAAAATGATATCAAAATACGAGACAACGAAGTTACAAGTATTTAAAAGGAAAAAGCGTTTAAATTATCATCTTGGTATGTATTGCTTGGCTACAAACGGCACCTCTGCTTTTTGTCCAGCAATAATACGATTGTCAAACAGAAGACGAAAAATTTCAGTGAAATTTATTGTACATGGTTGTTTGACTTTCTTTATGCTTTATTAAACCAGTCTTATAGGTATTTTTTTGTACGATGAGCTTAATAAGTCTTTTCCGACGGCTCTCTCTCTCTCTCTCTCTCTCTCTCTCTCTTAGTATTGACAAGCATCTCATCGTCAAGAATCGTCCCATACCTGGCTCGATGCTCTATTGCTCGATTCCAAAGCCAAAGTAATACGCTCCACTACTTCAGACGCCCCGTATATCAACGACCATGACGACATCTTCATCGGTTACCTACTACACATGCTCTCCATCGAGTCACTGCCCAGAACCCGTAATTTTCGAAACTTTTCCCCCGAGATTTTCTGCTCTTCTTTTTCACCCCTTCCCCTCTCAATACTCTATGAAAGACCATATGCCGATGTAAATAAGTTTCTTTCCACAGGATTATATTCGCAAAGCTGTATGAGCAGAAAGTTGTCCAACCACTTCCCCTCCCCCTGGTTTATTCCAGGAATGAGATAACACTGCAGAGCTCGCGATTGTCTTTATAAGTCAACATTGCGTAGGTTATCATGCACGTCTAAGGCTCTACCGTACATTGCGTTGCGACTTCAAGCGTGATATTCGAGAAGTATGTGACTCCTCTCTGCGTGACGTCCTAGAAGGTGTAAGAGTGCCTTCCGGGTGCTAGCAAATGTTTTTTTCAGTGGTAGAATTATAAAAATCACACTAAATGTGGGCTAGTAGTTGGCTGATCTTCCTTGCACGAGACTATAAACAACAGTAGTAACAACAAACTGCACAAAGATGATCAATTTGATCCCACTCTAGAATCCAACTGCGTGATTTTTCCTTAATTTTTTTTAGATAAAGTTATTAGCACCTACATTTGGAAGTGCGCATAAAACTAGATGTATATAGGTGTATGCTACTTTGGTGCTACAGTTAGCCCAGATTGCATAGTCGGTTAACAAGATCCACATTTTTTTCCTTGCTGTACATTTACCTACCAAATCATCAAAAACCCCATAAGCCGTATTAAGTAAGAGGCGCAGCTGATTCGCAGATTTCGATATGTACAAATAAGGCAAAAAAGCCGATCGTATTAATCGAGTGATATAATTTGGTTTATATACGTTCTAATCGCTCGTCAATGACAACAACGATGATGACGACGGCGTGTCAGTACAGGAGCTCATCTATGTACCGAGGCAAATAAAGCTCTATTAAAAGAAAAAAGGGGGTATCTCTGTACAGCATCAACTGCGGTTATCGGAGTCTCGTGATGTCAGACACGATCATAATTGGCATACATTACAGGCGAATTAAGGAACTGGTACAGTGTGTATATGTACATGTGGGAATGCACTTACACGTACATTTATTATAGTGATGCTATAATGATAAAGTTACAGTAACTGCTCAATATGAGCTCCTTTCTCAGCAATAAGGCACTCCATTCGGCACCCCATTGAAAGTTGTGCGTTTCTTATTTTCTAAGGTGTAATAGCACCACATTTTCAGCAACTTTGCCTCATCATATCTTCTGGAGTCATTGGTGGCTCTCTGTAGCAACGTTTCTTGAGAACGTTCCAGAGCTAGTAATCACATGGAGTCAGCTTCGAGGATCTTGCAGGCCAATGACGTAGCCCGTTAGTACTCAGCCACTTTTTCGGAAACTTTTGGTTGAGACAGCTGGTCGCATGACCACTGTTGTGAGTGGATATCCCATCTTGTTGCCATCACATACTTCGTCGAGAAATTGACAACAAGATTGTTTTGCAAAAGTTTTGGTGAAGTTTTTTCCAAAAAAAATGCATGATTACGCCCACGTAGATTTTGATTTAAAAAATGAGGACCAACGAACCTATCACTGATTATTCTGGTCCAAGCATTCACTATTCACTGTCTTTGCCTTTCAGTTTCAAAAATTTAGCGTGGATTATCTTCACTTAAACTATAATGATTCTGGCTGTTTGGCGTGCCTTTCTGAGTAAATGACGACTCGTCGGTGAAACAAATGTTTCTTACAAGATCTGGATTACGTCTTAATTTACCCTGTATCCATCGAGCATAGTTCAATCTTCTCAGTTCATCACGTTCATGCAAAGCTTGCACTTGTTATAGATGGTTGCCCTTCCAAACCCCTAGAGAGAGAGAGAGGAGATTATAGAGGGTGGCTCTTTGTAGTCACCACCTCCCTCTAAAACACTGAAATTTGTTTGTGTGACGGAAAGTGATTTCTCGTCCGTAGTATCTGTTGACAGAGTCAGCTGTGCAATGTAGACAGAGAAGGATTTCTTAGCTTGGCTGCTGTGTGAATCCTCGGAGAAGGTGTCATGTCCCACTTCGTCAGATAGTTAGTACTCCTTTGCCGTAAATGGGTCCAGCTCGCTGGTGAGTGTTTGGACGGTGTTACCCATCCTCCTTAGCAACGAGGTCCAAGATTAGTTTGATGAACTCAACGCTGATGGGATTGTGATATCTCAGATGATTTGGAGTTTTTGAGGAAACTTTTCCGGTCTTGTAGGTTTTAGGATATTAGGGTCGTTACGGAGACGAGCCTGAGCAATCTGTCAGGCGTCGGCAGCTTTTCGTCCAGCAGATTTTTGCACGGTCTTCTCCCAACCCAGTAAATCTGCGATGTCGGTCTGGCTGCTTGCCTCAGCTCACGTAACTGTACTGGTATCTGTCTGGATTCCTCGATCTTCACGCCAAGATAGTGGTCCAAGTTCCGTTTGGCTTGCCACTGAACTCTTGGAGGACCAGTGTTGGTAAGCAAGAATTACCTCGGTGGCATAGGTCTTAGCGAGAGATAGCCCAATATTATCGCTGATAGACAGCTCTAGGCCTCCCCTATCTTCTGGTAGAAGCCAGTACAAAGGTTTTTCCAGTACCTTGGAGGGGGGGGGGGGTGAGGAGAAGACTGGCTACTTGGTGTAGTTGTTCCTGACGATGGCTGTTTGTAGAGATTGTTGCTTGAGAAGCCCTCCCAGCTGCTTGGATGCCTGGCCAGTATGTAGCCCTTGGGATATCCTTCGTTGATTCTGGGAGAGAGATTTTGCAAAGAAGACACTCTACCAAGGGTATTGGTTGTATAGCTGGTTCATTGAGACTTTACGATGCTCTTGACCACCTACTACCTACTAACCCATGGGTCTACAGATCTTTCTTATTATGCCTATGCCACGCTGATTTAGTAGTGGGTAGAGATTTTTTCGATGTAGCACCACCTTATGGTAGATTAAGTTACTAAACTCAAAGTTGCGTGAGAGTTTTAAAATTGGTGTAGAATCACATTGCGCAATTAATTATATTATCTATACTTGTACGAGTAGCGAGCTTCTTTTGTTATCTTCCATACTGTTCCTGATGTCCTCCTGAATAAATCAATTAAACTAACGTCTCAGACAATTTCGACAATAAATTTACAGATTTTTACACAATTTTTTGTAATCTAGATGTTGTGAAAGTGCTCGTGCGCTTTGAACTGGTCGTTCCTCGAGATTTCGCTCAACAGCTGCTCATAATGGGCTATATCTTACAGGTCTCTGTCTCTGCACTCGTCAACGATTTATCAATCTATCTCATCCATACACTCTCAGAGTTCTATAAATTTATTATTTATCATACTGCTAGTATGTATTATTTATTGCGTATTGTGCGGCACATTGGTCAGTAGTGACAGCAAAGTATGCGTTACACGTCCACCACTGTTATTACTTATACTAGTGGTGGTACGAACACCTCCCCCCCACGCCAAACCCGTCCATCCAAACTCTCACGAATGCCTCAGAAAAATGTCAAATGAACAAAACAAATAATCAAATGAGCAAGCAACTCGCGTTAACACTTGAGGGCTTGTAAAAAGGTGGCGTTGGAGAACAGCTCAGTGGATGCCTCGCCGATGGGCAGCCACTCGGCAGCGTCGGTCTAAAGGATGCCAAGGTTAAACCAGGGACACTGGGATTCGGGGCCGATGGCTCTTGTTCAAGAGTATGAACACCAGTTTGCCCTAGTTGAGTAGCAATGTCCTGCACATCAGCCTGGGCAACCAACTTCATGTAGACGGCTCGCTGCCTAACGTCAATGCTACCAACAACGTCAACACAGGGCCTGGCCAGGAGGCCCTGGTCGAGCCCATCAGTACCCCAGTCGCCTTGCACCCGATAGACCTGTAGGTACACGTCCTGCTCTTGCTGATGATGATGGTGGTAGAACGAGAGGAGGAAGAACCACTGCCACTGATAGTGTCAATTGTATTATAGTTATTGTGACTGTTGTTGGTCTTCGACCAGATATTTGTTTAAATTGGCTAATGTTGCTATTAATGCTGATGTTTTGTAGAACACCTTTTAATTTCTCGTAGTAGAAGCATATTTTTTCAGGGGACAACGAGATTTTCCTATTTCATTCTTTTTTTTCTTACTTAAAACACTGTTTGTTCGTTTAAGTTGAAAAATATATTTGAGTTCCTCAATTCATCTCTACCAAATTCAACGTTCAGCCTAGGCCTGCAATCTGCATGTTTTTTTCTGGATTGACACGACGTATAAATTGAGAGCTCGTCCTAAAAACCACGACCTTGTACACTACAATGGATAACCGTAACGCTGACATATTAAATATTCTACTGATTTATATTCAACATCTAATTCAATTCATATATTAGTGCATCACATTACACTTATAGAAATAGAACGACTCACAAATTACAATTTTCACAAGACAATAATAAAATTAAACTATTGTAAACAAAATCGCTAACACTTCAAGCACTGGTACAATATCAAAAATAAAAGACATTATCGAAACACCTAAAAATCACATCTGCCAAAACTTTACCCACAATAATTTCTCTCATTTTTATAAAAAACTTACCTGCAGCACCCCTTTTTTAACTATAATAGCTTGCATAACATAATTAATTCAACTTTAGCACCCATTCAAAATCTTTCTATAACATTTAATTAAAATAATACTTATCTACAGTGGTTCAAACATCCTACTCACAGTATTAGCACAGAAGCATGCCACGTTATTCTAAAAATAAACCTGATTTAGCCAAATCAATCAAAATGCAGCTTTCAGAAGGAGTATCACTCCCCACCAAAAGTATAATCTTTGCAACCATTGAAGAAATAGCAATATTTGCCACGAACATATTCAGATCCACAAAAATGTGGCATCAAATAATAGATGAACTAGCAGCTTTGAAAAAAAGCATTATCTCCGTTTTCATTAGAGTTTAAGGGCAATGAGGGCACACAGCAGGCAATTCTAGTATTGCTGATACCAATAAAGCCGACACACGCCAAGCCATGCCTATGTACAATGTTAGACCATCCACAACCAAATGTCATCTAAGCCACTCCCCTACATCATTATACACATAGTCAACAATAAATCATGTACAAAATCAATCTACTCAGCAATGAGTATTAAACTCAATTAATAATATTGATGATCAAACAAATTAAACAACATTCAACTAATCCAAAAAATTTGGTCATTAGAAAAGTGAATGTAAAAAAGGGCCTCCTATGATAAAATGAAGCAAGAAGCATCGGAAAACGACTCAGATTTCTTTCAGAGCAAAAGTTTGAAGGAAACCAGTAACGGAACACTAACATTTTCCCAAAATAGACAATAGTCAACAAAACTATTTTACTAAATATTAAAACACAAACATCTTGTGTATCAATTCAATTCAGTGAAATCAATAAACCCTTTTCGATTATTCTCGACACCAGTGCAGAAACTTCACTCATTACGAAGGTTGACTACCTTAGGCAATTAACAGACAGTTTTTAACTAAAATTTGAGCAGAGCTTTAAAAATGTCATACAAACCAAAGAACGCACTAACAATGGCATCAAAAACCTTAAATCACAAATGAAAGGAAAACATACTATGAGCTTCAAAAATAAAAAAATCTAAAATGAATAGATACACTTGAACATGACACCACGTGAGCCAAATATTCTAAAAAACAGGTGTGGGTCTCATGACCCCCGAAGGATGTGAAACATTAAGGAATATGCTGTTGAACTCAGTAGTATTAATTGTCTATGATGAAAATAATAGTTTTCGTCAGATAAGTGCCATCGTCTCCAGAACTATTTTGCAGCCCGAGGGACCTGAAAAACAGGAGTGACACTTATCATTAAATGTTGGTGCCAAATGCACTAAATCTATTAAATAAATGTTGAACTTTTTTCATGATAACGTATCGGACACAATACACCTAGGATCAACTTAAATGGGGTTCCGTATAGCTCAGGACCACATTTTCGTACTAAAAACCAAGAAAAGGCATCAAACTATAAGGATTTTAGTGTTTCATTTAAAGAATCTTTTAACAAAGTGTCAGAAAGAGAGCAGATGGATTTGCAGATTTATTTTTGGAATACTATAACATGATAATCAGCTACTTAATATTTAGGCTCTACGTTCCTTACTCACACAAGAGCAAGCGATTATTTATTCAAATTTGAAAATCAGCTTAATTGCTTAGATATTACAAAAATGATTCAGATATCTATGAAAAATCCTAATGTTAGTTTTCAGTTTTTTAATGATTTCGAATGAGATTCTATGAAAAACATCAGTGACGACTATAAGTTATTTGCATTTGGATAATGCGGTTTGCACACAGTGCACAATGCTTTTAAATGTAAGTTCAAATCTCGTGGTTGAAAACTGAAAGAATTTTTTTCAGCCATCCATTATTTATTTAACAAATCCCCTGCTAGGAAAGGTGGTTGTATTAAATGTACTGGATCTGAGTATGTATCAAAAAAAGTTTGTTGGACAAGGTGGGTAGAAAATGCTGCAGTAGCTAAAAAAACAGAAAATGATTTAAAAAATTTAATAAAGTACGTTGAATCTATTGAAAAATGTAAAGGCAGCTTGCAAGCATCCTTGAAATCTTACAGAAATTTTATAACAACTTTTCATCATCTTAGAGATGAATTGATTCGTCCTTAAATAGCATTTCTTATTACAGTGGCATAAGATGTAGAACCATTTTTACGAGAATTTCAGTCTGATGATCTCAAAATGCCATTCTTTAACACTGAACTGAGAACAGCTGTTAGTAGTTTATTAGAAAGATTTATTAAACCTGATGTTATCGAAACTGAGACTAACCTTTGTAAAATTGATATTAAAAAAGAGGATAATTTTCTGCCCTTTGGAAAAATGAATTTTAGACATAAAACAATTTATGCCTCATCTCAGTGAAAAGGATTGTCTCAGGAAAATCAAAAAAAATTCTAAGGAGACTGTCGTTTAATTTTAAGTGCTATAGTTAAAAAAATATGACAAAAATCTCTACTTAAGTATTAACTTGTTTGATATCTAACTTTTTATGATCCACAATTAATAATAAGAAACAAACAGTTGAGTTTAAAACGTATGAGCAAAGCTTTAAAAATGTTTGTCGAATGTCATCAGCTGAATCCTTTAAAAGCCAACATAATTAAGGAAGATTTCAGAGAAATCATTGAAAATTCTAACTTTTTGCACAATGCAAAAATCTATGATCGGCATAAAATACGACTGGATACTTTTTCGATAGAATCTATTAATAAGTATAAAAATTCTTAAGACTTAAATTTTTTTTACAAATATTATATGTACTTTTTCATGGTAATGCCAGTGTGAAAAGAGGATTCTTTATAAATAAAGAGTTTATTTGATCATCAGAAAAAAAATCTCTTGTAGCTATAAGACACGTTTGGCATGCAGTTTATGATTCCAGAGGTATAAAAAATATAGATATAAATAAAAAAATGATTCAAGCTGTTCGGAATTTGAGAAGTCTCTATAAAGAAGATCACAAAAAGCAAAAAAAAAATTAAAAGATCAGAAAGCATCAGAAGTAAACGAAAAGAAACGGAAATTACAACTTAACGATTTAGAAAAAGAAAGAAGCTACTTGCAGATCAAAAGAACGAATTCAAAACCGTAAATACCAAAATTTTACTGTTGAAGGAACAATGTTAGTAAATGATATTTGACTATACAATACTAACATAACTGCTACAATACTATGTTTGAAAATTAATTTGATATTATACGTAAAATTAAATTTTTATTAGATACTGAAAGTGTTTTTTTTTTTATTTTTACTACTTTTTTTTACTAAATATTAAAATATAAGTATCTTTTAATTGTAAAAAACAGCTTTTTACATAATATTAAGCACATTATCCTGTAGCATCCAATATTTTATTGCCTGGATATTTCTTATGGCACATGAAGAATTAATACTGAAGTTGTGGAATCGACATGGCAAATAGTCCTCGGTAAGTTTTGCTAGGGCCGAACATTTATACGCCTCGATATTAATGACTCTAAAAGGGTTGAACAGATAAGTAACCAACTCGCTTATTATATTTTTTATGTTAAAAAATAATATCACCTGCATGGTATTATCTCTTGAAGATAATTTTTTCTCGAGACCCTTAAGGTACACCTTTTTAGCATTAACCAGCTTGTTTCTAAAAACTCTCAGTCCTTCTTCATAAGGAACATTGCCATAATTTCAGCTTATGCCATAGAAATTGGTTATTAACCATTGATTTTGTCTTCTGTTGCGAAATGATAAATTTTCCCACGAAAAAGGTGGCTTGAGTACGATGACAACAGGTATGGAATTTTTTTTTTCTCAAGTTCAATATATGAAATTTCTTGAAAAATAAATTTGTTCTCATAGGTTTTGAAACCCTGAACGCCTACAATGTATTCCATATTTTGAAGTGTGAACAATATGCTTCCTAGTCGAGGATGATTTGTAAAATGAATTCTATAGCAATGTTATCTGAAATATTTACCCCTTTGTTGCATGGGAAAGAGATAGGTAGGAGGTGCGTCGCGAGAATGACCAACAATTGATTATATCAAGAGTTTTATTCAAATCACCGAAATTAAAGGCAAAGTAGCGCATGTATTTCCCTCGAAGGCTCGTCGTGTACCCTCCATTCCCAAATGTGCGAATGCCCGACTGCTCGACTCCTTGACTCTTGACTCCCTGACCGGTTGACTACCCGAGTGCCACCTGAGTGCCCGAGTGCCCGAGTGCCGCGATTTGAGGCTCGCTGGGCCTTATATTAGCTTGTTTCCCACCTGTCAATGCCTTCTTGATAAAAAAGCCTCGCTCTTACTAGGGAGAGTCAGTATGATATGCCTTGCATATCGTACGTTACACATCCGAGGCCGCGACGTCGTCGCCCTCGACGACGCTGACCTTTCAATTTATCCAGAGTTAAGCCTGTAAACTTGCTTATGATTGTGTGTGTATGCTGTGCTGTATTCTGTTGTCTGTATTGTTTATGTAATTTATTATTTAATACTTATCCTTTCAATCCATTGTACAGAACTGCTGTTCCCTTTACATTAATACTTTCGTTCTTCTAATCATTCAGTTTTCTCTCATTTTGTGTTAAGTGTATAACAATGTTGATTTTGTATGCACTTTGCCTTATATTACAATTATATTTGAAATTACCACGAATTGTGCATCTGCATAAGACTATTTTACACTAATAATTGTTTCACATACAAAATAATAAATGTGGAATAATACATTACATTATTTTACGTGGAGTTTCTATTTTATCATAATCCATGCAGCTATTTATCGTTTGTTTATTTTGCAAAAATAATGCCCCTATAAATGTCTTACCATTAATTTAAACGAGAAAAGAAAGTTCTTTCTTGTCTTTGTTTTACGGACTGCACCCCCCGATACAGTCGAGCGACTCCCGGCGTTAATGACCCAATTACTGCGCACTGAAATTTTTTATCGTACTAAATTTCTCATTTCTCAATGTTTTTCGATGAAAATTGAACCAGTTTTACTTAATCTTTATCTGCAACATCTTGTGCGATTAAAACGACAAGCATTTTTCTATTAAGTAATTTTTTTTTTTTTTATATAATTATTTTAGTGCTGATATCACTTGCTGGTATTACTGCGCACGGTTATAAAATTAGAACCAGTCGCTGCGCCCCCAATTACTGCGTGGGTATCTCCTATAAGATTCTTATGCTGAAGCCCTAGACCCAATTGCTACGCACTAATCACTACGCATGACTACAAAGTTTTGTAGGTTAGATTCGTTTAGAGCCACTCAGTGGAACAATTACAAATGTCATGATGTAAAGTATGATTTGGGATTGAATGTTATTAATGTCCGTACGTGTTACAAAATCCAAGCACCCAAATTTTTCAGTCTGTTTTTCTTATTTTCAGTTACCGTCAAGTGCACAGTGATAAGTGCCTGCACAGTAATTGGGTCATTTACCCCTACTCCATACACTTATCAGAACAAAAATCTTCTCATTAAAAACATATTTGTTTGGAATCTGTACAGTTTATTTGGTCAAATATTAAGCTGTAAAAATTAAAAAACATATAATTATGCTGAAAAGTACCATGCGTTTCGTATGCCATAAAATAATCGTTGGACATAAGGAGCGGTTGATTATCAGTTTCTCTTGTGTAATTTTCGAAAAGGGCTATTTTTTAAAGATGTTAAGATTTTAAAATCCCAAAAATATATATTAAAAAAGATTTTTTTTCTGTTATCTTACAACTTTATTACCAGAGCAACGAAGTCCTGGAACTTAATCTTTACATTTTTTATTGCCTCAAAAACACAAATATATTTTCTACTTATTTAAAAAACTTAATTTAGATCTTTAAAGATTTGAGAGATTACTGTCAGGGTACAATAAAAAGCTAATCTCCCACGTAATAGATTCTTTACTTGTCAATTTTGATGCTGCTGTTCCAATCTCGATAAATTTTCTGCGTCAGTTTCTTGGCACCTGAAATTTTATTTATCAGATAGATTTGAATTTTATCTTTCAATTCACTCTCTTGTGACTTTTGGCATGCTTAATACTTGTGACTCCTAAAAGCTGTTTTCTGTCAACTTTGTTAAGTTCTAATATATTTGTTGGCAAGCCCTAGACTGATCAGGAAAAAAATTACAAAGTCCGAAGTTTTGGAGCTAGTTGTAGAGATCTTTCCCAATGTCTCCCGGTATAACGTCGAGGACGTTGGTGTCTGAAGCACCTTTTTTGCAGACTCAGTTGTTTTGGGTGATCTCAGATGGGGAGATTGGTTCTTGATGCTTGCCCGTTGGAGACTGTCCCGTTGGCTTAAGTTTTTGATTCCCTTTCTAGCTGTTAGGTTCGCCCAGCGCAGACCTAGGAGAGGATCGGTGATTCCTGGTTGAATGCTTAGAGTCGAGAGGGTAATGTAGGATCGTTGGACAGCGGGATTCCCAGCTTTGCGAAAAACAACTCCGCTCGTGATGACTGCCAGTGAATGACTGACTTGGATTAACAGTGGCCGTCTTCAGTTGATATAGTCTTTTAGTCGAAAAATCGCTTCCAGAAATGGTAGTGTATTTGTTCGCAAGGTAGTTTGAACTTAGGTGGTCCTTAAAAGAACCGATGAGATTGATGGTTAAGTAGGGAACGTAAATACTTATAATGGCCCTAAAAAGGGCCAGTGGTGAAACTTCCAGCTATTCCTTATTATTATTCCTGATGATGAAGAGCTGGTCACACTCGTTAATCCTTCAGATTTAGGGTGGAAGTAGACCTGGGTCACTTACCCTTCAGAGAACAGTGTCATCGGTAACCGGGCTTCCCAGCATCGGTAACCGGGCTTCCCAGCTGCACGTCTATCATCAACATTCTCGATTCAGCTTGATGAACTGCCAGTAGGCACTTGCCTTGGATTTGGAGACTCCCCAGCGTATTATAACTACACTAATTTAATTCTGTTGTAGGTAGCCTCCATTTTATGTCGACGCCATCTAGCAGATCCTACTGAACTAAAGTGAAAAGCTGGCGTATTTTTGCAAAACTTTGAGCTTATTTATTGCTACTGTTATTAAATTTTTCAAGATGAAAACTATACTAAAACCATCTAGGAAGTGTCACGAATCAGTGTGCAAAATTTCAGCAAAATCGGTTCAGTAGTTTTCGTGGTTAGCGATTACAACGGTTTTAGCGACTTTGCTTTATACATTAGTTAGATTAAAGAATTGTTGTTAAAAAAAAAGTATTATTGCCATTACTATACACTCATTATTTTACTTATGTATTACTCATTATTCTATATCACCTAATTTTATTTTTTTTCTGTTGGTAATAAAAATCGCTGTACTACGTCGCGTGTTTTATGTGGACTCGTGAGTCCCTTGAAGGATGTTCCTGTGCTGATTACTGGGATGTTAATTAGGTGTCTTGAAGTCTTCTGCTGCATTTCTATGGATGTTGGCTGTGGTGCTGACGAGTTTACTGCTGTGGTCCCGTCTCTTCCAGAGATGTTTTCACGCTGACTACCTACGAACATTCTATTACATATTAGTAGTAGGGCCCCTCGATAGAGAAGGCACTTATACATAAGAAAAAGAAACCCCATTCCCGCGATAATCAGTCCTGCCATTAGGTAAACGAGCTATCGGAAATTTGTAAATTCTCTTCGTGTTTGTTGAATTTCCATGAGCCCACGAGCCTTTTTAATAATCTCTCTTAAGGGTGTCCTATTGGCTAGAGGGTTGGTCCTAGAGTGCCCCTGTTTATTAATTAACTTAAGTTACCCTTGTGCTAATAATGTGTTGACGCCATCTGAAACCCCCTTATTTTTCAATGTTTCGTCTAGTTCTTCTAATATTCCATTGATGTTCATATTTGCCATCCCAAAGAAGGTGGTATTTAGCCTTTCCTCTAGATTTGACGGAGCTGCTATGTGCACATTCGTATTGTGAGCAGCACAGCCTTTATTAAGTCGTAAAATGCCTGTGCTTTTGAGTAAAAGTGTCCCATGGTTTGAGCCATAGCACTTTATGAACAGTGGCTCCTCTTGTACAGTTGTAAAAGCCCAAAGGTTTGGTGCATGGAATCGGGCCCAGTATGTATCTTGTAGTTTGATGATTTTAACCGAACATTCTTTCCAGTAGCTTATGCTGTGCTGTACTATAAGCCGTGCTTCGCACGAATGATATTGCCTTATCTCTCTCATTGATTCAATATGGTCGCAGATAAATAATTCACGCAATTTCTTACAGCTGAAGACTTCGAGAGCCGTTATTGCCATAGATGTATTGATTTTTTTATTTATGGCCATGTATTCATGCTCCGGCCATATATAGGAATAAGTATTTGAACTGACTAGGCTTTTCTGCTTTATCGGTAGGGGCAAAATTCTGTATAAATCGGCGTAGTCTTTATCCAACAGCGGGATGCTTGTGTGGTATATTAACTGATTATTTTGCATCGAAATTGTTAACCTAGATATGTCTATTATCTCGAGCAGACTTATCTGAAATCCCGCTTCCGGAAAAATTAGCTCAGGTCTGGATACTTTTGCCTGCATTCTGGAGTCATCAAAAGTCGCAGGTGATATGAGCCTCGGAAGTATATTTGCTTTTATTTCTTGCACTCTATCCTCTACATCGCTTACTCTGTTAGACATTAATTCTGTCTGTGTGGCCAGAAGTTTTGCTATATTATTTGTACTGTTTTTATTCACGTCGAGCGCATCTGTTAATACTTCATGATCGCTACTGTCCAACGTTCCGAATAGAAATTTTAGAATACTTTCCCCCCCCCCCCAGGGCATCATTGCTCTTTTACGGCGGTTGTTTATTTCCTGCAGCAGATTTGTTAATCGCTTGTATGACTCCATTGCTTGCCTTATTTTATCTCCTATTATTTGTAGTCTGAATTTCTGAGCGGCTTTAGGTGCTAGTTGTTTACTTTTTTTCTACAATTGTCTGCATATCAATTTTAATTCGGGTCCTAGTGAGAGGTGGAATGATAAGTCTATTTTTTGTACAATTTTCCAATTCGTGCTGGTTGTTGCCAGCGGAGAAATCTTTTCATGCGACTAATCCTGAATTATTTTGCATTTGTGTAATTGACCACTGTAGCTGTTCTGGTACCTCCAATTGTGCCCTGCAATACATAAAGCTGTTAGTTATACATTGCGCACTACCAGCCTGCGCTTTAGTTTCTGTGGTAAATACTTGTCCTAACACTATTTATACCCCATCGATATTTGTTTATTTAAGTGTATTTTCGTATGTCCCTTATCCTTTCTCTTATATTTCCCCTTTATTTGGTCAGCGTTGAACTGCGAGTGTGGCTCTCTCCTTACATAGAAGGTATACGATAGCAAACGATATTTTCTTATTTTTTTTTATTTGCTATCCTTTTATAATAATATTATTTCCTATTTACTATTTTTATTCATTTAAGTATTCATGTAATTTTTTCCGTGCGGCTTTTACCCTAAAACTTACAACAGCAGAAAAAGGATACTTCTCATTATGATTCTTACGTTCCGCCTCTTTGCAAACTATTTCATAAACCAGTTAAAGAGACAGAAAGGAGAGGAAAAAAATGCACCCATGAGTGTGCCCTATGCGCAGCTCCTAATTACCTTTTTGAAGCCTAATATTTCGTACAGGCAATGACAATAGCCGAAGCACTATTTTTACTACACAAGAAGGTTGTATATCGCATGTCAAGTTGGAAGTATAGCTCTACCTTTACATATAGTGGTGCTTATGCCTTGCATATCGTACATTACACTATATTATTCCTAATACAAATTTTTAAAAGAACAATTAAAGCCTATCGAGGGTGTGAAATACTTACTTTTCAGTGAACACGAAACCGTAGTCTCGCCAGATGATGCTTTACCAAATTTTATAATGATTTTTGATGATATAGCTTATGAAAAACATGATTATGTAAAGGCTTTTTTCTGCATGGGTAGACACAAAAATGTGGACTGTTTCTATCTTTGCCAGTCATATGCTCAAGTATCAAAGCATCTTGTTAGGGAAAATGTTAATTTTCTAGTTTTATTTCGTCAAGATGAAGTTAATTTAAAGTACGTGTATGATGATCATGTAAAGTCAAACATGCCATACATTCAATTTAAAAACTTATGCTCCAATTGCTGGAATGATGATAAACATGGATTTGTCGTTATAAACAAGGATAGGCGAATAAATAATGGTCGCTACAGAAAAGGCTTTGATAATTTTGTCGTACATTTATGACATACCTAGCGCAATTTTTACAGTCTGTTGCAAGACATTAGATCATCATCATATATCAACAAGAGAAAGACGTTCTACGCCAGTTAGTGAAGACGCGAGAGATGGTTAAAGAAAAGTCCAGACTGTTGAAGTTTGGGAAAAATGAGGCTAAAAAAATAATTAGTGAATCTTTCAAACCAATAACAGATCCTTTAATGAAAATTGTTGCCAAAACAAAAAACACAAGAATAATAGTAATAATTTTGTTACTCACAATTATTTTCATGATAAAAACGATGAAGAAAGTAATGAAGTTGATAAAGTGAATCAACAAAAAAACAGAGAAAAATTCAGTGACGGCGATTTAACATTCGAGTCTACCATTATTAAAAGTCATAATGACGATACTGATTTAAATGACACTATTCGAGATGATTCTCTTAATTCTGTTCGAGTCAGTAAAAATTTATCAAATAATTTTTATTTACAAATAGTTGATTAGAATCAGAATGATTTATTAGATTTAAAGTATGGAGTACGAAAAGAAAATGAGATGTACAAGCTGGGTGATTCGCGAATAGAATCGTATCAAAATGAATGGTTTAAATTATCTAATGACTCCTGGAATCATGGAACTACTTATCAAAAAACATCCTAATCAATCTTAATTGATACAGGAGAATTTTTAAAAATACTATCTAATATTGCAAACTTCAAGTGTTTATAGAAAAGGGTTTTAAAAAAATGGAGCTATACGAACCCATACTAGTAATAAGTTTAATAAAATTCTTGCTCCAATGTTTGATCTCACAACTCATAAAAAAGGTGGATCGTTGCTACCTCATTATAAAACTGCTTAAATAATACAAAAAGTAGATTATACACACTGGGATGATCTCAATAAATTAGTAGATCGTTTACGCTCATAAGCAAGAAATATAAGTCATGGCAATGAAATTATATCGATCATTGAAGAGCTTCGGGAGGAAGATACATACATATATATACTGATGTGTGTAAATATTTCTTCAGTCTCAAAATGAATGTCGATGTATTCGGTCGAAAATTGGGTAGGACCGAAAGTGGTGGCCGAGGTCCTCCTGGTATTGGATATAAACTTACCGCAGATAGACAGTACTTAGATAATAAAAGGCTGTGCAATGTTGAAACACTAAAACAGCCTCAAGATGCAGTAAATTATGCTTACTTGTCTAGAGTGGTTAAAAAACTTGAAAAAAAATAGATAGCTTCAGAATTTTTATATACAACTTACAAAAGAAATTTCCTTTTATTCAAGTTAATTAAAAAAGCTTAAACCTAGACAACTAATACATGGAGCAAATTGTTGAGGTACTTCGTAAGGCAACAAGGCGTAATCATCCCCGTCGAAAATACAACATACGTGATTTAGATGAGACTTGACAAGCAGACCTTGTAGAGATGCAGCCTTGCGCTCGTAAAAACAAAGGGTATCCATGTACGATCACTGTAATAGATATTTTCTCTAAGTACGCACGGGCTGTACGAGTAAAAAAAAACTGGTGAAGAAATAACTACAGCAATGCATTCGATGTTGAAAAAAGGACGAGTGCCTGTAAACATGCAAACTGATCGTGGCAAAGAATTCTATAATGCAAACTTCCAAAATCGCATGCAAAAATATAAAATTAATTGATATTTAACTTATAGCAATCTCAAAGCTTCTACATGCGAACGATTTAATCGTAGTTTAAAAGATTTTATGTGGAAAAAATTTAGTTTGTAAGGCAATTATAAATGGCTGAATTTGTTCCGAATGTTAATTAAATTTTATAATAATAGAAAACACCGAACAATTGGTTTGAAACCAAAAGATGTTGTTGCCGAAAATGAAGTTCAAGTTTTGGAGAAGATATAAAAAATAAATGAAAACAGTAGTCAGTTCAAACCTAAATTTCTCTCAATAATTACCAAAATCAACCCATTTTGGACGGTTTAACGAGCAAGAACTGCAGAAAACAAAGTATCCTGATGTTTACTTCGTAGAGAAGGTCCTTCGAAGACGTGGAAATCAAATTTTAGTAAAATGGTTGGGCTTTGACAACGTCAACAACAGCTAGATCGACAAGAATAAATTGTAAAAAATATCTGCTAAGTTGAAAAATTTTCCAAATATTTTCAAGAGCAAGACACAGGATGTATTTAAACAAATAAATAAACACTTAAATCATAAAAATAAAATAATTTGTTCTTTTCCTAATATTTCCAAACTTATGCATAAGAGAATATTATGTGTTCAACATTGTACAATACAAATAATTTTAATTTATTCACTGCTTCTAATAATTCATTGAAAAATGCTACATTTTCTAAGAGTGCAGTACATATTTTGTTTAGCAGAAAGACTTTGAACTCATCTTCCAATTCAGCAACTATCTTTATTCCATACTTGGTTTTCACCTTTTTTAACTTAAATACCATAGAATATTGATTTAAAACCATATCGATAACTTTTTTTGTTGGTAGAAAATTATTGCTAGCAATTTTATTAAATGCTACGAGATCCATTTGTAACACAATCATAAAAAGAAAAAATGTAACGATATGAGTAAAAATTATACAAGTAATGTATGCAATCGTGTCTGTTAACCAACCTTTAGATATATCGACGTTTTTTGGTCAACGGCTCACTTTTAGAGACATGTACCAAGGAAGACGATGGCTCACTGAGCGGCTTCTCCCTCCACTATTGGCTGTTCTCTGTGCATACCCGTCCAGCTTCTTCTTCCATCTGATTGGCTTCCCATTCTATCTGCTCTTCTTTATTGACTGCTTCCATTACTATTATGCTAAAATGACCCCATGGTAGAGTATCCGTGTGGCCCGGTCGCAAATGACGTTTGTCGTCATGTGCACTCAAAGCAATTTTAGTTTTTTTTTCCGTTAAGAGCTGATGATGACGTGATTGAATATTCTTTGTTCACGTGTTATACTGGTGTTTTCACACAAACATTTAATATACTCATCGAAAGACTTTCACAACGGAATTTTTAACACCTTTAGCTTTCTTCAGCGTATTTTTATCTTGTTTCTTAATATTATATATTTTGCTTCTTAATCCCACAAATTTCAACATGATCTTTCCATTAAATTCATCCTTCATCAACCCAACAGTTTTTTTATCGACTCTAGGTATATTGAATTCATTATCAGAACTATAGTCTGAAGTATCGAATTCCCTAATATTTTCACGCACAACATTATAAATATTTTGATTAGTTATTTCGTACACAAGACTATCAGTGTCTGTGTATGAAAGCTTACAATAATCATTCATTTTACTTCTCGTGAAATCATAATGAATTTCATAAACAAGCGTCTTTGATAGATCCAACTCACTCAATCCCAATATATTGGTTGTTTAATACATACATCAGTACCCAATAATTGTATAGCTACCAACTTCGGGTCAAATATGTCACAACTAGGAAAATTCAGTCGTGCAATGTAAGCCTTGGCACCATATCTACCATTCCACTTATTAACAAGTTTAACATCCATGCGTTTGCATTCATTTTTTATCGTTTTCCCATACACAGCATTGTTGAATAACTTAAACAACATCTTATCAAACTCATTCTTCGCATTTTGACGCTTTCACTGTTTAAACCTATATATTTATATATTTTTTTAAACCATAAACTTTGATTAAACTGTATTGCTCTATGAATTTTTGTTATCCGGAGCCCGTGACTCACAGCTTGCTTAAGTGTGCGATAATGTATCACATAACGTTTTTTATTATACAGTGTAGTCATTAATTTTTTTTGTTCGGAACCTGTGGATACCATATGCTCAGCACAGAAAGGTAAGTCATTATGATCATTGTGAAGAGTTTTCAGATGTTCGAGATCAGCTTCTAGTATATAACCAATTTCAGCATCATCTGCCACGTTTGAAATTTCCAAGGGATTAATATTTTGCACCCATGTAAATCCTGCGTAAGGCAGTGGTTGAGTTATAGCCCAACCTTACAAATTGTTAATATCATAATACATTAAATATTTTTCATCCCTATTTGCTTGATAACCTTCTTTCATATAGGGGTTGTTGGCTTTGGCATATCGACTGCAACATCGGCTCATTCCACCTCGTATGTTGCGCTCTATAAATAAAACTTGATCTATGTCTGTCAGCAATTCAAGTTTTACCTAAAATTGAAATGGTACATTTTGTGTAAGTATATTATTTAACTTTTTTAGAGTTAATTAACAAGAATTCATTACTAACCTTTGTATATTTGAGCATAGCGATAGCATCCCAAGTTAGGCCGGGTGTTGTATAATAATGAGCTGGGTCTAGTTCGTATGGTTCGATACAGTTATTTCGAAAGTTTTCAAATACTTCAGCAAGCAGTAATACATTAGTCTTTAAATATAAATCCGAATACTGCCCAAGAGTATAAATATGAAAAGTGTTCCAGATA
This sequence comes from Copidosoma floridanum, assembly GCF_036245765.1. Taxonomy (NCBI): domain Eukaryota; kingdom Metazoa; phylum Arthropoda; class Insecta; order Hymenoptera; family Encyrtidae; genus Copidosoma; species Copidosoma floridanum. The sequence goes on from NW_028321907.1 coordinate 22,350,381, forward strand.
TTTTTTGTGTGCTCGTTCTCTTTATCAGTTATATGGGTTTCGTATAAGCTGCTGTAAAAATTTTGTTTTGATGGAAATTTATTTTCTTTAAATTTTTCAAAAGAAAAAGTATAATTAAATAGGTGTATGCCTTTTTTTTTCAATAAGTCTATTTGCGCTGTTGTATAATGATCATCATTCAAAAATACGTTTTCTAGTATTCTAAGTTCATTTAAGTATAATGATAATTTATCGAGGGATGAGGCCATAAATTTTGAGGAATCTATAAATCTAATATTAATATTGGTACCTTCTACAAATTTCGTAAATGAAATATACTTTTCTTTAATCTGTGGTAAAAGCTGAACTTTTTCTGGGAAACATTTGACGACTTCTTTTATAAATAAATGTGAATGATAACCGCTAAGGTTATGGAATATTACTGGTGTTATTCTTGAGTGGTGATAACTAATATTGCATTTTCTATAAGAAGGGCCTTGATACCTAAATTCTATCGTCATAACAATATTTAATGAAATATCCAATACTATATGCTTTGTGACAATGATAGACACGGGCACTGACGGGCACTCTTAATATGTTCCAGAAAACATTCAAAGCCTTCATATACCACGAAATGTACACGGTTCTTGTGTAAAATTTTCAAATTCAAGTATATGCTCATTATTGTTCCTGTTTGATAATGTAATTTTACTCTTGTTTAAACTCTTACTGTATAATGATGATGATGATGATGATGATGATGATGATGATGATGATGATGATGATTATGACCATGACGATGACGATGACGATGACGATGACGATGATGATGACGATGACGATGACGATGACGATGATGATGACGATGATGATGATGACGATGACGATGATGATGATGACGATGACGATGATGATGACGATGATGATGATGATGATGACGCTTTTCTCCGTGTCTTGACTTTCGTTGCGACTTCTTAAATACTGTCATATACAAAATCTTCAGGTTTATTTTCAAATGCACTAACTGCTGCCTCCACTCTAAGTTCACTATCGGACACAAAAACTTTTGGTTCAATGCTAATTATTTTTTTTGCTTCGGCTATCTCTACAAAATCATAAAGTAGCTGTAAAACCATTTTTATCAAAACCACTGATGATTTCAACATTTGTATTTCTGATGTTAAATTATTTATTTCTTGAAGTAAAAATATTACTATCACTAATTGTTGTAAGACATATGTCAACTTATCTTTCAATATTAAATACGTCAACTTCGGTATTAATTATTTGTTGATGAGCAATGAGCAGCATTTTTAAAATATTAAATCGAAACCATGACTAATTTCCAAAAGAAGTTCCCTAGGCAAACAACTGTGCAAAAATGAGATGTTCTGGTGATTTCCACCTTCTCAAACAGTCTTTGAAAATTGTGGGGAGCAAAGAATATACTATAACATACTCTTAATATATCAGAAGTTAGTTTTAGCAACGGAACATTTGAAAACAATTGGGAAATTTTTTTTTTTTTTTTTTTAATTTTTTTTCAAAGAAATTTCGTATTTTGATTTTAAGAAAAAAAAAATTAATAATTGATAACCAATTTCCATGGCATAAGCTGGAATTATAGCAGTGTTCCTTATGAAGGCAGACTGAGAGTTTTTAAAAACGAGCTGGTTGATGCTAAAAAGATGTACGTTAAGGGTCTCGAGAAAAAAATTATCTCCAAGAGATAATACCATGCAGGTGATATTATTTTTTAATATAAAATATATAATAAGCGAGTTGGTTACTTATCTTTCCACTTCTTTTCGAGTTATTAATGTTGAAGTGTATGAATGTCCGGCCCTAGCAAAACTTACCAAGGACTATTCGCCATGCCAATTCCACAGCTTCAGTATTAATTCTTTATGTGCCATAAGAAATATCTAGGCAATAAAAGATTGGATGCTGCAGGATAATGTGTTGAATATTATGTACAAAGACGCTTTTTGCAATCAAAGTATACTAATATTTTAGGTACTAACCTAATATTTAGACTGTATTTTCAATAAACAATCTTTCATTTTTATTTTTTACTGAAAATTTCTTTATCCCGAAAACCTTAAATACAACATAAGCATGAGCATAAGCATAAGCATAAGTACAAACAACTTATATAAAAAAAACTTCCTGTAACTGAAGCATCGCAAACAGAGAGAGCTCCGCGTTCAAGTTGCTTGTGGTTTCAAAATATTGCAGCGTGCGTGAATAAAAGAAGCTGTGCAAGAGAGAGCTTCATCTCCAGCGAAAACTCAAGCAGCTCTTCGATTTTACCAACCAGCGCGCAGATAAAAGAAACTGCGCAAGAGAGAGCTCAATCTTCCACAAAACTTACGCAGCACGCGCAGAGAGAGACGTAAAACTGCAGGAAAGGGAAGGTGTATCGAAGTCGCCACGGCGAGTGCAGCACAGGTGTGTTGGAGTCGCCCTTGTTTATCTACTGGCAGCTACGGAGGAATAACGTTTATGTAGCGAATCCTATTTTTTCTACCAAATGCACACCAGTCTTTCAAAAATACGCAAGGTAGAAAAAGTACTTATTATTTTAATAATCTTCATTTTTTATTTTCATATTGAAAAATCAGTTTATTCATTAATAAGAATTTTTATCAGTAAGTATTATAGATTAGGATGAAGCATATTGTTTATATTTTTTTTTGTTTATTAACATATAAACAACGTGAATGAGAAAAAACAATAGTACACGATGAAGAGTATGTATAGTACCTACCTACACATAGGTACATACATTAGTTTCACAAACGTTCGGAAGTATTACTTTCTCTGTCCCTCTGTCTCTTTTTAGAAACCTGTTTACTGTGCGTAGTTGCGCACATGCGCGAATTTCATTGGTTCTTTACTAATGATGGGTTAGGACAGAGTTTAAATAGACACAATTGGATGACCCCGGAAAAACTTTGGATTATGGTCAATTATTGATATTTTAAAACAATTCTGTTCACAAAGAAGAAATTTTTTAAAAATGATGAAAAAATCATTCTTATTCTAGTATCAATTAATCATTTTCTACAAGCGCAAAATAATAAAAAAAGCAATGAAGAAGGCCTACTTGGATGAGTACAATAAAGAGAGAGAGAGAGAGAGAGAGGGACAGCAGACGATCAATGGCTCTCTCCATCTCACTTATTTTTACAGATACTGCCAAAATGACTTTTTTATTTTTTTTTTTTAACATTTTGCGTTTGTTAAAACAAAATTAAAAGTGCTTATTGATATACAATTTTTTGCCCTACACGCTGGTATTTTCATTTTTTCTGTATATCAAGCCATTAAAAAATATAAGCAAAACGAACTTTAAATCATTTGACATAATTTTAAAAGTATAAGACCACTTAAAAATAATCACAAGTTTTTCTTTTGATATGTGTATATATATATATGTATGTATGTATGCGTGTGTGTGTAGTAATGTGTGGACGTATGTGTATGCTACACACATACGCATATATTTGATGATTTTATTATAATATACTCTTCTACATACCTATACATACAGGTAGTACACTTTACAAACGAAAGAGGGGTGGCAGTAAGCGCGCGAAGGAACAGACTGAGAGCCAAGCCGAGCCGAGCCGAGTTAAACCGGAGATCGTGCCATCGCATGGGTCGCTTCATCGCGTCGGTCAAACCCCCAAGCGTGCAAATAGATGTTTCACGTCAATTATTATGACTTAAACACACTGAGCAAAAAAACTAACAACCAAAAATAAACTGTAGTAGACTTTGCAGACAGATTTTACCTCGAAGGTAAAAGCTTACCTACTACGAATCTTATGGAGCTTAGCATTCCAACAATAAATTGTACTACTAGATCTTGAATCCAACCCAAAAAAGATAGAGGCAATGAATGAATTTCTCCAACCTAAAAATCAAAAAATTTTCGGCAATTTTTACGACTAGTAGGCTACTATCGTAGATCTATGAAAACGTTTGAAAAAGTAACAACATCCTTGAATACATTACTAACAAAAGATCAGGAGTTCTCATGCAACAAAGAAGCTCAAACAGCATTTGAAGTCTTCAGAGATCAAATATGCTCACATTTGATTTTAATCAACCCTGACTTCGAAAAAACATTTAGACTCACAACAGATCAAACAGATTACGCTATAGGAGGGGTACTCTCTCAAGGGGAAATTGGGAAAAAAAAGATCCGTCGTTTTTGCATTCCACACCTTGACCAAAAGCTTATGCATTGACCGTACTTTCTCTAAGAAAGCTCTAGCTTTAATTTATAGTATACCTGTACGAAAGAAAATACATATTAGTCACCAATCATGCATCCTTCGTAAGGCTTAACTTGATAGAAGATCCATGCTCTTGAGTAACACGCTGGTGATTTGAATTTGCTGATTTTTAATTTGATATTGTATACAAACCAGCCTTTCAAAACGTTAACGCAGACAAGCTATCAATAAATCCAATCGACGTCCACATACTTCTACTCACCTGCATAGACGAAGAGCCGTAATAGCTACCAGATGCAATGTCTAAAGAAAATAAACAATACGGCACAATAACATGTCAAAGGGCTAGAAAAAACATCAACTCCCGCTACAAGGAAGTCCAATCAGCTTTAGGTTCCAAAAATCGAAAACTGGAGATAAAGACCACGCACTTGACTCACCTACTTTCAAGAAAGCAGGTGGTCTCCTCTGAAAAAAAAAGGCAAACTGAAAGAAATTTGCCAACCACCCATCATAAAACTTCTAAAAGCCAACAACAAAACCCTTTAATAGCGAAGAAAGTTGTATTCATACTCTAATCTTATGCAAAGCAATAATTCTAGGAGAGCACAAAAAATATAATCACTGAACAGCCGACCCACTTAAACCACTAAGAAAAATAAAATTATTTTTTTTTTAGAGAAACGGAGCACAAGATCTTTGCAGATCGAAAAAATTACTTCGCTGGAAAAATTACTTATTGGCACACCTAAATTAATTAAACATGACATAGATTTTCACGTAGTTCCATCCATAAGAGATTAGGTAACAGAAATCATAATAAACATAATAACAGTACTAAAAATGAGTCATTTAACACTTGTTTTTTCAAAGACTCAGTTACTACCATTTTAGTTCCTCGCAAAATATATCACCAAAAGCTGATGACTCAAGTTTGAACGAATAATAAATGTTTTTATCTGCATTAGACAAATATTCATTGTTAACATTCTGAACTGCCTTGGCTGTATTTATATCTTTTTGACTTTCCTTGACAATTTCTGAAATTTTTAACGCTATGGGATAAGCTTTAGATTTTTAATACTTTACTCAACTATCTTAAAGATGTGATATTCTCCATTTAAATCAAATGACTTGGTTTTCTAAATTGTATAATCTTGAAAAAAAATCTGAATTCAGATCAAAATTCTCATTTATTGAAGTCTCTTTTATTAAGGTGGTTCTTCACGATGGTGCCGTATCAAAGCGACACGGGACCCTGTGGTTTTCTAATTTTCGATTAGCGTATTATTTGCAACATAACATATGTTGTACTGGCACTTGACTATAATATCATTGCATTTACATACAAATAAACATGCTAATAAAGTCAGAGTAAGAGTTATGAAAAAAATTTTTTTTTACGCAAGGTTTGAAAATGGCATGTACGCTCCTACTCAAGCAGATGTTGCCGCCGATTTCTGCATGATCGATAACTGATTACGCTTACGATTAAATATCGTATACTATTTCCCTGATTAGCCCATACTTTTTTTATATTATTAGAAAGCTGAAAAGTTATTCTTTCACTAAAAACTTTTTCTATTACGATCTTAAGTCTACTTTACGAGATATTACATGATTTCGTAGTATGGAAAAGTAACCTACATAAGAATACATGTTAAAAGTGCATTTTTTGACTGACTTGTTTTCAAATATTTTCCTGATAAAGGGACTTGAAATTTTAAGAGAAGATGCCTTATAACTTTAATAACAATCCCTTCAAGTTTCCCTGTAAGTTTAAGTAAATGGGTTAGGTGAAGAACCACCTTAACACGAAATTTCCTTTTGTCTTCGTACTCTTTCGTTTCACTCTCGTTCTCACTGATAATAACATATACATTTACACAACCATTGCTACATAACCTCACAGTCTCACATGTACTCGGCAGGTCTCCACAATTACAACACTGTTCTGTTAAATTTACCGTTCGTAGTACCCTTTTCCGTTCCTGGTTGTTTATAAACAGTTTACTTTACAAAATAATTACGTTACTGTTAATATTCATATTATAGCTGCTACTCTCGATTTAGTTGGTTCTACAAAGAAAATGCTTAATGTACAGAAAAGTTTTTACTGTTCAGAAGAAAATAAGTTATTTGCTTAAATAACAAACACAATTGACAATACATCCATATTATTAATTCTCACATCTACGGTAGCCAAATCAAACTTCTGAACTACTTTTGACTTTTTTATTAATATAAGATCTTGAGACGTAATTATAATTAGGAAAATTAAAGATGTTTCACTTAAGTTTCTTAATGGTATGAAAAAAATGCAAAATATTTGTAAAGAAAGAAAATTATTCCACATACATACCGAAAATCTAAAAAATAATTCTTATTACACTAACAAAATTGACAATGTATTCACAGTATTAGTCATTAAATCTACTCATACGAATAAAACGTCTAGGCTACTGTTTTCTTTTTTTTACGATTATTGTAAGCACTAAGTACAGACCTTACCAACTTTTTATTTAGCTGATTCAGAGTATCAAGTTACTATTAACGCACTAGTACTCAAAGAGACATCAACAAGAAATCTCGAAAAATTCAGCAATATTCTCCAATAATGTAGGATTCCGATGTTGTTAGTAATGTTGGTAATTTGTTGGTAATAAATTTAATACATTGTGTTGTTGACTCTAAAAATGACACAATCTTAAAAATTTTTAATTTCATAATTTTGATTAACAAAATTTCTTCACGAATTTTTAAAAATCCAACTTTTTGAAATACAAGACATATCAAGGGTGGTTCGTACATTTAGTAAAAATATTTTCTAATGACACATATTTTGATAAGTAGTAATTAAGTTTTTAATTATTACTGACTGTCTGATCATTTAGTTTTTCATACTTTATAACATGTCTATTACTATTTTGCTAAAAAAATACTGTGTAACGTACTTTACCTACAAATTGTAGTGTCGTAACCATCACTTATGTTCCACATGTTAGTTTTTTGCTAAGCTGAACATATTTTAATAAAGTAATGGTATTGATATCGTTTTGTTAAGACAAAAAATGATTTTTAAAACTATTTATAAGCCATCTATTTTTACAACCTGCAAATATCATTAAAACCATAACCACGTTATCTTACTTTAAATCTGTCACATGTCTAATAAAAATGCTGTATTAAAAATAACAATTTTTAATGATAAGATAACACTATTTTTTCTAAAAAGTACGAATCGAAAGTTTCAAATCATAATATGCAGCAGAAAAAATTTGAGAAGCAGTTTAAAAAAATTGTGTCATACCAAAGTATCTTACGTCATGTCATATTGTGGTTTTTAAAATTTATTTTTATCAAATACAGCTTATGACTTCTTAAAATACAACAGTAATGGATTATTGTTATATTCATGGTCATAGTAATGTAATGATACAGAGTTCTTAGGCTCCAAATTTTTCATTTTTGAAAAGAACTACTTTTACTATTTTTGAAACAGTCTTTAGGCAGAAAAGAAAATAATAAATGAACCGTTGATGTGTCTTAGGTAAAGATGTTTCACCTGCATTGTCATTGCATGGCCGCACAAAATGTAGAAAAATAGAAGTTATGCCAGCACCTGGAGATTACAATCCTCAGAAGGCTGAGAAAATTGTCCTGGACAGTTCACCAAAATTCTCATTTGGTATTAAGACGCAAGCAGAAAAAATGGACCACACACCTGGTAAGCACAGATCTTATTTAATATGCAGCATGTCACGTTTGAATTCTTCATACTGACAATATGACTGGACTATAATTAAAACATACAGAACTAACAAAATAACTTTCCGTCTTATACTGATAATCACTCAAACTTTAGCAAAGCAATGTTGTTCACGGACAACCTGCAATTGTACATTTAATATAAGCTATGTAACCTAGGAGTGGCTATACCTCTATTCAATGCTAATATTGAGGCGGTGGTAGGATAGACCAAGGACTGGGGACTTACGCTTAATGATAAGAAAATTTACGCGATTCTATATGCGTCTGTGCAGCATCACATGCGCATTGATAAGGCCGCACTACCGCCAATACTGTTGAGAGGTCATGCTGTTGCCTCGACTGACTCGGTTAAAAGCCTGGGGGTTGTCTTCAGTGAGGACTTGTTAGGACCGTTGTAAGAACCGTCATGTGTCGAGAGTGTGCTCCAGGGTTCATGGCATGCTTCATCGTCTTCGCTGTAACGGTGAGGCGCTTTTAGTGAGGCTAGTGGGTGCGTTGGTTGTCCCAAACTTTAATTATTGCTGCTTGGTGCTTTCTGACATGTCCGGCTATCTCGAGTTGAAACTCCAGTGGTTGCTAAACACGGTCGTACGCTATGTGTTTCATCTGAGGCGTAATACGGAATTGAAACCCTATTTTAGACGCTTAGGTTGGCTCACTTTGACTTTGCGTCGACGGTATTTCTTTGAGCTGTTAATGTATCGTACGCTAACGACTGGCCACCCGGATTACCTAATGGGACTTTTTCCTGAAGTGGTGGACGTGTGGAGGTCGGAGAGAATTGGGGCTTCCTCGCTACTTAGGCCGGTGGACCGCACGGCCGCGTACCAGCGTTCCTTCACACTCACGGCGCTACAGGTCTAGGAAGAATTGCCCTTTGGTATTAAAATGATCGAGTCACAGTCCTCTTTTAAGGAGGCACTCTACAAATACTTGCTTGATTCAATGTAGCTCTACCTTGCAAAGCATCCAGCGGCTTTTGTGCAATTGACATTTTTGTATGTAATTAAATAAGTTAATTATATGTAATTAATTTAAATTGTTTTATAAACGACGCTTATGCCTGCATAACCACTATGATCTGCAGTATTCGAGCAAATTCTTATCTGTATGCATCTAATCTTATTATGTAACTTTTTAGTATCCATCATGTATGCCCATGAATCCTTGGCAAATAAGATCTGTTATCAATCAATTAATCTCTTCCTCTTTCTCTATATCTCTCTCTCTCTTTTTTTCTTCCAAAATAACTCCAACTCAAGTTGCACCGACTTTTCAACACAGTTGTGAGGTTCATCTTCGGGGTGGGCCGTGATGCTGAAATGAGACCTTATTATCGACGGCTCAGCTGATTGACTGTTGATGCCAGGTGAAGATATTTTTTGGGTAGTATGATCTATCGGCTGCCTACCTTGGGCAGACCAAAATATCTGGCGGAGTTGTTCCCACTGACGAGGGCCTGAAGAGGTCCACTAGGCGTGTCGCGGCTGGTCTTTTTGTCCCTTTTTCGTGCTCTGTCACTTACGAGCGATCTTTCGTTTTGAGTGCTCTAAGATTGTGGGAGGAAATTTCTGAGACCATCAGACGTAATAGCTTTCTTGAATTATTTAAAGCTGCACTTTTTGAGTGGCTATTCGAGAGCGACTGAAGTGGTATCAATACATTGCGAAGGGTCTTATTGACCACATGTTACTTACTACTTGGAGAAATTTTGTACAGCATGTCACTTAATTGTATCCCACCAATTAAATTGAATAGCTCGTCGTTATTATTATCAAATTACTATTACATTGTATATTAATTCTATTTATATAAAGTACTGTAAATTCTTATGTACTTTTAAAATATATTTTAAGTTGCCGTCCAGTTCAACAAACCCTGGCATGAATAAATCAGTTACATCATCATCATCCTTCTCTCTCTTTTTCACTCTCTCTCTGTATACACACACGTTTACATATACTACGTAGGGTATATTTTCAGTCGATCCTCTCAACATGGGTATTAAATAAACGAGTTTTACAAGTACCACACCAGTGTCAGTGTATATCTATGTATACGTGCTTATGATTCGTGGCTCAGCTTGTCGTTAACAGGCACACTAATTCGGGCGCGCATGCTGAAACGCCTTGAATGTTTACTGTAAAAAAACAATATTGCCACTCAATTTTTTGATATTTTCTTCTTCTTAAATTATAGAAAAAAGGCTCACAGTACGTGATCGTGTGTGGTAACATATGAGAATTTGTTTATTTGGTTTTCTCGTGGAGCTCTGAAGATCGGAAAGTTGCATTTTTTTAAACTTTGGGAATTTTTTCCTCGAAAAATAAAGAAGCTTAGGAATATTTATATATATTAGGAATATGTATATTTATATATATATATATGTATATCATAAGAAGTTTTTTGTTTCAAATGTGCCAAAAATTATATAAACATTTTTTAGACCAAAAAACAGTTTTAAAGACATTATTTATAAAAAAATTGTTGAAACAAGTTCGAACCACATTTCCGCAAGTAAACTGTACTTTCCTGTATAGTAGCTCATTTTAAACAAGATGGTTCCAACGAATTACGGGCAAATTTATTTTCCCGGTCGATTGCTGATTTCATCCGGTCTGAGTACAACAATTTCTATTATGCGATGTAAGATAAAAAATAGCTAACTCAAACTCAATAATGGATTTAAATTTTTCTTACCACTTCCTAGACATGGGTAGTAAATAAAAGGCTTCACCAAAAAGTTGTTATGAGCTTCGTTATTGTTTTCAAAATTTTATATTATTACCAACAAGAAATAACACATTGTACTTTTTTTCACCTCTCTTTTACATGAATGTGAAATAAAAATGTGTAAGAAGTAGATTTTTATTAGCTCTGTTATATCATTTGATATCCCGTGTGGCAGTCGATACATTATTATGAGCTACTTTTTTTTTTATAGTCTCTCAAAACACAGATTCATAATAAATTTTTGAGACAAGTAAACCGTATTTTAAAAATGGCTCTCATGTCAAAGAGGGTTGTATAATTTTGTTTTTGTACAGTAAAAATGATGTTTTACTGTTTTTAAATGAGTCCCTTTCTTTTTATAGCTTTCGAACGAAGTTCTTTATGTTCTTGGGGGTCTGGAAGTTTAAAAGCAATAGTTTATTTATACGAGGCTCTATGAATACAGTAATGAATTTTCATTGCGTTTTATTCTTTTATTTATAATTTTTGGGGGGAAAGTTTAAAGAGGTAGGAGGAGCGAAAATATGTAGAAACGCTGGAAATTGTTTTTTTATGTGGATATACCTATATATGCGCTTTTACGAATACCTAACCATTTTTTTCTTATTTTATTAAAAAAACAATTTTTGAATTAATTGCAAAATTTTATAGGTTTATATAATAGTAATCTATCATACTAAACATTGGGAGCTTTCAACAGATCATTGCCTTACATTTTTTTTAATTATTCAACGCATCCTCGTAAGAAAGTATGACAAGTCTTCCACTGCATATAAAGTAGTTTGACAGAAAAACGAAAAAAGTAATCCCAGCTTATCACAAATAGTCGTAAAACTGTTAACTATATACTTAGCGTGAAGAAAAAAAAAAAAAAAAAAAAAACAAAAAAAAAAAAGAAATGAAACGAAAAAAAGAAAATGAATTAAAAAAAAAAATTAGTGAAAAAAATATGTACTATACATTTTTTGATCTTCTGATACAATAAAATAAATTACTCGATTTTCAGCCATGTTTCAGCGACTGGTATGTCAACCTTTTCAGGAATTATTAAAAATCAAAAAAATTCATTGAATGACTAATACTGCATAAAAAATACATTAAATACTTGCAAAGAAACATAGTACCTTTTGCAAAACCATGAAATAATAGTTTAATGTACCAAATAAGTAGCTTGTACACAAGTCAAACTGACAAAGGCGTCAACACTACTAGATGAATTGATTTTACATTAGCAGTGAGGCACCGTTGAGCAAAGTTGAGCAGCAGGCCAGATTAGCTTGGGTCTGTGAGTGTGCATGTTCTAGATAGCTGTTGTAACTATTGTTGTTGCTGCTGTGACTTTTTGTTTTCGGACCTTTGTGCGACGATCTCAGTTGTTTTCTCCATTTTGTTAGTGTTTGACTGTGAGAACAAATGAACCAGGTGTGGGCTAACTACTACCTTAGAGTGTTGACCAAGGGAGTGCAAGTACAACGAGTACAATAGTAGGAATTCCTGTTAGCTTTAGTTTGGGCCCTCCTCAGTTTCTCAACAATCAAGAGAGACATCATTTCCAGCGCCATTAGTAGCTGTCACTAGGTGATTTTCTGTAAAGGATAGCAGTCGTTTCTAGCCCGCGTACGTCTACCCAGAATATTGCGCCAAAATCTCATCTGAGTTACATGCTCGACATGCACATATACACCTGCAAAAGAATAGTTATGCAGCTGTTTTTACTATTTTTCAGAATACATATATTTCTTTTGTTTTTAAATATTACTCACAAGTACCCTTTTTGAGTGTGCCCCGATTTTTCTCTTTGTATTATTTTAATATTTCAATAAGAAATGACGATACAAACAGAAAAGCCGCGATTCCTACCCACGCAGTTATGATACGAAAGAGTGTTGCCAAAAGTATCTGTGAAACACTGGCCAAGTCGAATTTAAGAGCTTCCGCTTCGCTTATCTGCATCGTTTGACTTCCTATAACAATGGTGCTTGACAAAAAAATTAGCTTTTAAAGACAGTTACATCGAAGCGCATAAGATCGTGTTTATATGTTACCGGCAAAACCTAAATTGCTGGAAAAAATTATAAATGCTCACCACCGTCGTAGGCAATTCATATTTTTCCAGCGATTCCAGTGTTGCCTGATTTACCTTAAGAAAAATTAAAAACGACTGTTACCTTTTTGAAAAATAAACTGAAATCTCGAGATGCGTGTTAACATTGTTTACAAATTAAAATTAAAGGATTATTTGGTTAGTTGTTAGTACCATAGCGTTTTTTTAATGCACTACTGTAGTTGAATTATGTTTATGAACGTATAGCTTATTCGTTGCTGCCAAATCGCATGTTACGTCTGTCTGTGTAAAAGAGCATTGTTATTCAATGAATTATAATAAATCAGAGTTTGTCTGTATAGAAAAATATTGTTGTACAATAAAGTTTATTAAATCAGAATTCTTACAAAGCAATGTTTGGTTTTAATCCACAAGTCAGTATCACTGCTTCAAAAGTTTCTCAAATAATTTGAATAGCATTGAAGATGAAATGAAGATGACGATCTCATGCATTTCTTGAAAGAAATGAATGATGAACAAGAAGTTGCTGAGAATCATAAGAATACCAAGCCTAGTCAGGTCAGTGAATTGACATAGAAATAAAAAAGAAATTGTGAAAATATAACTTTATCTAGAAAACGAGCAACTAAGAGTCTTTAAAAACAACCAAAAAAGTCATTTATAATAACGTACATTCGCCAGCATATGAAATTGATAATACACTGATACTTATTCCTGACGAGGACAAGGCCAAAAGTAATTTAAAAAATTTTGTTGCAGTGATTTTGGAGAAAAATAAAGATGATTGCCACAAAGTTGGAACAAAAGTTGGTGTTTTTTATAAACTATTTTGCCCGTAGGAATATTTTTGTAATTTCAAGTGCCACTCTAACATATCACGCAGTAACATATAAGAGATGTATTTGTTTGACTAAAGTATTGTTTTTTTTTTAATGACAAATGTGTAAATATACACAAATGATTGTTACTCAGTAAGTTTTAAAGGTTTGTCGACAAAATAAACATTATTGACTTTTTTACGTACTGCCTAAAACTAACCAGGCAAAACTCGAATGGCCTAAGCGAAATCCGATTTGCCTACGTCAGGCAATTTTAAACAATTCGGGTTTTGACTAAATTTTGAGGTTTACCAGTAACAGTAAACGCTGATCTCGATACATATGGGTCTAGACATACATACATACACAACTGTTAACTTGTCAGGGCTTGTACTGAAACGAGCACAGAGGCAGTATTGTACACTCAATATTCTTGTATCTTATATTGTACCACATATATACACATACAAAGAGAGAGATGGGAGAACCATTCTACTTTTTCGAGAATATAGCTTGTAATTAAGTAATTGCGTTTAACTAATTATTTAATTAAGAGTCTTAAAGCGTATTAGTAGGTGGGAACTTTCGTCCAGCTAAGGTCTTGATAATAATCTTCCCTGCCCAGCAGCTCTCTTATCCAAAATGACTTCTGCAATGTGGGACAGTATACTAACTTTCTGTAAGTTGTATTGCAATCAATAAATTAACCGCAGGATCATGGCATCTTTACTATCGTGATATCGCTTATTAACGGATTTGGATTCTACGGTAACGAAGCCCTTGGACATTAAGAGCTTTTGACTACTGAAAGTAAAATAGCCAAAGCTCATCTACTATATAAGTGGTTAGCAGACTTCTATACTTCCGAAAATTTTGAGCTAGCAGAGAACGTCAACACCTCAATAGTACGATGATCTAAAGCTGACCATAAAATGGTCCTTGAATCGTGCGATGAATTTGCGAAAAATAATCTAGAAATTAACAAAGAGAAGGCACATCTACTAACAAATAGTGCGTAGTAGCGAGGTAGGAAAAAGTCTTATTCTGAGCATGATACATTGAAAGTATCCATGCAGAGATGACAGCTAGCAAGTAGTGTATGAAACCTCAGTAAAGACGTCAGCATCAACTTCAGATTATGAGGATCAACGTGAAAGACAGTTCCTTAAACGTCAAAATTTTTTGCTGGATGAAAAGTTTCTAGGAAAAAATCAGGTCATTCCTACTTTGACCCAACTAAGCTCGATGTGAAATTCAATCACAATCCTGACAAATCAAAGGAATTTGACGATTCAGGACTCAGTAGAAAATCAAATGGACAATGCACCAGCGGTGAGGCGTAAAGTAGTCCTCGGATTGGTGCAAACAATTTACTCGGTATGCGTGGCAACAACCGTAAACACAGCATCAGTAAGCTACCCACACATAAGTAGGTGATCACTTGCATCACTTGCCTGCACAACAAAGACACAAGAATTCACGACGGGGCCGTATACGTATGCAGTAAGCTTAGCAACACGTCCAGCGTACTTCCACCTGTCCTTTTACTCAGCTGTACTGAATGATTGGATACGTCCACCTTGGTTAGGAAGTAATTACCCACCTCCTGAAGAAAGACATTCAGAGATAAGCAGGTCGTATTTTTACTTCAGATATCGTAGCATTGGAAAAATCGTCCAACGATGGAACAATGAGTTCACAGAGTAAGGCCACGACAACTTCAACACTTTTCTCACGCACATTGTGGAGTATCGCAAAGCTTACCGTTTAACGGAAAAGGAGCTTTTCCAAGCTCTACTAGAACTTCTGTGTGGTATCGTAGTGATGCGATTCCGCAACTAATGCGATCAGTGAATTACCTGGGCTGATTTCATACCTATAGATATTACTTGAGCGAAGAGATACAGTGCCACTGAACTTTTGTATTTTGACAAGCCCGTGAGAAACTTTCTACCGCAAATCAATATTATCGTTTATTTAATTCACCTGCCATGGCTGGTTGAGCACCAATTTCATTTATTTCATAGAAATATGTAGCTTTAATAACAGGAACAGGACTCCAGGTATCTGGTTTCAATATAATGAATGAGTATACGGCTAAAATTATTGAGAGTTTTACCAAAAAAATTTCAAGAAAATGCGTTATTAACTATGACACGATTAAGCTCCTACTAGACCTCTTATACATCAATCAGCGTTGGGTATTTTTGGCAAAGTACCTCCATGAGCCAAAGCACAGCCCCCACTCCTTGAACGGACCCCGTAATGGATAAGATCCAGGGGTTTATTATACACGCCCACGTAATTAACTTATTCGAGGGCGGCGTGGTTGAGCCATCTAAAAGTGGCTAGGCCAGTTCCGTAGACATGATATGCAAAAAAATACGGCAAGTATCAATTTTGCGTTAGCTACCGCAAAGTAAACGTTATGACAGTACCTGACGCGTATCTACTGCTTCATATAGATATAATTCTGCATAAGTTGAGGAAAGCGCACTTCATTTAGATACTTGATCTCAGCATCACGTATCACCAAATACCTTTAGCCAAATAGGATAAGCCAATACCAGTGATTACAGTGCCAGGTTAAGAACTTTTTTAATTACGACAGTTATCCGTCGGGCTGAATAACGTGCCAGTAAAGTTTTAGTAGCCGATTGACCATGTCATCGGGCTAGTGCTCAAGCCGTCTGCCTACGCCTACCTCGATGACATAATAATTATCAAAGATATTTGAGGAGCATATCAAATGGCTAGAGCACCTATTGTAACGAGTTTATAATGCAGGACTCACTCTGAACTGAGAAAAGCGAGTTCTGCCAACCAGAGGTGAGATACCTCGGTATCCTTGGAAACCAAGATGGTTTACGACCAGATCCAGCTGAGATAGAGCCAATTACATTTCCAGCTCCGAAGAACCTGAAGCAGCTTAGCAGATTCCTAGGTATGGTTTTATAATACAAAAAATTCCTGCCAAACTATGCAACAGAAGAAGAGCCGGTCAATAAACTATTGCGCAAGGACCAGCCGTTCGAATAGAATGACGAATAATGGTCGTTCAAACAGGCTAAAGTCTTGTTAGTAACTTTGTTAGGAAGACTGCAAGAACCAAGCTTGAAGATTCAGCACATAGTACAAACAGACGCTAGTGACTCTGGGTTAGGCACCGGATTGTTGTAGATAGTCAACGGTAAGGAAGAAGTGCTGGAGCTTGCAAGCCACTTTATGATGCTGGCCGGATGCAACTACAGTATGACGGATCAAGAATGTTTCGTAGTTTTATGAGAGACGCGAAAATTTTATCCTTATATTGAAGGGACACGCTTTAAAGTTGTGACCAACCACAGCATTCTTCAGTGGTTAGTAAATATTAACAACCAACCGAACGACTGTCACGGTGGGCCATTGAGCTGTACAGCCATGTTTTCAAGGTTGAACAACAAAAAGGGACCAAAAACTATTTGTCTAATGCTCTGTTCAAAATGTCCAAAGACGATGAGAGTTGTGCCATGGAAATGCGAGCATGAGAACCACTTGATGGCGATCCTTGATACCAGAAGACGGTACAAAAGTTACGGAACGATCTGCAGGGAAACTTGCATTGAAAAATCATTGGGGGATATCTATACACGTATCACCCTGACTTCTCGATCAACGAGACTCGCAGTGACACTAGGACTTGAAAGCTAGTGGTACCTAAGAACCCACGTGACCAAAAACTCCAAGAGTGTCATGATACATCCTGAGCCCACCATCTTAGCTACTAGATGACGTTCGTAAACATGTCTCATTTGTACAACGGAGCTGGATATTACCAAAATCTCTTCCAAGACGTATGAAGCTGCTTAGTATGGTAGCAAACCAAGGAAGACTAGAGGTTACTCCAGAACTCATAGGGAAAATGGTCATCACCACTCCATGACATAATCGTCACCCTACTAAATTCGATGTATAATCACAAAGACATTCTCATGATCGCATTTATTTCCCAGGTGGACCAAAGTCATGCCATCATGACAAGCCAACAAAAAGGCTGTTGTAAGCGTGCTGAAAAAACGTGTTATACACCGCCATGGAACCCTGGTAGTGCTACTGATGGTACCAATTTCGAGAATAAGGATGTCGATTTAGAGCCTAGGTATACGATACATGCTAATGCCATCGTATCACCAACAGGCAAACCCAGTAGAACGTCCAAACCATGTGATAAAGGCTATAGTTCAAGCGATTGTTAAATCTAATTACGGGTCATGGAACAAGAAGCTGCTCAAGCACGTTTTCGCCTATAACACGGAGTGACACGCTCCTGCGGATTTTTTTTCTGCAATGCTCAACAGCAGTAGAAAACTTGATACTCCTGGTATGATTTGCCAAAAAGTTAACTTAACAACCTAGCAACACCTAGAAAAGGAGGTGCTAGAGAGTAGGAAACAGCGCATGAAGGAACTACCGATGCTGTACGTGAAATTTGACTTTTTACTAGACGGTACTGAAATTTGCTTTTTTGATAAAAGAAAAAATTTGCAAGAAACTATAAAAATAGTAATAAATTATAGAATAGTATTTCTGTTACTCTGAAATTTCATTCCAAACAATATTTTAAATTTTAAATTTGTTTTTTGAATCAATTTGGATAAAATTTTTTTTTGGGTTTCTACATCTAGACAATGCAACACAAAATTGCTTATGAGAAAATAAAGGCTTTTGAAGGTATAATTATGAGGCACCAAAACTTTGACCTTGAAATATATCAATAGTCATAGAAAAAGCTAAGGTAAATAGAAATTGTTTTCTGTACAATATAAATGGTAGCAAAGAAGAATTGTTTGTTTGTAGTGTTTCTCTTAGAATAAAGACTTTATTTCCTTTTTTTTCATCTGTGATTATTTCAGCTTCGATGTTGTATTTAAATAATTTTGTAATTCGTAATCTTGTACCATTGCAAAGTCCTTTAGATTTGTTTAAGTTTCGTATCAACATAACAATAGCGTTAATTTTTAAATTCGATTCATGTGGAGGAAGACCTTCTTTAATACTATTTAAATATTCTGTAGAGAAATAAATATAAATATTATCGTCTGAATTATCTACTCCTTTCTGAGTTGCTTTATTAATACTATAATACGTTACTAATGTTGCTACCATATTATTTAAAATTTTTTTGTTCAAAAAATATGTGTATTCATTGTGAGATATTAACATAGCTTTAATTATAAAAGAATCATCATCATAATTATAAATTTGAGAACATATATTATTTGTTTTCCATGTCTGAGGAATTCTAAAAGTTTTAATTTTGCCTTCTCTTATATCCAGCAATGAAAAAAATTTTTTATCAATCGAACGTATTTTATTTTTTAAATAAAAAATATTTAACAAAGGCTAAAAATTAAAAAATTTTATGGTTTTTTTAACAATAAAAATTTTACTTTCGTTTTTTACTACTCGGAGAATTTGACGAAAGTCTTCACCTAAAATTCTTATTCTATTTCCAAAAGGTTTATAACTACTAGATAAATCTTATAAAGTCCTATCAACGATTTCTAACGTTTTTTTCGGTATTATAGAAGCTTCATTACAAATAATTAGTTTTACATTGCGTAATTTTTGTTTATTTGGCTCAAACTGACAGAACGCACTTTCTACAGTGCTTAAGTCTAAAGGAAGTCTGAAAGTTTTGTACGTAGTCATCCCCTTTGGAAGCAGAATAGAAAAAATGCCTGTCCAAGCCATTGTAAGAAAGTTCTCTGTAGATGTAAAAAAAAGAATTTTTTTTTCGTTGCAATTTGAGAGTCTAATTCACTGTCACGTTTTTGTTTAGACATTTTTCAACTTTTTAAAATGAATTTAACGAAGTAAAAGTAAACGAAGAATAAAATACAAATGGGCCAAAACTTTAGTTATAAAAATTGAAAGAAAAAAAACCAATTAACTAACGATACTGTTAAAACAAAATCAATTTGTTATTCTTACAATATCGTAATTCTTTAACTTTTGACAATATTTAAAATCTTTCAATACGTTGTCGTTTTAAATATATAAAAATTAGGCATTAGTCAGGTAAAATAAAAAATTATTGTTAAAAATTCATGTTTTTAATTATGATCAATATACATTTTCTACTTATATAAATTTCAAGTAACAATTAATATAATTTTGGTTTTTTCCATACTTCGTAAATCTATATTTGCAATTACGGGGGTTGATGCGCAGAGCGCACAGAGGTCAGATATAGTTATAACAGTTTAAAACGAGGTTTTAAAAATATCTATTGACACATACAGGATAGACAGCTCATTAAAAAAAAGGGGGCCACTAAAAAGAATAATAAATCTTACAAAAAAAAAGTCAAGGACACATCTCTTTTTTATATAAGCTTTACCACTTTTATTCGAAATTAGCAGCTTGTTCCTTGAAAACAGCCCAGTGATCATTCCCCAGCCTAGAACATGTTTTCCCGAGTATTTTCGAAAAATGCCGTAGCCTTCCAAATTCTGTCAAATATACTTAAACATATTTTGTTTCATACTAGCAATTAATTTTATTGTTTTTTCAGGATTTATAAGATATCCATGCGAAGCTTATTTAAAAAAAATTAGACTTATAACATAACAAGAGGGGGTTGGTGGTGGAGCACGCAGGAGGTGAAGCCCCACCAGCATATATATCTTCTGATATTATATAGTTAACTCAGTGGGGCATTCCACACTAACCCCCCACCATCCCCCATTTTCCCCCCACTGCCCCCCTACCAACTCCCACAAAATAAGGTAAAAATTTCTTATTTTCTTGCTTATTTTGACATATCATAGTTTTTCTTAAAACCCCCACAGCCCCCCACCAACCCCCCACGCATTTTTTCATGGCCCCCCACCGACCCCCCACAAAATATTATATGTATAGTATAGAAGTATAGTATAAGTCTTTATTCAAGCCAGGGGGTACAACCACGTATGGCTTCATGGGATAATAACAATGTATGTTTCAATATTTAATCAAATAATTACAGATTAGTGCACAATACTATAATCAGCTAAACTTAAAAACAATCAATTGTATTTCGATTTATTGGATCCCTTGGTTTCTTTGTAAGCATAAAGTTTTTGGTGGGCTGACTTTTTTTGTTAGCATTTTGTAACTTTGCATTTTGCCAGCCCTGTCAATGTGTTAGAGTCTATTACCACATTCCTACCAAATCGCATGGAAATATTGTATAGTATTTTTTCTCGAAACATTCCACATCCCCCCACCTACCACCCATGGCCCTCTTACCGACCCCCACGAATTTTTTCATGGCCCCCACCACCTCTTCACACTACTTTTGGGGAACCTAACCGTGATCATACCGTCTTTACCTATCTTTAGGCAAAACTGTCTTATCGCCATGATTTATTTCATCGTCAAGAAAAAATTTAAAGTCATATAATTAATTCATTGGGGGTTGTTGCGCAAAACATCATTATTTATACAACTAAGTACGTTTAGAAACCAATTTATATAGAGTTAATAATATTTTGAAACCAAAAAATGTATTTACATGTATTGGTGCGCATACTTATTATATCATCATCACTTATATAGTCCTTTAATACACAATTCTTCTTTTTACGTACATAAACTTAAGTTAAATTTAGAGTATCATTAATATAAACAATGAAAGTTTCGCATCACTTTAAGGGGGCTCCTTCACGAAAGTCCCCAAACAGAGATATATTATTTCTTGTAAATAAAAGTCTACTGAATTTAATGGTGGTCTAAATTATATTTCGAATGGGTCAAAATTTTGAGAAATCCGAGCTCAGAGTTGTAACTATTAGCACGTGTTCCTATGGGGCAGCGTGAAAAACAATTTGTTTTCGTTTATAATAAACCTAAATTAAATGTCCCAGCAGACTAAATATATACGTTTTGTAGATGAAGTCTTCCTCTGTAATATGCTGTATTAAAAATTGTGGATAAAGAACCATTTTAGCGAGATATTTTTAATGAAAATAAATAAATAGTGTCCAGGAGGTCAGGAGGTCACGTGGGTAGCAGACGTACTTGTTCGCGACATATATGTACCATATACCTATATACCTATATATAAAATCGCTGTACTACACCAACACAGGTGGTCTGGTCTGGTGGTGTACCCTCGTATGCACTAGACTGGTCAAAACAATAATTAATTTATCGTACAAAGTTAAACTACACACGTAAATATCATTTTTCCAACTTAATAGGTGATTAAAAATATCATAATGATTTTCAGGCACATCTGTTTATTGAAAAACAAAACTCTATTTTTTGTTTGTCTTTGACCTCAACAGTAGTCGTAGGAGCCCCCTTAAGAGTCATCTTATAAAGCCAGATTAAACCACGAAGACTTACGTCCATTTCTATTCTGTTTTAAATTAATGCTGAAATTGGTACAATAGATGAACACGATATACATTCATGATATGTATTATTAATTATTAAATTTTACTTATACATAAAAAAATAATAATCAAATCATAATATAAATATAAGATATATTACTACATTTAAAAATTTCTTTCCAAACTATATTTTCAATCTCTAAACTGTTTTTTCTATCGACTTGAACAAAAATTTAGTTTTATTTTTGCATCTTAATAAAGCCACATATAATTGACCATGAGAACATGAAGGTTTTTCTAAGTATAATCCCACATTATCAAAACTTTGACCTTGAGACTTATTAATAGTCATAGCAAATGCTACAACTAATGGCAATTGTTTTCTATATAAAATAAAAGGTAATGATGAAGTATTTCCAGTATTTAATGTTATTCTTGGAATGAAAACTTTATTACCAATTTTTTCTCCCGTTACTATTTTGTCCTCTACGTTATACTTCAGTAATTTAGTAATTCGCAATCGTATACCGTTACATAATCCGTCTGATGTACTCAAATTTCGAATTAACATTACTATTGAACCTATTTTTAATTTAAGTTCATGAGGTGGCAAGCCTTCACGAATGTTGTTTAACATTTCTACGGGAAAATTTTTATAAATATTATCATCTGATTTATCAACACCTTTATATGTTGCAGTATCGATGCTGTAACAAGTTTTAGTTTCCCCATGTAATTTACTTAAAATCTTATTGTTTAAAAAAAAGTATATTCATTATGTACAGTTAGTATCACGTTATTGTCAAAACAGTTGCTGTAATTACCAAATATTTTTATACAGACATCATCTGTTATCCAGGATTTAGGAATGTTAAATGTTTCTATGTCCCCTTCTCCAATTCTTAACAACAATTTTGAAAGTTCGTTATTACTACAACGGATGTTATTTTGTAATCTTAAAATTTTGAAGAAGTTTCATAAAAATGATGATTAGTAGTTTCTTCTATTATTATAGTTCTATAACCGTTCTTTATAACTGGAAGGATTTGTCAAAAATCTCCTCCTAATACTATTAATTTATCACCAAAGCAAAGTTTTGTATTACACAAGTCTCTCAACGTTCTATCAACGATTTCTAGAGCTTTTTTTGGAATCATACAAGCCTCGTCCCATATTATTAAATCAACTTTCCTTAATTCTTTTTTTTAGTTTTAAATTCTAAAAATACACTTTTAATATTATCTAAGTCTAGAGGTAAACGAAAAGTTCTATGACTGGTCATACCTTTTTGTAGTAATACAGATGCAATTCCTGTCCAAGCCATTGAAAAATTATTTTTACCTCTAGAAATACAGTAATAAATGAGTGTCTTATATAAGTAGGTTTTTCCGGATCCACCAGGACCATCTATAAAATATACTTTTTTATCTTGTTCACAAATAGTTTGAAAAATTTTTCTTTGATCTTCATTTAAATTTGTGTACATTATATCGAACACTTTTTTACTGAAAGATATTTCCTCAATATTGCAATTATTCATATAGTTGCTAATAGTTGGTGTCAGTAAACTAAAAGACTCACATGATTTACCTTCCGATACCAAAATTTGATTAATATGTAGAAGAACACAATAATTATTATCATTATCGAAATCTTCCGTAAAATATTTTTTATATTCATTCCATATTTTATCTCCTTGAATGTTTTCTGAAATCAAAAACCAAGCGAAAAATTGTCTTAACTGGTACGGAAACATAATTGTTATGGCTTCTTTAAAAATATTGTTGATTCCAGAATCATGTTCTATTAAACCCATTGCAATTGCAGTATCCCTAAAATTTTTATATGTTATTCCATTATGTTAATTAACGTCTTCAAACGATGTAACCCCATGTAATGTTTTGAAAATAAGTTTTAAAAAAAAGCGTTCATGATCTTTTGGAGATAGTGTGTTTAATCTACCTATAGCAATATTTTTAGTATAGTTTTCCTTTTTTTCCAAATTTTAAGTTTATGGTCAAAAATGTAATGTTCTGGAATGTTAACATATTTTAGTGATTTTGCAAAATCATCTACTTTATTTTATTCAAACCAAGCTATAATCACAAATCATCACAAATCATCAGGAATCACAAATTCCCACTAAAAATTTTATGTGGTGATATAATTTTCCAACAATTACTTTACTGTGTAACTGAAAAAGTTAAGAATAAATAAGAATAAATACACAAGAACTATGAAAATGCATTTCTTATAAAATATTCAAAAGTTGGGGGGTTGGCGCGCAGTGCGCGCAGGGGGCGTAAGTCCCATATATATATATATATATATATATATATATATATATATACACGTACATACGTATATCTATGACCTTCTTTTACGGAATCATAGAGTAATAAAACCTGCATAAAAAAAAACATCTTTTTTTAGATCCTTGTCCATATAAAATATCAAAATGCCTATAAAGCATCTATAAATTACGTGATCTTGTCTTTTAAATTTCGTTTAAATCTTTTGAAGTGTTGGGATTAATTTGGTGGAAAGTAACTCTAAAAGCACAAAGCATTTTTTTAACATTTTCTTACAACCTTACAACGTAGTAAGTATAGATTATAATGTTCTAAAACCGTTTTAAATTTACGGTGATCTTTTTAAAACTAAGAATCACAATAACGTACAGTACTTAATTGGAAAAATTTATAACGTCATTAAGTCTACATATTGTGATTACTGTTAACTATTGTAACTTTATTTGCTGGAGCAACAGTTTTTATTTCTGATAAGTTTGGTATACCTTTATGGATAAACAAATTTTTATATACGTTAATGTTCAATAATTTTGAAATACCAAATAACCTTTAAGGGTGAAACCTAAGTATTAGTGGTTTTACGTCTATTCACTAATCGGTTAATATGATACTCATATAGCTTACTCACCAGTTATTTATACAGATATTTATGAATATATGAATGGATCTACGTGTGATGCAGGTAGAATCATCCGCTGTATCATTCTTATGTCTTTAGATATTTCTCTTAAAACTGTGTATTTTACTTAAACAACTATTTTTTTTAATTCATTCATTTTTTCGGACCGATTTCTGTCTAAACCTTTTGATGTAATCATTCATAAAATAACGAAGAAACTTTACACGGACTACATAAAGTTCAATATAAAAAAATAAACTTTTGATTAGCTTCTTTAAAAATGTTTATTCAGTAAACTGATCTCTTAATATCAATAAATAAACATTTGACCTTGAAGAAACATTGTTTAAGTTTAATTTATACGGATGATTCTTGTATTTTCTAGTTCATATGCCATATGTATTGTTATACTTGCTTAATAATTATTATTCTAGAGCGAAGACTAAAAAAAATACAGAATAACTCTTTTTGAAGACTATGCATTGATAAATATTTATTCACATTTACAATTTTCTCTGATTTCTCTCTTTAATAACCTTTTATTTACAATAATATTGGAATAACCTTTTTTGCAGTTACTTTATTCAGTTCTTCCGATTATTCTATGTTGTACAAAAATTTGCTTCATTTGAAACATTACATTCAATCGTTTGATAAAGTGCATGTATTTGAAAGTACTTGAAACAAACGAAAGTAAATAAATAGTACAAAACTTTACAATTTCATGAGTTACAAAACATTTAATTGAAATGAGACAGTTTTAGTTGTTTTATCTTTTTCAACACTAAAAAAAAGTTATTTAACAAATTCCGCTTCTTGTGTACAATTTAAATTAAAACAAGCTGTTTTTACATTCTTATAGAAAGATTTTTATGTATACTGTTCAAAAAATAATTGGCTTCCGCACATTTTTTATGACCTAATACTTTTGTACTATAATTTGCATTATAGATCATTATACTACAAAGACATTTTTCTGTTAATACAAACATAGATTGAGAAATTGATTCTAGGTACGATTCATTTTAATCCCTTGCATCATGCAGTTGTTCTTGTAAAATTGTTGTTTTCTACGTCTTATCCTTAATATGTATTGAATACAAAAATTTGTTTAGTATGAAATTAAAAAAATGTGGGCAGTAATATAGCAATATCAACAAGTTTGTACCATGTATTGTATTTAGTTGCATATTTTTGTATCTTTTATAATTGTTTGTGTATAATTGTGTATTGATGAAGAACTTTTAAATTATTATAACTATTACTTTGCAACAAATTCAAATATTGCAGCCATTTCAGAAAAAAAAATGTTTGAATGAACAATACCGGATATTGCTCTCCCATTTGAATTGTAATTGCTTAACACTCTTATTTTCTATAGTCAAACTTCTAAGTGATTTGGATTGAAGTAATGTAAAAATTTGAAAGGTTAGGTTATCAGTATGAACAATATTTTTGGACTCAACATCACAACTATCCATAATTTCAATAGCTTTTTACTTTTTGTATTGAAAGTATAAGAAAAAATGTATCTTCGGCTTATAATGCACAAACTAACGCGAACCAAGACCTTGAGTCCCCTTAAAAATGTTGTACGTACTACTACCACCAACCTGTTTATTACAGTTGAGTTTCAAAAAGTAGTAAAGGCATAAGGAATAATACACACTAAGCAACACTCATTTACATCCAAATAGATGAACCGTAAACAAATAGAGAGAGATAAACACGGCTAGTTTACTTTAGAATCTTACTGCATCGCAGTACACGTCCCTCATACAGGGACTTAATCTAATAGTTAATATAAGTACTGAGTATTGTCAAATATGGCTTTTTTAATATTACATTAATTAAATTTGAAAAAATGTGATTTGGAAATTAGTACTCAAACAAGGTATATCCCAAAACAAATTAATCTTTGCTGGAATTCTCTATTCATGAATGTAACAAAATTTTGTCTTGATTAAATCCAACACTGCTTCAGCCCAAGTCCCCATGAAAATACTGGACTGATAAGCATATGGATTTGTCATCAATATTTTTTGTGGTTATTTTTCACATAGTAATTCTTGAGTTGCTTTAGCCCAAGCCTCTGTTAAGACACTAGATTTTTTAGAAAACTTTTTTTGTATAACCGTCACATTTAGTGTTCAAAGTTCATATTTTCTACGAAAAACTTTATGAATTATAAAACATCACACTTTATAAGAAAATTTAACGAAAAAGTTAAGTTCTTATCGCATTCTTGTAAAATCTGATAGTGCTCTAAATTTCAAGCCTCCTTTAAAATACTGGACTCCCGCAAATCAGTATTTTCTTATAAACATACTACTTTGAGTTTTTCAAATGAATGTCTTCTATAGAAAACAATACATTCATTAATTGAAACACGTCTTACTTTAAAAGTCATTACAAAAAAAAATTAAGCTGTAACGGCATTCTTGGTTAAATTCTGATACTGTTTTAGTCCTGGTCTCTATTAAGATCCATCAAGATTCACGGGGTATAGTATTTGACATTATATGTCACCAATGTTTTATGCTTACGATCACCTACGTAAGGAGATAGTAAATTGCTCCCATTAGAATACCGGAGTGCGACATTTTAGATTTTTCTGGGCTTAAATTTTAACCTTATTTGTTACCGGTATCTTTCTTAATGGTTTTTTACACGAAAAATGCATGAACTGCTTTAGCCCAAGTCTCCGATAGGTACTAGATTCAAGCTCCCATTAGAATACTGGAGTGCGACGTATCAAATTTTTTTGGGCGTAAATTTTAACTTTATTTGTTGCCGATATCTTTCGTAGTGACTTTTTACACGAAAAATGCATGAACTAGCCCAAGTCTCTCATAGGTACTAGATTGCCATACTACGATTTCCAGGGTTTTTTCTTTTTTTTTTTTTTTACTAAACCATTTAGGCCAAAGGCACATTTGGTCTATTAACGAAGGAAGAAAAGAAAAAAAACAAAAAATAGAAGAGTAAAGTAAACACAGAATATCGGAATGTTACAACTACAATGATATAGTATATGAATGGCTTAATTTATCATACGATAACAGTATATTATTAAACGTTCAAACTGCACATGTTAAGAAATAAGCAAATAGCGTTACAGACATTAACATCAGGCTCAGCAACCAACATGTCTACATTGGCTGGAAGCTGTATGTGGAGAGCATAAAGATCATTAATGAGTTGGATCCTTTGATTTGCATATAGATTATAATTAATGAATACGTGATTAATGTCTTTATATTCAGCTCCACATTACATTTAGGTCGTTCGATTTTGTTGACTTTAGCTAGTAAGTAAGCCAAGCTGTCGTGATCACTTCTGATTCTGTTAATTGTGACGATAGTTTTTCTGTCCAAGTATTTTTTGTAAAACCAAGGATGGGATCTGGGTTTAAAATATAGATCAAAAAAGTTTTGAAAGCTATGGTTTTAAAATTTGTTGTCTCACTGGCGTTTCTCTTAAATGAGGAGAATAAGTCAGTGTAGGGAATGAGAGGAGTGTCTATGTCTAAGTGGAGGGCAGAAAATTTAGCTTCCTGGTCTGCTTTTTCATTACTTATAATACCAATCTGTGAGTGTATCCAGAATAGCTTGATTCTCAATCTGGATTCACTTTTAGCCATACAAGAATAGAGTTCCTTGATCTGAAAGATTAATGGGTTAGTGTGTGCGTTGTGTTTTCTGGACTAAAGGGCCTTTAGATTACTTGAAGAGTCTGTGAAGATGTACAGTTCTTTGTTCTCATTAATAGCTACTAAGTCAAAGGCACCCTTCAGTGCTAAACATTCAGCTGTATAAATGGAAGCATTGTCATTTAATCTATGAGTTTTGCTTAACTTAAGACTAGGGTATATGCAAGCACATCTTCCTCCAATCTCAAGTTTGCTTCCATCGGTGAAAACTTTATGGCACCATAATTGACAAAAAATTCATTGAATTTGAGATTGGAAAAATCCAATTCCAAAAGTGATTGTCCTACTTTAATATAAAATTCAATAGACATAAACTGAATACTGTAATCATGGTGAAATAAAAGAGCAGAACTAGAAGAAACTATGCTGTGATCTTAAACAACAAGATTAGAAATGGCAACATGAAAGGGCTTGGGTGGAAGATTATTATTATTCTTAAGTATGCTTCGAAAGCGATTCATGGAGTTTAATGTGTGTGAGTTGCTAATCGAAATGGCTTTTGCGACGTAATTTTTTGCTAATATCAAAGCTCGATCTATGATGAAAGTCAAAGATGATTCAGCTACAAGAATGTTTTTAGGAGTAGTTCTTCTATAACCCAAAGCCAATCTTATTGCTTGAAATTGTATTTTCTCCACTTTTTCGCAAACACTTTTAGTTTTGAGATATTTATATGCTCCATAGTCAACTTTGGATCTAACAAGACTTACAAATAACAAGGAGAGTCTAAGGGTGTGAGCCTCACCATATTTTACACAAGAATCTCATGACGTTTAAAGATTTGCAGCACTTGTAATAGTTTTTATCAGCATGTTGAAAATTGCTGAGTCGATAATCCAAGTATAAACCTAAAAATCAAGTTGGTGTGCTGGAGTAAATGATGACATCATCAACTTTGATATGAATTTTTCCCGGGACGGTGTTTTTGTCGATTGTAATGGATCAAAGCTTTTTTTGGTGGTTCTACTTTAAGATTAACCTTGATCAAATTGCTGTTTATTTAAGAGATAGACGTTTCTATAATTTGAGAGGCCCAGCTTAGAGAGGAAAATTTTACGTAAATTGTCAAATCATCTGCAAATTGGGAGATACTGAGCTGCTCAGGAAGGCCAAGAGTTATATTTTTGATTGCAATAATAAATAGCAGGTGGCTAAGAACCTTGCCCTGACAAGTAACTTTGAATGCAAAACGAGGAGTATCCAAATTAACCTCTGAAAAAATGAGACGTCGGCTGATGAGGAAGCCGTCACTGTAGTCGGTTTTTACCATCTTCTCAAAGAGCTTGCATAGGCATGATGTAAGAGCTATGGGCCCTAATCCAACCCCGTCTGACTTAGGAATGAAGTGTATGTAGGATTCCAACCAAAAATCAGGAAATGAGCTGGACGTAAAAATGTCATTAAAAAAATCTAAAAGACAAAGTTTAATTTTTAACGGTAATTTCTTTGTATCGAAGAAGTTAATTCCAACCAAACCTGGTGCTGAACTGTCTTTTTTAGATTCTAAGGCGATAATAAGTTCAGCGAAATTGAATGATTGAGAAAGAAATGGATTATTTTAACAAATAGGTAAAGGAGATGGTGTAATAGAAACAGGAGTTGAAGTAGCGAGTTTATGTAGAGCCTTCTCAATCTTAGATTGGCGATCAAAGGTGGCTTCAGAACAGCTTGGTTTGACTTTAGCCCATTTATTCTTAAAAATTTTACACTTGTTCCAATCGTATCAGCTACTTATTTTAGAGTCAATAGTTTCTGCAAATTTGCGAAAGTCGTCTCTTTTTTTTGATTTGAGTTTTTTTGGCAATCACACGTTTCATTTTGAAGTGGATAAAGTTATTTAAATCTCGGGAAATTTTCCACTTTTTAAAAGATACATTTCCATCTCTGATTGGTCGCAGTCATCTCAGTCAAAAATTTATAGCTATTAATATGCCTATAATTTATAGCTATAATTATAGCTATAATTACCTATAAAATAGCTATAATAATGTGTAAAATTCAGCTATAAATATAGCTATAAACTACAGCTGTAAATTTTTCACAAATAATGAATAGAAATTAGTTTAAAATCAGATTTTTTCAACATATATCGCTCAGTACAAGTGGTATCATCCGTATAATAACAGTAAAACTGGGGGTCTGAAGTATTTTTGAATAAGTAGAAAAAAAAAAGAAATCATATACAATTTCAAGTTTTTTAAAAATTGTTTAAAAATACTTTAGGCCCTCAGTTTTACTGTTATCACACCGATGATACCGTCTATACTGATTGATATATGTTGAAAAAATCTGATTTTAAACTAATTTTTATTCAAAATTTGTGGAAAGATTACAGCTGTAATTTATAGCTATATTTATAGAGGAATTTTATACATTATTATAGCTGTTTTATAGGTAGTTATAGCTATAATTATAGCTATAATTTATAGGCATAATTATAGCTATAAATTTTTAACTGAGATGGTTCCACCATGAGACAGGATTTGATTTAAAGCGGTTCTGGGACCCATGGATCGTATTGGCTTTATTTCTCGAAGTAGTTAGCATTATAGCCTTTTTGATTCTATCATATATAAAGTCTTACTTTTCTGTTACCGAAAAGGAGTCATATTCCGTTGATAAAAATTTCCAGAATGATTGGTTCAGAATCTCTGTAAATCTTACCCAGTTGGTCTTTTTAAAGCTAAGTTTGAATGTCTTTTTCAAGTAGAGATTTTTTTGCGCGTCAAATTGGATCAGAATTGGAAAGTGTTCAGAGCCACTAGCATCATTGACTTGATAATTAATATTATTAGCTATAGAATATGAGGAGATGACAAGATCATTGTTATATAACTTAGCATTATAAGAATTAATATATGAGAATGTAGAGTATTTATGAATAAGCAAGTTGAACTTTACAATAAAGTTAGCTAAATATACACCGTTCACATCATATTATTGTTCATATTATTTTTCCACTCTTTATTGAGTCCATTAAAGTCGCCTAGCAGTAGATTGTTATCTGAAGGATTTTTTTTGACAGTTTATTTTTGAGTCTTGTCATTCTGTGTCTGAGTTTGTGATCAACGATTAGATTTCTGATCTCAACAAGAGAAGACAACACATCAAAACTGTTGCAGTCGAGCTTCATCAGAATGTCATCGACCAAAATCTGTCCATGAGATTCAAAAATGAACTGAGTTAGTCTTTCTTTGTTGACTTTAAGTGTTAACTTATTATTATCGATTTCATGTATGACAGGAGCTAGTTGACTACACTGAGAGAACATTGGTGACGCTGCAGTCCCGATCGGAACGGTTACGATACCTTGCTTTGGTTCCGCAGCGCCCTCACAGCTTGGGAGAGCTGCTTTCCCGTTTGGTACCGCAACGTTCCCAAAAATAGAGCAGTAACGATACCAGTACGTTAAGTTTGATACCTTACCAACTACAGAACAGCTGACACACTTCTTGTTTGGTGCGAGAGAACAATCATACTGTACGCTTAAAATTCGCACTGTAAACACGCGCTATAACATTCATCGATATAATAGTGTCATGCACATAAGAATTTCCAATAACCATGACAACAATGACAGAATCTATTGGAGGTTGAAAACTGCTTTAAAAATTTTGGCATATAGTTTCCTCATTTAAATAAATTGTATTTCTTTAATATGTAAATAAAACATATATTTAAGGTGGCTCCAGTGGCCTCAATGTTAAAATTATAAATAACCCAACCGAGGTTAATAAAATTGAATTATATTCTTTGAATTCCCATCTTTCTATTCGTATAAAAAAAAAATTAAGGTTGACGATGAAAATTGTTAGAAATCATGCTTACAAAATCGTAGTTTTAAGACGGGTTGGATAGGAAATGCAAGCTTACGCGATATACAACCTACTGCTGCACTTATATAAATAACCCGTAAGGTGTAAAAAACATACTATCATGTATATATTATTACGCAGTTTTCGATGACATGAGAAAAGTGTCTTGTTATCGAACAAAATCTTTAAATTATCGGAGACTAAGTATACAGTCGCGAGTGCAAGTCAGCTCTCAGCTGTCTGCATTCTGCAGAGTACATATATATAGGTATAACTACTCTTGAACTTAGGAGCGTACCGTAACAGTTCATCAATTAGGGCACCATAAAACTTTTTTGTTTTCTTATATTAACTCACTAAAGTAACAGATAAAATGTAGAATATGGCTTACAACAGTCTCTACGATAATTTTATATCATATTTTAAAGAAAATAATGATTAATTTTTAGTCTCCCCATTTTGATACGGCACTAGGCGCTGGAGCCACCTTAAGTCATTCTGGATTATTATAAGTTTATGATTTGCTTATTTTGTTTTTATAAAAAATACTTGTTCTATTATTAAATTAAAATAAGTGAAGAAAATCCTAAAATATGGGTAATAAAATATTCATACACACATTCTGACAAATTTTAGTATATGCAACATATACGTTAAATTGTATGTGAAACACTTAAGATGTCTCCCTACAACTAAATAGTACAACATTTTTAATTATTAATGTAGCTGTCTATTATAATATAATAATAAATATAAAGTGTAGTACGAGAAAGTAGTTATTTTAACGACAAAAAAAATACTATAAAATTTACTTATTTGCAATTATGTATGATTCTAAATTTTACTATCGCACTCAGAAAAGACAGAAATTTTTAAAATTTTTTATTTAATTGTAATTTTTAAAAACTTTTTGTACTATTTGGAAAATTAAATATAATATCACTTTGAAAGAGTGTACAAAGTTTTTGAAAGAGTATAACAAGCTTAAAAAAATTGAAATTGAATTAAAAACGAAAAAGATTCCTGTATTTTGTGTATGGTTCTAAAATAAAGGATCATACTTAATTGTAATATAGTAAATTTTGTATACCAATGTTTCTTCTATCTTTGCAAGTACCCCTATCCCATGTTACACTATCTCTTTACTATTATATTTAATCAGGCAACTTTGTAAATTCATTTTAATTGTGTGCTATATAGCGGTAGGAAGCCACTGTAAGTCTATCATTTACCTTCAGATCCAAAACATTTACTTCAAATAAATTGATTTTCAAATCAAAGAAAATAAGCATCTAAATAAACAAAAAAAAAAAAACCATTTTCAATCCAAATCAGTCGATTGAATCTTGAGATGAGTCAATCTATACTTTAATCCTTACAGCTATACAACTATTCTTCAATTTAATACGTTATTTTTCGGTGAATTTTGTGATAGTTTAAAATACTAACAATACATATTAAAAAACAGCCATAAATACTTAAAAATAATATTTTGTATAAAAAATACATAAAGCTTTCACCATGCAAAAGCAAAAAGTTATCAGGTAATTTAATCCACTTCAGCTATATTATTTTTCTACTAATTAATTAAATAAAGTTATAATCTGTTACTTCTCATGCCTCTATATACATGATAAGAGACGTAGCGCAAATACTTCACCTAAATAGGAGCATCATTGTCTCAAGAATCGGAAAATAGTATAGCACTAAGCGCAAGTATAAGTCCGTTACCTTACTTGGTGTAAGTACTGTACGAAGAAAACGGTATAGGTCTTGACCGACGTGTTGGTGCACATGCGCTACCGTTTGGGAATGGAACGCTCCCAAAATTGGTGAAGCGTGCATACCACGACGTTAGTATGTTATTGTAACTACAGTTGGCGCTTCAGCTTCACCAGCGTACTCTCTGTGTAGACACTTCCTCGAAAATGATGGTAGGTCTAGTGGTCATGAAATGAGTCTTGTTTCTTTTGGGTCTGGGTTTTTTCTCAAAGTCCTCTAAGTATACTTCGCTTATTCTAGAACTAGACGTTAATTTTCTGGTGATATCTTAGTGCCTCTTGTAAATAACATGTATTGGGAGGGGGGGGTATGACAGCGCTGCTTTCAAGCTGAGAAGAAGCAGTGTTGGTTTGATTATCAACAGAGAGATTAGAATCCAAGGCATCTATTAAAGAGAAGGAATCCGCGTTTTCACTCTCATTTATGTTAATATCAAGGTCAGCACGTATTATTTGAGTTTGGTTTTCACAGTGCTTAGCAAGATGCCCTTTTTATTTCCATAAAAAGCAGGCAATTTTATCAGCAGAGAAATAAATATGAAAGACAGTATCGTCACACTAAATAGGTATGCTAGATTTGAGTTTATAGAGGTCGGACTCTTAAATGTAAATCTGTCTTCTAAAACTGAAGATGTAAGCAAACTTTGGATTGATACTGCTGACTTTGACAAAGTTGATGTGTGAAACGGGTTTTATTCCCATCTTGTGTAGTTCGTCTAGTAGGACCCTGTTGGAAATGCTTGGTCTCACATTTGATATATTTATTTTTTTGGTTTTCGATTTAAGAAGGCGAATTTGGACTACAGAGTTGTTTACTATTATGCCTTTCACGTTTTCATATAAATGCTGAGCCTTTTCTACGCTATTCAGATAAATGCATATCCGTTGGTTGACTATGCGTAAAGCGAATTTTATTTTTTGTGAATCAATGTGGTTACCAATTTCATGTACATATTCCATATAAGGGGTATCATCGATTGCATGAACTACGATTGCTTGATTTTCTGGATATACAATCTCATCTGTCATCTTTTGAGCATACGATTTTTATTTCATGGCTTTGTTTCCACTATTAGTAAAACTATAGCTGTCCTTTTGTGACGAGTTTTGATGAGCGCTGCTAGAAGACGTGTCTTCACCTTGAACGTTGAAGTTGTTTGTCTTTGTCGCACCATCAGGCCTGAGCGACATATTGAAGTTGACGTCTCAGTGAGCCTGACCTATAGCCTTTTAACTTGCACGTGAGATAGCCATCTTCTTCGATCCGCTATCACAGTGGAACTTTATGAATTCTGATAATCTTTCATGTATAAAAAGTTATTAATTGTTGTGATCTGAGCCTCTGTTCAGATGCTAAACTATCGCAAATCAGTAATTTTTTTATAGCATTATTGCTTTGCAAACCACTAAACAAAGTTTATGTCTTTCACAGAAGACTATACATCCATGAATTATAACATTTTATTTTATAAATGATTGCAACAAAAGAGTTTAATGAAATTTGATTAAATCTTGACAGTACAAGCTGTATCCATATCCGCCCATGTGCTTTCCTCGCTCTTGTGCTTAAAGCACCCATGGCTACCATATCCGCCCATGTGCTTGTCCTACACTTGTGCACGTAGTGCCAGTGGTTGCCGTATCCGACCGTATGCTCGTCACATTTTTAGGTTCATGGCTGCCCAATTAGTGCCCCTGTGCTCCTCCCACTTTTGTGCTCAACTGCACCACCACCGCTGTAGTGTTTCTGTTAAGAATGCACGCTGTTCATACCCCATTAAAACTATTAAGCACAGTGCTAGTTCCCGAGAGCTAATATAGTCTTGGACCAGCCCCCGTGGTGTTACAAGCACACCCCCTCTTTACCGTCTATGCTTGTATAGCTCCACTTTTTCTACTCTTGACCACTACTCTTTATCCCCCACTCCATCTCACCACTTTTCAACAAAGAGCAATTGAAATAGAGTTAGTAGGCCTAGTCAGTACTTGAAATTATAAACGGACACGCTATCTTCAGCAGGATCTAGCAACTGACCAAAAATTAGTAGAGAGATTGCTGACTGCAATACTATGGAGTGTGCCCACTTTTTTTCGCTGGCTGGAGTGTTCTATCACGGCAAGGCGGCCAGTTGCACATTGTATTTTTTGTTTTTGTTTTTTTTTTTTGAGAAGCATGGTAGGGGTATGCGAAAAAGAGGAGTGGATTTACGTGGAAATGTACATATAAGTTTACATTCTGGAGACACATAGAAGGGATACACCAACTGTGTGCCTACGAAGAGAGGAGAAAGGAGTTGATATGTTGACTATAGCTACAGCTGAAGGTACAGCGTATTCAAGACTTCGTATCATAGAGGTATGAAAATAGAGTGAGCTATCCCCATTCAACCATATACTGTGCAATTATGCCACGTGCAAGAGAAAAAGTTGCATAAGGTCCCCCCCGTCAACATGAGTTAAGTGGGGCCTCTTGGCAACGATCTCTTTTGCAGTCATGGGAACAAGAGGGTACAGGGTTATGTGGGGATAGCGCACTCTATTCTTATATCTCTATGCTTCGTATACTTGTACTTAATATACGAGATATCAGCTATAGGTTAAGCACCAAAGGTCTCCGATCAACGTGTGTTACTACCATATACCACAGTAGTATGCTCACAATAACCAAGTAGGCTGATGCTCATCCAAATTCTCTTGATTTTTGCAGTTCTAGGTTTGAACCAGCACTTTAATGGTTTTTTTTTGCTTTAATAAATGTGATTAATCCCTGTAATTTATTTATATTATTAACTAAAAAACTATATTGATTATTATTATTATTGCATTCTGTACGAGAGTCAATCAACCATTCAAAATTGGTGGCTTTGAGAAAATGTGTGATGACAGTGGATTTCGCATGTTACTTTCCCTTCGCCCCACCTTTCTCACCGTACCACTGCTCCACGCCTTCTATTATTTTCCTTCAACCAACTCTTAAAAAAAAAAAAAAAAAAAACAGTTTCCAAATGGATTTGAACCTCTGACCTCCTGCACACTAGCCAAGGCCCTTACCCACTTTGCTATGAGCGAAAGAATTACTTAGATGGTACAGTATAAGTTCTATACGTCTGTAATGAATAATTATTCTGTCGATACTCCATAGGATGGTTTATTGTTTAACAGTGCGAGCCAGCACGCAAAGCTCGCGAGGGAGCCATTATTGTAAATGTTTTTTTTCTTTTACTTTTTCAAACTTTCCCACTATCCTTACTCTTTGAAGCGTTTTTAAAAGACATTGCTGAAGTTAACTACCCCACAGTTACCTCGATCTAAGTTTTTAGCTACTCCAGTATTTTTTCAATCAATTTACTTGAGGACTTAAATGAAACATAATTTACCGGTTTTTTAAAAATCAAACTTACCGCATCAAAGTTAATTTGAAATATGAATTTGCTGCCTCACAGTGTTTGGTAGCCCTGATTTTTTAGAAGTCAACTTTACAGAGGGTAGAGTAAAATCCACTTTTACCGAAAAAAGTATTGCATCTTTACATCTTTGCATTATTTCTGGATAATGTGCATTACCCAGTGTGGCCAGCTCACATGTTTTGTAACACTTTTTTGTAATTCAACGATCGTGTACGTACACATATTATAAGTATTAATTAGCTTTATAGTGTAAATATTACACAGTGAATTACTAAGTGAAACAACAAAGAAGAAAAGCCATTTGTGATTATGTCATTATTTTTGACAACCATCCCAGCTTGGCAAATTTTAAAGTAAATGGACAACTTAAGTCACGTTAGGAGGGAAAAAATTTCGTCTCCTAACAAGAACATATGTAACTTTAATTTCACTTATAATTAAAACTATCCTTAAAAATATCCGTATTAATGTTTATCACTGTCTATTGTTATCTTAGAGTTAACAGTTTACGATTTATTACATGTATTCAACTGTATTTTTTAATAAGGATTGGTAACATTCTTTGACTCTGCAAATAATGTGATCGAATAAGCTAAAATATCAGTAATTTTTCGTGAAATTTAGACTAGCTCGAAAAAAATATGTTGTAGAAAATTGAACAATGTTAATCGATTGAAATAAAGTCACACAAAAAATATTTTCCACTAAGGCTTCAAAAAAAATGACAAAAATAGTAAAACACGGGTTTTAGCATCGCAAACGAACATTAAGCCGTAATATATATATATATACATATATATACAGCATGATATGTAACGGTGGAATTTCCCAAAAACCGAGTGTAGAGCGATTTTTTCTGACGCGAACCCCGTTGGAATTAATTTTTTAGAGCAAATAGCTTTTAAATGGAAGCCGATTGAAAATACGTTCCAAACTACCCCTAAATGGGGTTGGAAAGCTATAGCGCGCCCGCATGAACTCGCGACGTTGCCACATTGTTATTGGAGCTTAGTCGGTAAGCAGTGTGAACTATATCCATGTGCGCACGCAAGAGCGTCAGCTACTGCTGGTAACTTAAAGGTTGGATATAAAAATTTTTAAACCTTAAGGTAAATATTGTCTGCTCCCTATGTTGTCAGTTGTTTATCCACGCGCTTACTGTCTTTCTCACTCTCATGTAGGACAAAAACATCTTTAAATTTTTATACTTAAGTAATGTTACCTCAAATGAAAGTAAAATACCATATCAGTAGGGATTTTTTCACTCTACACGACAGTATTTTTGCAAAAATAGTCGACCTCTTGGTCAAAAATATTGTTGTTAGATATGTCTTGCTTACGTTCCCGGGTATGTCGTCTGTACACGATTTAGAACGAGTCCATTCATAAATTGCAATAATCAAGTACCCGGAAAGTACCCGCCAAGTGCCTGGGAAGTACCTAAGGAACTGCCCGGGAAGTACCCGCCAAGTACCCAAGAAGTACCCACCAAGTACCCGGTAAGTGCCCGGGAAGTACCCGGGTTCGAATCCCGTCGAAAATTATTAAGATTTTTTCTCGGTCTTCTACGATGGGATGGGTATCCAGGATGCCAAAACACCACTTATCTAAACATTAAAAATGAATAGTGACTTTTTTCTGGACCTCCAGGGGCTTTCTTTACAAAAGAAATCCAACACCTCACCAGCTTATTGGGTAAAGTCCCTGTTGGTTATAAAAAGGTTGGTACAGTGAATTAGATGGTTTATTAGAGAAATATCTTTTCATTAAACTTGATAATAGCTGGGGTGTACTCAAGACAATCGGTGCACCCTGTAAATAATACACAGTAGGATAGACGACCGAGTTATCTGACGGAAACTTTATAAGGGTCCCGCACAAAAGACTCGCATACTTAGGAAAATAGGATGGTAGTAATAACGGAAAAAAAACTAGAAAAGGTATTGGGACATATCATACGTAAAAACCTTGGAATGGGTATACATTGAAATCATACTACTATTATTATTACAAAATATATGCACATATATATTATAAAGTCGTAAGAGTTAGAGCGAAGTTTTGCTCCCCCCACCCCCCACCCACCCTTCCGCCGCACTCCACAGCTCACCCTCAGCTCCCCCCCAAATAAGGTAGTTATTCTTTCATTTTCTTGCATTTTTCGAGTAATCCTACTTTTTTGCTAACTCCCCCCGCTCCCCCCACCTTCCTCCAATCCCCCCGCTCCCCTCCCGCCTCCCCCTCCGGCTCCCCCCCAGCTTCCCCATATAAACTGAAAATATTTTCG
Source organism: Copidosoma floridanum (assembly GCF_036245765.1). NCBI lineage: Eukaryota > Metazoa > Arthropoda > Insecta > Hymenoptera > Encyrtidae > Copidosoma > Copidosoma floridanum. The sequence continues at coordinate 22,390,293 of NW_028321907.1, forward strand.
TAAAGCCTCATATACTAACTGTTACAAGCGATCTAATTTTTGCATATAATTTTATTTGACCATAACAAAAAATTTCGTTACAATTATCTTACTTATGATATTAGTTCTGATTACATACTCTAAAATGTCTTTATAGGTGCTCTGCTCTTACATAACCTTTTCCACAATTTTGACAAATATTTTTTTTAACGTTTTTTTCATGACTTTTCAAACGTTTTTGTAAGTGATAATTTCTTTTGAAACTTTTTTCGCATTTAATACACTTAAAATTTTTTTCAATGTTTTGGCATTCCTTTGTGTGACGCAAATAGTTTTTCTTGTCTAATATTATAATGCTACACAGATAACATACAAAAAATTTTTTTTTGTGAATTTTTTCGAGCGATGATAGACACTCTTGATTTGAAAATTTTAAGTTACATTTGTCACACTGATGAAATTTTGCATCCATGATGGTGTATCTGAAAACATATTACAAAAAACGGATTGTTTATGATTACATAAATCTGGGTACTAGACGGTACTGAAATTTGCTTTTTTGATGAAAGAGAAAATTTGCAAGAAAGTATAAAAATAGTAATGAACTATAGAATAGTTTTTTTGTTACTCTAAAATTTCATTCCAAACAATATTTTTAATTTCAAATTTGTTTTCTGATTCAATGTGGATAAAAATTTTTTTGGGGTTTCTACATCTAGACAATGCAACATATTATTGCACATGAGAAAATAATGGTTTTTTAAGGTATAATCCTAAGGCATCAAAACTTTGACCTTGAGATTTATTGATAGTCATAGAAATAGCTAAGGTAAATAGAAATTGTTTTCTGTACAATATAAATGGTAGCAAAGAAGAATCGTTTGTTTGTAGTGTTATTCTTAGAAAAAAGACTTTATTTCCTTTTTTTTCACCTGTGATTATTTCAGCTTCGATATTGTATTTAAATAATTTTGTAGTTCGTAATCTTGTACCATTGCAAAGTTCTTCAGATACGATTGAGTTTCGTACTAACATAACAATAGCGTTACGTTTTAAATTCAATTCGTGTGGAGGAAGATCGTCTTTAATACTCTTCGAATGTCTTGTAGGAAAACGAATATACATAGTATCGCCGATTTATTTACTCCTTTGTGAGTTGATTTATCAACACTTTAATACGATACAAATCTTTTTACCATATTATTCAAAATTTTTTTGTTGAAAAATGTGTATTCATTGTTAAATGTTAATAAAGCTTTACTAAAGATCATCATTATTATTGAAAATGTTAGAACATATGTCATTTGTTTTCCATGTCTAAGTAATTCTAAAAGTTTCAATTTCGCCTTCTCCTATATCCAGTAGCAATGAAAAAAATTTTTTTATTAATCAGACGTACATTATTTTTTAAATAAAAAATATTAAACAAAGGCCAAAAATTAGAAAATTTTATGGTAACTTAAGCAATAGCAATTTTGCTTCCATTTTTTACCACCGGGAGAATCAAACGAAATCTCCACCGAAAATTATTATTTTATTTCCAAAAAGTTTATCACTACTAGATAAATCTTTTAAAGTCCTATCAACGATTTTTAACGCTTTTCTCGGTATCATAGAAGCTTCATCCCAAATAATTACTTCTACATTACGTACTTTTTGTTTATCTGGCTTAAACTGGAAGAATGCACTTTCTATAGTGCTTAAGTCTAAAGGAAGTCTGAAAGTTCTGTAAGTGGTCATTCCCTTGGAAGCAGAATAGAAGCAATACCTGTTCAAGCCATTGTAAGAATTTTTTTTTCAATTGATATGAAATAATAAATTAATATTTTGTATAGAAAAGTTTTTCCAGATCCACTAGGACCACCGAAAAAATAAAATATATCTCCCAAATTTTATCATTTCTTAAAAAATTACATGTTGACCATGACTACGTTGTAAAAACATTTTATAAAAATTATTTTTTTATCATTGTCAGTATCGATTTTTTTTTCGTCATTTCTGTTGGTTTTGGTAAATTGAAATCTTTACAAGACATATTTTTAGAATTAAATATTTCGTTCGATTGTAAAAGAGCTTTATTTTGATCATCTCTACAATCTTTAATAAAAAATTTTTTGTATTTGTTCCAAATAGTATTACCAAAAAAATTTTCAGACATAATAAACCATGCGAAAAATTTTCGTCATTGAAAAGGCAGCATAACGTTACATGCTTCTTCAAAAATTAAATCGTTTTGAAAATCGTGTTCTACTAATCCCATAGAAATAGCTGTTATTAGTCAGGAGAAATAAAAAGTGATTGTTAAAAATTCATGTAATTAACTATGATCAATATACATTTTTTACATATATAAATTTTAAGTAACAATTAATATAATTCGGGTTTTTTTCTATACTTCGTAAATCTAATTTGCAATTACAGGGGTTGGTGCGCAGAGCACGCAGGAGGCATATATAGTTATAAGAGCTTAGAAATATCTATTGACTCATGCAGCATAGACAGCTCATTTAAAAAAGTGAGCCACTAGAAAAAATAATAAAGCTTACCAACAAAAAGTCAAAGGCACATCTCTCTGTCTGTATAAACTTTACCACTTTTATTTGAAATCAGCAGCTTGTTCTTTATATTTCCTTAAAAGCAGACCAATAATCATTCCTCAGCATAAAAAATTTTTTTCCCGAGTATTTTCGAAAAATGCCATAGACTCCTGAATTCTGTGAAATATACTTTAACATATTATTTTCATACTAACAATTAATTTTTTCATTTTTTAAGGCTTTACAAAATATTAATACGAACCTTATTTTGAAAAAATTACACTTATAACTCAATAAAAGGGGAGGTTTACGCGTGGAGCGCGCAGGGGGGCGGAATATATATATATACAAAGTATGCATGGCAAGAATACGAACAAAAAAAGTTTTAGTTGGTCCCAATTGGTCCATTGGTTTCCCCGCAAAGTGCAAAAAACCTCTACTTATTTGCACAATATTTAAAAATTAACAAATACATTTTGCATAAACATTGAGGGCTTAAATGTGGCAGAGATGTACACGGAAAAAAAATTTCGAGTGGCAATACCTTCAAAGTTGGTAGGCAGTACCACACGGTGCTTGAGTAACAGTGCCTCAAATTCGAGGAGTGGGGACTCTACTGCGAGACAGTTCTTCGATACGAAGGGGGTTTGCTCTACTCAATATGGTGGGGAGCTGTTCCTTCACTCAAAGTACAGCAGCTCCTCTTTGTCGAGTGCGTACTATTCGATACGCAAGGAGCAGCACCTTTTGGACTGAGGGAGTTGCGCTCGCACACTTCGAGTTACTGCCCATGGGTCAGAGGTACTGCCACTCAAAATTTTTTTCCGTGTAACTTTAGTGATCTTTTACAGCCACACTGAATTTCAGCAAGATGAGATGGATATTTTTTTCAAACCACAGCTAAATGCAAAAAAAGGTACCTTGAAAAAACGGCCTCAAAAAACTTATTTACAATGTTAGATGCAATTTTTTGCGGGATCATATCCTTAAACACTTACCTTACAACTTACCAAAGAATAAAATTTTTTTGCTGTGTATAAGTTGGTAATTCGTTCCCGAGATATCGTTATTCTTAAGAGTGTTTGCAGTTCAAACATACTTGCTCGGTATCACCGGAACCGAGCTTCAAAGAGTGAACGTAACCTATATATCGACACCTACGGTGGCTCATTGCCCCTCATGAGCCGTATTACCGTACACAAAAAATACCCATAAGGCTTATCATTTTTTAAGCAATTTCCACACTGTAAAAAAATTTGATACTTTGGTAAATCGTAGAGTAAATGATAAAGAATATGATCCTGGAAAAAATTGGATCTAACCTTGTAAACAACTTTTCTTAGGCTATTTTGTCAAAGTACCTTTTTTTTGTATTAAGCAGCAGTTTGCAAAAACTGTTTGTTCGATCTTGTTGAAATTTGGTATGGTTATTGAAAATCTTTATAGCTACCATATTGGTATTAATTTTTGAATATTGGCTCCTAAAAAAGAGTTTTTTGCATTTTGCGGGAAAATCACTGGACCCATTGGGATTAACTACATTTTAAACATTTTTTTAAAATCTTATTTCAGTAGATTACCATTGTTTAATTCTCAACAACATATTTTTTTTGAGCTAGTCTGAATTTCCACTGCCGAAAACTTAATTCAATGTCACTAATGTTCATGCGTTATGTACCTAGCGCACTCATAATACAAGTACACATATTCATGTGAGCTTTATACTATCTGGGCAGCCGTGGCTGGCTAATAATTTATTTTCCTTTTTTATTAAGGTTTCGTTACTTTGGTGATTAAAAGAGTGACATTATGTAGTGTCATGAACATAAATACTGTAATTTTTTTTTAAATCTACAATAATAGCTATTATTTTCTATTTATTTTCTTTTTTTTATAAAATTAACGGAAAACTATTCCCTTTATACAAATCTATGAAAAAATTCTAATGTAAAGAGTTCTAAAGTTTAATTCTAAAGTATAGAGATACAAAAACAAATAAATAAACTTAATTATTAGATTAATTTTTGTACGTATGTTACTTTAGAAAATCTAATGATTCCAAATAATTATAAATACATAGTGCATAAGAGAATATATGAAACTATTCAATGTATTAAAGCTTAATAAGTAAAGGTTTTGTTGAGAAGTTTATTTACAATTTTTTAAAAAACAAAAAATTTTAGTTTTCGATTTTGCGAAAAACGTATATGATTAAAGTTAGCTTTCAATAACATTGAAACATCGTTTATTACTTCGTCATGCAATATTCTTTTTTATTACTAATAAAACCTCGAGTAAGTGCAAGAGGTTACCTAGTTTCAAGTACTTTTGTTCATATAATATTTCAATAACAACATTAAATTGTTTTATGATGTTTATTTTGTGACTTTTTCATGAATAATAAATTGAAAACTAAGTGCAGTGGGTAATTTGGTAAAAAGTGCGTACATTATTAATTAATTGTTTTTAAATTATCGAGGAGACATGAAAACTAACCTAGTTGTATGATTAAAAGATTATGTTTTAAAAATAATAATAGTGTGTACGGAAGAAATCACGGTTATTAACCACTTGAACTAGATAACTGGCATTTAAAAAAAACCATTGAGCAGTCATGGGACTGCGAACAGAAGTGAAAACTTAAAACTATGAATTATATTTTTACTTAAGTTCTGAAATTAATTAGTAGCTATCTAAATTATTTACTATTTTTGAAATAAGTAATCTAAAATTATAGTATTTATATAACTATTTGGGTCGTAACAATACATATGATAAAATGCATTTCTCTTTATTGAAGATATTTAAAAAAATGAATTATAAAGTTTATTACACAATAATACAGGTGTTTCTTAAGCTGGAAATTCTGAAAATTATGCGATTTAACATGAAAATATTCATTTTTAATTTTATTACAACAAGAAGAGAAACTGAAGAGTGAAAAGAAATTCATTAAAGACAATTTACGTCCAATGTAGGCTTATGATTGTTTTTTAATAAATTCATTTGGAGTCCTCGACATGCCAATTGTGAAGAATCAAATTGATTTTACAGCAGGAACCCTAAATACTTATATAAAAAAAGCGTTATTTCAATTTTTTTTTTTATAAATAATTGAGTTTTTTGAGAAGGCTATTAAATAATTTATAAAATAATCGTTAATCACTACTAATAATTTTATTGAAAAAAGAGAGTAAGGCAATTAATTTTACAGTTAGATATTAAATTATACCCTTATAAGTTAAAATAATTTTAGTACAATATAAAATATTATAAAGCATAATTTAATTAAAAATTATGAACAGTAGTCTTTTAGTCACATTTGTCAGTATTACAAAGGCAAGAAAAAAGTTTGCATGGACAATGGTCTACGCGAATAAATAAGTAGATACCGTTTATATTATACATATGCTCACAAGATCTGATAACGAAGAGTGGTGACGTAACGACAGTTAATTAATTATATATATATATATATATATATATATATATATATATATATATATATATATACGTGTGGGCATATGTGTACGGTAATCGGTAATATAGCTTATAGGGGCTTAGTTACTACTAGTAACTCACTAGTCACGCATATACACCACAAACTGACGCAAACGTGTGCAACTACGCATTTGAACTTGCATGGTACTATTGGATATACACTATACACTTATATAGTAATACTATAAAATGCACTGTATATACAGTTTACAGTATACACATTGACACATGGAAAAAAGCTATATACCAATATAGTACGTAGTCACACTAGTTAAAAGTTACCTCGGTACCTGACACTCAATAGTTACGTACACCATTAACCCACACATATGCGGTCTGATTCAAAATTCAAATGCTCACAATGCGCACTGCGTAGTTGCTGCCGTTAGACAAGGACAGAGTACTTAGCTTTTGTCATGGTGATGGAATGCGGTGGGGTTAGGTAGTATGGGTATGCATATCAGTTATTGCGGACGTGATTTCGTTATGCAAATGTAAAGTTTTTCAGGGTAATGATGATATCGATGATGATGATGATAATGATGATGATGATGATGATGATGATGATGATGATGATTATGACGACAACAACGACGATGACGATGATAACGATAATGATAACGATGACGATGATGATGACGCTAATGTCAACGTCAACGGTGATAATTAGGATGGTGATGATGACGATGATGACGAGGACGATGACGTTGGCGTTGACGATAATTACGATGACGATAATGACAATAATAATGACGATAACGACGACCACCACGATGTCGACGACAATATCGAACACAATGAATTTGACGGCAATCATGATAACGAAAAACATGATAAAGATAATAATGATGATATTTACGAAAATTTTGTTGACAGTTATTATGATGATGACAATAATAATGACGATGATGATAATTTTAATGGTGATGATGATTAAGATGATAATGATGATGATGACGACAACGGCGATGATAACGATGGTGGCGATGACGACTATAGCCGTTTACGATGACGACGGCTGCGGCCGTCATTCTTGCCGTCATCGTCGTGGCTGTCCTTGTCGTTGTCATCGTTGTTGTTGTCGTAGTCGTGATCGTCGTCGTCTTCATTATTATTATTATCATCATTATCATCATCATCATCTTCATCATTTTTGTCATTCTTGTCGTCGTTGTTGTCGTCTTTGTTGTTGTCGTCGCTGTCGTAGTCATTGCCGTCGTCCTTGTCGTTATTGTTGGCATCATCATTATTGCTATCGTTATTATCATTATTGTAATCGTCGTCGTCTTTATCATGCTTATTATAATTATAATTGTTATTATTATCATTATTTTTTACATCATTTTTATCGTTATCATTATCATCGTCATCATTATTATCATAGTCATCACCATCACCGTCATTATCATCATCATCATCGTCATTACCATCGTTACTATCGTTGTCGTCGACGTCGTCGTTGTGGTTGTTGTTGTCGTCGTCGTCGTCGTCATCATTTTTATTATTAATATCATCGTCACCATTATGTGTATTATCCTTATCCTTATTATCATCATTATTTTAAGCATTAGTATCATCATTAGTATCATTATTATCACAAGCATTATTATCATCATTAGTATCATTAGTATTATTGTCATAACATAGTACAGGGGGGGGGAGAGTTGTGTTTAAAACAAAGACTTGCTATTAATATTGTCAAAAAAAGAAAAATATAATCAGACATAATGAGAGAAATTGTTTTTGTTTATAGAATTGGCTAAATTACTAATGAAAGTCGGACTTCCGACTTTCCCATTTGTTTCTTCTGCACAGATCACGAAAACTGTGAAACTGTACATTATAATAATACAGCTAGTGTTTGTAGCTAAGAAAATTCTGCTCTCATAATTTACGTAAGTTTCTTAGCACTGCATGTTGTGTGTATTGTAAATGTTAGACAAACTTTAAACCTAGTCTACGAATAATCGGAGTTGGCTACATAAAACTTCTTAATGTCTGGCTCAATGTCTGGGCTGGATGTATGGCTAAAAGTAAGGCTTAATGTCTGGCTACATGACTGGCTTATTGTCTGGCCTTACACAGTTAACTTATAGAATTGTATGATCTTTCTTTTAAACTTAACCAACATGGTGCATTTAAAAAACAATTGTATTTATTAAATAGTAAGAAATATATTATTGAGCACGATACTTTCAATCGCGTGCCACATAATTAGATTTAGTCACATAACTATGCTCATATGCATATGGGTGATTCCAGCGTAACTGACTTAGATGATGCCTCAAGTGCGTATAGGTACTCGTACATAGTCAAAATGCAGCAAGAAAATTATCCCTTTTTATGTAAAAATTGACGTTCTTTTTTCGTTAATAATAAAAGCCAAAATTTAAAGTCGTTTTCATTAAAAGTTGCGCCTTTTAATTCTGTTATTTTTTTGCCCTTGTTCTGCAAATACTGAGTATGTATATTCTAACTGCGGGTACACGTTAATGTCTGCCTGGATGTATGTCTAAAAGTATGGCTTAAAAATTGGCTGAATATATGGCAAAAGGTTTGGCTCAAAGTATGGCTCAATGTCTGGCTAAATATATGGCTTAAGGAATGCCTCAATGTCTTACTAAATGTCTGGCTCAAAGTCTTAGCTAAATGTATGGGTAAAAGTATAGCTAAACGTCTGGCTACATGACTGGATTATTGTCTGGCTTACTATCGGGTTTTATACAGTTCATGTATAAAAGCGTATAATTTTTCCTCCAAGTTGTACTAACACAGCGAACTTACAAAGTAATTGTATTTATTAAAAAATATGCTATCGACCAGAATAGTTGACATTGGACTTCATACTTTGTCATTAGTTTTTTCTGTACAGGTTACGAATGCAGTAAAATTTTACCTAATAACATTATAACTATTTTTTTAAGCCAAGAAAAAATTTACCTCGCTAATTCACATAAGTTTCTAGGCACTTTAAAATATGTATTGGAAATATATAAAATAAATTTATAATCTGGTACGCAAATCATTCAAGTTGGTCATATAAGTATGCCTATATGCATATGGATGATTCTAATGTTACTGACGTAGACGATGACTTAAGAACGTATAGTTACTCGTACATAGTCAAAAAGTAGTATTAAAGTGGTCCGTACTAATTTAAGTAATGACGTTTTTTCTCTTTAAATGATTAAAGCTTTCGATAACTTGGTGACTTGACGATCATTAGACCCAATCGAAAAGTAGTGTCTCAGCCAGTACACGTCAAAAACAAAAGGTTACTGATACTGCATGTTATTCGGTTATAAAACTGTAATTTTAAAAAAATCAAATTGCAGTGCTCGTTTTGCTGAGTGGCTGGCTTAAAGTCCTGCTAAAGCTATGGCTTCAAGTGTGGCTCAAAGTATAGCTGAATGTATGGCTCAATGTCTGGCTAAAAGTATGGCTGAATGTATGATTAAAAGTATGGCTGAATGTATGGGTAAAAATATGGCTCAATGTATGGCTTTATGTATAGCTAAAAGTATGGCTTGAAGTACAGCTCAAAGTATGGCTCAAACTATGGGTATACAAGTATGACTAGAAGTATGGCAAAAAAACATCTCTAAGTACGGCATCATGTCTGGATAAATGTATGGCTTGAAGTATAGCTCAAAGTATTGCTAAAAAGTATGGATTAAAGTATGGCTCAAACTATGGCTAAAAGTATTGTTCAAAGTGTGGCTTAAAATATAGATCTAAGTATGCCACGATGTCTGAATGAATTGCTAAACGTATGGCTCAAAGTATGGCTAGAAGTATGACTTAATGTCTGGCTCAATGTCTGGCTGAATGTATGGCTAAAAGTAAGGCTTAATGTCAGGCTACATGACTGGCTTATTGTCTGGCCTTACACAGTTAACTTATAGAATTGTATAATCTTTTCTTCAAACTTAACCAACATGGTGCATTTAAAAAACAATTGTATTTATTAAATAGTAAGAAATATATTATTGAACACGATACTTTCAATCGCGTGCCACATAATTAGATTTAGTCTCATAACTATGCTCATATGCATATGGGTGATTCCAACACAACTGACTTAGATGATGCTTTGAGTACGTATAGGTACTCGTATATAGTCAAAATACAGTAATAAAATGGCCCGTATTTTAGGTAATAATGATGCTCTTATTCTTTGAATAATTAAATCGAGAATTCAAAGCCATTTTTAACCTCTGTCATCATCTAATTCTCTTACTTTTTAAACGTCTCTCTGCAAACACTGTGTTTGGATATTGCAACTACGAATACATGTTAAAACTTGGGGATTTATCGATTTTTGGATCCACTCAAGTGCCTCGGTCATCACACCTCAAAAATGAAAAGTTAATAGTACTTTATATCGTTCAGTTGTTAAACTGTAGTATTAATAAAATAAATTTGCAGTGCTCGTTTTAAATGACTGGCTTGAAGTCTTGCTAAAGTCATGGCTTAAAGTATGGCTCTAAGTATGGCTTAAAGTTTGGCTAAATGCATGGCTAAGAGTATGACTCAAAGTACGGCTAAATGTATAGCTAAAAGTGTAGCTCAAAGTCTGAGTCAATGTCTGGCTCAATGTCTGGCCACACGACTGGCATATTGTCTGGCTAAATGCCTGGCCTCATTCAGTTAATGAACAAAACTGAATGATCTTTCCTTTAAACTTTATTAACACAGTGCATTTCAAAAATAATTGTATTCATTAAAAAGTATAAAATATATCATCGAACACGATGCTGGACCTCAGATTTTATACTTTGTCATTTGTTACTTCTGTACAAGTTACGAACACAGAGAAACTGCACGAAATGATGATACAATTATTCTTTCGTAGCCAAGAAAATTTTGCCCTGTGAATTAACACAAGTTTTTAGGTGCTAAAAGTTGTGTTTTGTAAATGTAAGACGAAGTTTTATCTATACTTACGAATAATTAGAGTTGGTGCCATAAATATGCACATATGTGTTTGGGTGATTCTGATCGGAATGACGTAATGACGTCAACGTAATTAACTCAGACAATACCTTGACTACGTATGGATACTCCTACATAGTCAGACTGCAATGACAAAATGGTCCGTATTTATGTTAATAATATGACGCTTTTCCTCCTTTACTAATGAAGTGGGTTATTGAAACTATACAACATTAGTTTGTTAAACAATAATATACAAGTGATTAGTTGGCGGCGCTATTCTGCCTGAATGCCTGGCTCAAAATCTGGCCAAATGTAGCTGATATTAAGCGTTACATACTTATGCTACTTTATGCAACAATTGACATTCAAACATCACTAATAGTTAAGAAAATAAAATTGAATGATTTACAACGAAAATAAATTAGAATATTATAATGGGTTTCAAGATTTGACATTAAGTTTTATCGCATGCTTTTCTATGACCTTGCTTTAATTTAAACACTAATGAATCTTAACAATGACCTTATAATTTTTAAATAACAAATTTTTTTATTATTCTTAAAAAGAAAAGTTGTGACAACGAAAGTATTTTGTGTCGCAAAAGATGGTTATTTGTCTTAGCAAAACTTGATCTTGTGTCCGGGAATCAGGAATCTTTGCCCAAAGAAAAAATTGAGAATAAAAGAGGATTTAAAAATAGTAGGTTTTGGGAGCTGGACGAGAAAGTGGTAGTGGAGTCAATATCCCAGCTAACTGTACCTATAAGCAAAAGCGTAAATAAGATAATAAGTTCATGAAGTGAGGAAACTATTTTTATTATCAGTAAATAATTCATCCAATTATAATAACTCACAAAAAAAATTTTACTTGAAATAATAATGTTAACAGTCGTTAAAAAATTTCTTTGTTAAAAAGTAGGGGCAGTTCATCTATTTGTATAAGAATAATTTTTATAAATCATAATAATGAAACAGATTAAGTACTTGCAACTTGCATTTATATTTAAAAAAATAATAAAACCACTTATTTATCGTTTCATTATACGGTAGGCGCTTTTTCGTACTAGAGGCTATCGATTTCTCACATGAAACAATAATGCAAGTAAGCTACGCTACTATTGATTGAACTAGAATAATCTTATATTGCACTTATTGATAGTCAAGATCGGTAGATGCACTCGACATAACCCTTTCCAATCACATCTCTGTACATAGAACGAGCTATATTCATTGACTGTACTGCATCGCTTGTCAAACTAATCTTTGCAGAATCAGTGACTCAAATAATTATTTACTCAAAAACTGTTAATTTTCGGATTTTGCGCCTGTGAAAACTTTTGTTCAGAAGGTCATAATCTAAAACATATATTAATATCAGCCAATTTCACTGGGAACCAAAGGCCCATTGAGTTGCTGCGTGGTCCTTTGCCTATAAAATATTCAGAAGCAATAGATGTCTCACTTTTGTCTATTATCTAAGCTGAGCAATTTCTGTACAATTCTGATATGGAATTTGTATTTTCTATATAAGATTAATTCGTAGTGCTCCCGATAAAAGGTTGTAGTTTTATGTAGAGCGTTCGTTGTCTCACTGAAACCTCTCAAATTATGCCTTAAAGAAAGAGGTACGTGGAAGCGTTTCAACACTACAGGTGGTATATGTATATATAGTTATACCGATGTTCGTATGCTTGGTGGTAAGGAGAGGAGGTATTACCAAGACTGCGTGTCAATTTACAGCGTGGCTCTGATATCAAAAGTATGTAACTAGGATAAAAAACAGCTAGGTCTTTTTCTCTTGCGTACATGATTGGAGAGATATTTTCACGCAGGAAAAGTAGTCATACAAAAAGCAGGGGGAGGGGGGAGAGTAAGAGGAAAAGGTTGCTTACCTTTCTTTTGTATAATGTTTTGTTTTAAAATAAACAAATTGTAACGAAGGACGCTTAAGGGGACGAGTGGCTCATGCATCCTCTCATTAGACATCGTGTTGTAAATTCGACAATTTTGAATAAAAGCCGAAAACATAATCTTTGCTTCCCTGTGTTTTTTTTGACTGCAAAAACTCTTTGGTTTCACGTAGACTGTTGGCAATAGATTTGACCATTTTTTGATTTTCTGTCTGTTTTTTCACTGATTTAATAATACTAGCAGATATTTTCTTTGGACGATTTTTATGCTTTCCTCTCAAATCTGCTTGTAGAACTCCCATACTTTGTTCAAGTTTTTTTCTTAACGTTTCAATTTTTTTATGAGATATGTGTTAACATGAAAACGATGATGTTTTCGTAGATCATATCGTCCCAGAACAATGAAACGAGTTTTAACAGGACTTATTTTTTTGTGTTTACTTTGTTTTTCCAAAAAGGCCTACGGGACATCCATAACTTTGACCCTGGGAGGTACAGCAGTGAAAACGCAACAGCACAAAAATCGAGTTTTTCGTAAAAATACATTTTTTCTCTTTCAACTATAACTCGTTTTTTTATTAAGGAACAATATTAGCTGTAAAATCAATCGAAAGTATGTGAAAAGACCTATCATTTAAATTCAAGTTGAAACGAAAATGTTAAATACAACGATAGCTATGGGTGATTTAAGTTTAAGCCAAAAGACAGTAGAATATCTTTGAAAATGTGAACAATTCAAAATGAGATTAACAAACTTACAGAGAATTATAAAGTATATTTTTAAACAGCTGTTAGTATAAAGTAATATGGACTTTACTCTGGAATGGAAAGAATTAAAAGAAAAGACAAAATTTGTAGGAAATTTTTCGCTCTACACATTAGTTTTTTTTTATCCAGGCTTTTACAGTTTACAAGGTACTAACCAAATAGGGTTAAAATGTAATTTTGATAATGATCAAGAAAGATTTCAATTTTTTTGTCGTAATCTACGTGTTGGACAACATATTATATTGAAAACGATCCCTAAATATATATCAATCAATTTCAGAGTCCAGTAGATTTTCTATTCGTCTACTTGCCAAGCTCGTTTTCAAGCTTATTCCGAGGATATTGGAATATAATGTAGTAAAATACACTATGTTTACAGTCAGTAAAATCGTAAATTATCAAGCATATCGTGAAATGCTTGCCAGTAATTGTATTAAATTTCTACCAGGGAAGCTACTTCCAAATATCAAAACATCTTACTTAGAATATTTAAAAACATTGTTCTGCATACTGTCATCTTCTCCAAATTCAATTCTTGTTAATATATGTATAAGTTGACTTAGTTGTGTTTTTTCTGGATGATTTTGTTGTGATATGTCGAGTATTGTAATTCTATTACCTATTATGATCTCCTAAACTCCAGTACCGACTGAAAATACAATTTGCATTTTTGACGCTAATTTTTTGCATTTTTGACGCTAATTTTAGTTTGACAGTTAAATCAGTAATTAATACAACCAATCCCCATTTCTCTTGCAACTATAGGTTCGCCTTTCATTCCAACTTCAGTAGTGCTAATATCTCTAGCCTTTTTTGCCCTAATGTGTACGTATTTAGAAGGGTTAGCCTTCCGTTTCCTTGTTAGTTTTATCGTGACGTTATTATGTTTCTGCACTATTACCTGATTCATCGTTTTTAAGAGGTGGTGTATTAGAACATGACGGCATGCAACTATACATGGTTAATGCAGAGGCATGAGAAGTTTCCGAGCGAAAAAATTTCATGTCTGTCTTTGATGAATAAAAATGAAAATTATCTAGAAATAAAGTTTCAAAAGTTGTAACTGCAGTTGTCTTATTATTTACCAAGTTCAAATGGACTTCATTAAGAAGGATAGAGTGGGTAATGTCATACCATGAAAAGGGTCCTGAAGTCTTAATAAAAAACAATGATTTATTACAAATAATTTAAAAACTTATTATTACAATAGTTAAGAAAACAAACTCAAAGAGAAATAAATAGTCAATCCTAGTGCTAATTTTTCCAACATGACGTACTACTTTTAACGTTGGAAAGCTCGATTATTCTTTATTTTCATTCTTTGCTTAAATTCCTGTGACAAAGCATACGTTGTTTGGATTCGTAATAATCTTCATGAAAAATTGGTAATGCACATATTTTCATTTTTGAGATTGTATTTTTCAGGATCTAGTTAGTTAAGTGTATAACAAAGCCAATTCCTGTTGAACTCCATACTATCGTAAACGACTTAATTGAAAAAAAATTTTTTTTCAAGTCATTGCATAGTAACCTATATTTTTTTAACTATCTTAATAAAGATGATTTTTTGTTTTTTTAACTAGTATTATTTGTTTTTACTAATTATGTTAAATTAAAAGTCACTCTATACTCCTTAAGCTAAACATGATCGATCATAATTCTTACAACTCTACAAAAAAAGTAACTGTACAAGTACAATTTGTAATTTGTAATTATGTGATTATTTGTAAAGGTAATTTTTCAGTAGTAATCGTACTCTTAAAGCTTACTGTATACGTATTTTCATGATTTGTGAGGTCTTAAATACATTAGAACTGTATAAAACAACAAATAAGTAAAATTTTACTGTGATATTTGTGAGATAGGCTATATTTATACTAATGATTTGTAGCTATATGATTGCTCCAGAGCATTAACTACGAGATAATACAAATAGCGTCTTACTTGCACGCTTTGATATATTTACGTCGTAATAAGGTTGATAACGTTTTATATCATTATATAATAATCCCTTCGTCAGCCGGGTTGGAAAGGAGTCACAGAGGAACAAGTCTCATTCATTAGAATCAAACAATAAAGTGGTTTATTAATAAAGTTATAAAAAAACAAATTCACACAAGCCACCGCACTGGTAGGCCGATAGAAGCGAGTGAAAAGGCACACAGCACTCGTCCATTTTTATAACCCATGAGGACACGACCTCTCACATACACCATCTTGACACGGCGCACGACTGCTCAGATGGACTCTCTCTGTAGAGTGTCTCGATAGTCGACACTGCAGCGTTCTCATCTTTATATAGCTTTTTATTCACTCGCATACTTAGCACAACCTTAGCACACATACGTATTTAATCTTTTTTAAAAATTATAAAATTAATAATATATAAATAGCTAACAAGGTTCCATGAAATCAGATGACGAGGAGCTATTAGAGTTCGTATCATGCAATTCAAACACTTCGGAACAATTGCTCAAATGGGCTGACGTTGCTCTTACAGAATAATCTACTCTACTTTTACATTCTGACACGAAGAAGAAGTTAGTGTTTTAATAATGCTTGCATACAGTTACTACAGCTCAATTTTTCATAATTCTTGTAATTTGTCGACGAAACGATTTTATTATCTAATAACAATGCAGATGTATCCTATTTATATTCACAATCAAATATAGAAAAAAATGCTTAATAAATCATTATAAGCTTACTTAATTCAGGAGCAGTTTACGTTCAATAGAATAGTGAAGACGGATATAATCGCCAAACATGTGTCATATACATATTTTATATTGATCTCAATGCCTACAAAGTAGTAAAATAAACCTTTTCGTACAACGTTCCTTTATTTATATCAATGTTATTACGTATACTATCAAGCTATATATATATATATATATATTATTTAAAAGGGCTCCGTCATCGCATTTAATTTAAAGAAACACTGAAGGTAGTTCTTGAATGAAACAACAAAATAGTAATACAAAATATTTCTCGTACGATTTCAAAATATTCAAAGAGAATCTAATTTTGATTTTTCATGATATCTATTAGGGAGATAATGGAGACAGGCTGCTACTACTTAGTCTACGCTGAAGTAAAAATTAAGTGCCCATTTTCGGGGCCTCCGGGCCTTTTTATGAGTTAAATGTCCCTATTATGACCATAAATTTTATCACACTTACTTCTTAAATTTTTTTTTAACTGCGATCTTTAACAGTAGAAATTTTGGTATGAACTGGTGCACTATAAATTTACCATTATTATTATGATTTTTAAATATGGTTCTTAATTGTTAAAATACTTTATTTTATAAAAAGATTATAAGACCAAAATGTACATAATTATGAAACGTTGTATTGTTTCATATTATGTCCCTATTTATGAAAATTTTTAAGAAACGTAAATTCATTATAATATTTTAAGACAGTTAAAGCTTTTTTCACTTGCACAACAGTTTTTATTTGACAAAACTAATTATATCATTTATTTGTTGACTAGAAGTATATAAATTCCTCGTTGAAGTTTGGTGTCATAATACGTACAGTTCGAAAAATAGGTTATGTTCGACTCTGTCCCTATTTGTGAAATTATCTTTAAAATTTTTTATTGATTGTATGTAAAATGAAATTTTTCTGGTGAATTCATAAAAATACATAAAATACACAACTACCACAATTTTTTTATCAAGTTAGTTGTATAACGAATACATGAATTTTCATATTCCATGAATAGGGACCCATTCCACAAATAGGGACATTTACTTAGGAAGTAGCGGACCTCAGTCATGCGCTGGTTCGAGAATGACGTTGGAAAACTTTCCGGGGGAAGATCTTGCAGAAATGACAATAGCCAAAAATTTAATTGGCTAGAGCTGCTCTAGTTCAGCCACTCAGAAATTCGCACTTCCCACATCCGGCTTGCTCTCCTACACGCGTCAAAAGAAAAAAAAAATGATTCACTTACTCCTGCCCTTTCTTTCTCTTTTACATCTAAATTTCACAGGATATTATTGTAACTAAATATTAACATTAAAATATAATACTATTAATACTTACTAATGCTACACGAAGTTCGTTTATTCAATTGTACTTGTTGCAAAAAAGTGGTGGAAACCGCTTAACATTTTAATTTATGGCTCGGATGAATAAACGGTCAGTGTGTTACGGTATATCAATAAGCACTAGTACTTAAACAGTAGTAACGGTGGCCGTTGCTATTATAACTTATAATTATAATATTATTATTACTATTATTATTATTTTTATTATTATTATTATTATTGTTGATATTAGTAGTAGTAGTAGGAGTAGTAGTAGTTTTTTTTTTTTTTTTTTTTTTTTTTTTTTTGTGGAGGAAGGAAAAATGCATTGAGGCACACCGCAGGGACAGCGGTAGTGTGAAACTCGGTGGATTTTTTTATTAGACCACCCATACCCACTAAATCCCCCCCCATGCCACGTGGCTCTTGATCCACCCTGGAACCGCGTTAGCATTACTTCAGGGTGGAGCCACCAGGAAGACCATCGCGTCTCACAGCATTAACGAGCTAACTCGCCACCATTTGCTAGAGGTGCTGATGCTCTCGAGTCCTAAAAAGGACTCGGGGTTCCTGAGGACCGGCACCCATGTTCTAGCGCTTCATTTATGCTTTCCCTTGCTGATGAGTATAAATACTTAGCGCAAATTGGGTCCACATCAAACTACTCAGAGCTCCCCCACTACCTGTGCGGCGGCTCTCTCCTCTTCTTTCTTCTGCAGGAGGACTGTTCCGACGAAGCCATCCACTGCCGTCCAACCCTCTTCGCTGCTCAGCATCTCAGAGATGATGGTTTCAGGAGTGGGTGCCACGCCGATCTTGTCCATCAGCTGCTGGCGCTCACGGTGCCATCTCTTACTCACGAAAAACGTATGTTCGAAGGTATCATCCAAAGCAGGGTAGTAAGAACACCTAGGTAATGCCTTCACCGCCATGCGGTGGAGATAGGCATCGAACTGACCATGCCCAGAGAGGAACTGGGTGAGGTGGTAGTTTACCTTCCCATGCACTCTTTTCACCCATGGCCGTAGGTGCGGAAGCAGGTGGTGCATCCATCTACCCACAACACTCTGAATCCACTCCTGTTGCCACGTCATCAACGTTTCCTCCCGCCTGTCGCTATCGCTTTCGTCGCCGGAGCCCAGGAATTTCCTTCGCCGCTCCCGCGCAAGCAACACGACGGGAATCGTTCGTGCTATCACCATAGCAGCAGCAGAGGAGACCGTGTGGTAGGCACACGCGATTCTAAGGGACCCGATACGCTGCACCAAAGTTAAGCGCTCTCGGACATCCTTCCTCGCGAGTGCGTCCGCCCATACCTCCGCGCCGTACAGCAGGATCGAGTTGGAGACCAACGCAAGAAGCCGCCTTTTGACTTCCCGCGGGCCTCCAACATTCGGCATTAACCGTGAAAGCACCCCAGAGACCCCAGCGGCTTCATCGGCTGCTCTCCTGATGTGCTCCCCGAAGGTGAGTTGTGAATCAATCCACACTCCGAGGTAGCGCACCACCGGTCTCGCGCAGATTACCTCACCCGCAACGCTCAGGCGAAAGTTTTCCCCGAACCATCTCTACCTGGTGAGGATGACCAACTCCGTTTTTCCTACAGCTAGCTCAAAACCATGATCCCGGAGCCATTCCGACACTATCGCGACCGCCCACCGTATTTTGCGCTCGGCCTCCTCTCGCAATCTCGCTGTGACGTGCAATGCTATGTCGTCAGCAAAGCCCCTCAGCTTAACCTCCGGAGGCATTTCAAGGCGCAAAAGTTCATCATGGACCAGGTTCCAGAGATCGGGGCCAAGGGCAGATCCCTGTGCAACACCCGACGTCAGACGCCTCTCTCTTAGTCCATCTTTCGTGTCGTACCGGGGTACTCGATCCTAGAGGTAACTGTCCAGGATCTTTCTCAGGTAGTACGGTACATTCTGGCGCTTCAGGGCCCTCATTATGTCGGACCATTTTGCCGAATTGAAGGCATTCTTTACGTCGAGAGTCGCCAGGATATAGACGCTCCTCGTCTTATTAGAGGGTTTCAATGCCTCCTTGACCGACTTGAGAACCTCAGCCACAGCCATGAACGTCTCCTTCCAAGCGATGGCCTTGGAGTTGAAGCCGCCGGCCAGGACTACATCATCACTTTCCCTGCACACTCGGACGGTATCCTCGAGCAGCAAGCCGCTTTCTGAAGACACCAATCGAAATGTTAGGGGATATGTAGCAACTCACATAAAAAACACTACCACACCTGATCCACACGAACCTGTCTCCACCTCCGGTATTGGATACGGAGAACTTGTCGTTGCGAATCAGGATGGCTGCGCTTCTTGTCCTGACGCAGAACCAGCTCCGGCCCGGTAACGTGCGGAATGGCTCACTTATGAAGAGCAAATCCACACCCTGGGCACGGGAAAACTGGTTTAGCAGATCGTGCGTGAGTGTATCCAGGTTTACCTACAGAATCAACGCCATTTATTCTGAGTCGTCACTGCAGGCGCCCGAGGCACCCCACACCTGGCAGTCCCAGCGACATGTCTGATGTCTAGTTTCGGGACCACGTTTTCGCACAGGAAACAGCTCACTTCTTTTTTCGAGCAGTTTCGTGCCACGTGTCCCTTTTTACCGCACCTCCAGCACGCCCCAGTCCTGTCAGGCCCACTACACTGCCTCGCAATGTGCCCAAAGCCCAGGCACCTGAAGCAACGCTCAACCGTGATCTTTTGGCGCATCCTGCAGTTAACCCAGCCCAGCCTAATGTGGTCCCTTTTTTCAAGAATCAGGGCCGCCGTCGCAGGTACCTCGACGTAGGCTATGCGGTTTCCTCTGCTCGTTCCAGACGATAACCGCACAGCCATACTAGGGGACGCCCCTTCGTCAAAGCAGCCTTTTACTGCTGCTTCAACGTCCCCCTTTGTCACCGTTGGGTCGACGTCCCTTATCTCTCAGGTTGAGCGCGAGGCCAGTGTCCTCACACCAGCCGCGTCCGCCACGGCACATTTAATTGCCTCGGCGAACGCATCGCGGTGCTTGGACTCAGTATTTTTCAGTTCGACGAAGACACCTCCTGTCCTCGTCTCCCTGACAGATCCCACGCTTGGTGTGCACTAAAGGTGTCCTCCATGTAGTCCTTCAATGGCCAGATTCCTTAGTTAAAAGGATCGCCGCATCTTTTTTATTTGCGGACGTCCGACTTTATCAGCGGTAGAGATACCTGGGCCTCCACAGTCACCGCATCAAGTCTCACCTCCTCCTCCCGCCCGACACAGTGCTACGGGCAGCCGCAACCCTCCGCAAGTACACTGCAGCGTCCATGCTACAGGAGTATGTCAGAGTCCGTGTATGTCAGTGTTCATAGGATCATGTAAAAGGATGGAGGAGTTACGATAAGTGTAAGAAAGGAGGTATGCCGTCAGTTTAAAGCCCCCTTACCCGACCAAGGCTGCAAGCAGTACGGTCTTCGACAAGGTTACGCATACCGTGGAGGGGAGCCCGGGATTAGTAGTAGTAGTAGTAGTAGTAGTAGTAGTAGTAGTAGTAGTAGTAGTAGTAGTAGTAGTAGTAGTAGTTGGCTTCGTAAGCTGCCGAATACGAAGAAGAATTGAAGTAATAAGATGTTACAAATGCCTGGGATATGGACACGTCTCGGGCAACTGTGAGAACGAAAACAGATCCAAGCTGTGCTTTCGGTGTGGAAGCTCAAACCACCAGAAGAAAGAGTGTACAGGCCCAGCACGGTGCTTCCTTTGCCCAACAACGGACAACAAGCACGAAGCAGGCAGCGGAAGCTGCCCTTTATTCAGAAGAGCCCTGAAAGAGGCCAGGGATAAGGCCCAAGCAGGATCAAAATAAGGCAGAAAGGCCTTAAGTTGAAAGACAGGCTTATGTGGACCCACGCTGCACTGGGTACTTCTTACCTATCAGCAAGGGAAAGCATTGAGCTAATAGTGGTGCTGGCTGAGTAGGCGGCCTACTATGAAGCGCTAGACAAGGTGCTGGTCCTCAGGGACCCCGAGTCCTTTTCAGGACTCGAGAGCATCAGCACCTCTAGCAAATGGTGGCGAGTTAGCTCGTTAATGCTGTGAGACACGATGGTCTCCCTGGTGGCTCCACCCCGAAGTAATGCTAACGCGGTTCCGGGGTGGATCAAAAGCCACGCGGCATGGGGGGGGTTTTAGTGGGTATGGGTGGTCTAATAAAAAAAATCCACCGAGTCCCACACTACCGCTGTCCCTGCGGTGTGCCTCAATGCATTTCCCCTCCCTCCACAAAAAAAAAAAAAAAAAAAAAAAAAAAAAAAAAAAAAAAAAAAAAAAAAAAAAAAAAAAGTAGTAGTAGTAGTAGTAGTAGTAGTAGTAGTAGTAGTAGTAGTAGTAGTAGTAGTAGTAGTAGTAGTAGTAGTAGTAGTAGTAGTAGTAGTTTTTTTTTTTTTTTTTGTGGAGGTAGGGGAAATGCATTGAGGCACACGGCAGGGACAGCGGTAGTGTGGGACTCGGTGGATTTTTTTTATTAGACCACCCATACCCACTAAACCCCCCCCCATGCCGCGTGGCTTTTGATTCACCCTGGAACCGCGTTAGCATTACTTCAGGGTGGAGCCACCAGGGAGACCATCGCGTCTCACAGCATAAACGAGCTAGCTCGCCATCATTTGCTAGAGGTGCTGATGCTCTCGAGTCCTAAAAAGGACTCGGGGTCCCTGAAGACCAGCACCTTGTCTAGCGCTTCATAGTAAGCCTCCTACTTGGCCAGCACCACTATAAGCTTAATATTTTCCCTTGCTGATAGGTAAAAAGTACCCAGCGCAGCGTAGGTCCACATAAGCCTGTCTCTCAACTCAAGGCCTTTTAGCCTTATTTTGAACCTGCTTGGGCCTTATCCCTGGCCTTTTTTATGGCTCTTCTAAATAGAGGGCATCTTCCGCTGCCTCCTTTGTGCTTGTTTTCCGTTATTGGATAAAGGAAACACCGTGCTGGGCCTGGACACTCTTTTTTCCGGTGGTTTGAGCTTCGACACTGGAAGCAAAGCTATGATCTGTTATCTTCTCTACAGTTGCCTGAGACGCGTCCATATCCCAGGCATTTGTAACATCTTATTACTTCAATTCTTCTCCGTATCCAGCAGCTTACGAAGCCAACTCGTAACCTGCCTTCCTCTTCTACTTGTCTGGCACTTGCTTCGTCCACCTTAATTAAAGCCAGCCTCTGTCCTCTGGCATTTGGTTTTAAGAGAGCTACTTCTGGCTCCTGGCTCTTAAGTCCAAAAAATCTAGCAAAAGCCTTTTTGACCTTATCTTCCTCTACAATGGCATCCAGGTCTCGGACCTTTAAAGTCACTTTTCTGCTGTTCATTTTGACAGTACCTTGTCCGGCTACCGACTTTTCAATTTGCTGTGAGAATGCAGTAGCATTCTCTACACCTTTGGCCTTAATAAGTATGTCTCCTTTTTTTGTAGTGACAACATTTTGAACTGTCACGTTAGCCTTATCGGGGTCCAAGTTCACCTTCATCGTCTTCAGCACCGTTGCAAAGGTCTGTCCTTCAGCCATCTTCACTACTACTGTTGTTGTGGCGTCCACTTTTTTCTTTTGGCTTGTTTTGTCATTCAGGGGAATTTCTTTTTGTTTGCCACTACCTGTTTTCATGTTCTTTGAAGACATAGTATGCTGGCGTTTCTCAGGGCTGTCCGATGGGCTCCTGTTTCTTTTACTTCGTTCTATATGTTTTAGGGCAGTGTTCAGGGTTTTTTTCTGTACATGCCGTCGAAAATTATCTCGCCTTTGTTCCCTCCACTGCAGGGATTCAAATGACGACTTTCAAGCGTTTGCATACACTTCTTCTTTATAAAGAAAGCCTTTTCTGAGCACCTCTGCCTCTTGAAGGTGTTCAAGCGCGGCTTTTAGCCCATTCTTAACAGCGTTCACTGTGTTGCCGTACTTATCGTTAATTAATTGTAGCGTCTCTATAATATCTTTCGTTGCTGATTGGACTTTATAAGCCAATCGCTGTCGCCTAACTCTGAGCTTAGCACCATCTTCTTCTAGAGAGGCAAGCTCTTTCTGGGTCTGGTGGCTAAATACCGACACGTTGCTGTCCTCGGTGTCATTAGTGCCTATGCTTGACAGGCTTCCTCTTCGTCCTTTGTCTGTTAGAAAGGGCCATGGAACATTATGCAGTCCCTGATGGCCATAAGACACGTCTTTGTGGCTCCCCTCAGAATCCGTGGGGCCTGCGACAGTCACCCGGGCTTTCACTGGATCTGAACTGCCGATGAATTTCCTCAGAGAGGTTACCGCCTGGGATATAGGTTTTGCATCGACGTTTTTCATATTGGCATCTTTTTTAATATCGTACTGACCCGCCAGGGCCAGCACTACCCTTTTTTCTAGAAATGAGTATTTGGAAAGGGTTAAAACCAGGGCAGCAGCCCTCTCTGTTACCAGAAAAAACCGCTACTTGCTCGAGCCGGCCGAGAGTCGCCACTTTACCTCAGTCCCACCCGCGGAGACTGCCCTGGCGTTGAGTAACAAGTGTAAGAACGGTGTTCGTGTGTAATGTATGTATATGTTGGTACACAACGGTCATCCCAGCGAGACAAGCGGCAGGTGTTCAGTCCCACGACCGCGCAGACAAGCCAACAAAACGGGCTGGCGTAAGGCACTAAGGTGCCGCCATATAGCCTCCTCAGTGGTAGTAAGCCTAGATTAGTCGGCCCACCACATCTTTTTTTTTATGAGGCGTACAGCCATATCAGATGTGGTTACCCAGACTTACCTGGGTCTCATCATCCGGCTTCACCCGCCGCCAGGCCTCCAACGCAAGCCCGGAAAAGGACCCGCCACACGCAACCCAGAACAATCCGTAAGTGTCCCTGTGTTTGTTTAGTGAGAGTGTGTGATGCATGTATATGAGAAGAACGTTTTAACCACCGCTTACTTCGATACACGACGGATGCTAGTTTTTGTTGGCTTGCATCAAGCAATGGAATGCCATCCACGGAAGCAGCAAAAAGCGAAGAACAAGGAGCACAAGCAGAGCTGACCCATGCATCCACACCTATGGAGACATGGGGCACTAGTCCCCTGTCACAATCGCCGCAGATACACACGCCAACGCCGCACACGCCTCCCGATCCACGCCCTCGACCACCACATAGAACCACCCCAGCTGCCCATCGTCACCTCATATTTTAAAAGGATGCCCCTATCTGCCACCCGGGGAAGCGCCCGGTATGGAGAAACTAGCGAAAACCCTACCCGGGAGTAGTAGTAGTAGTAGTAGTAGTAGTAGTCGTAGTAGTAGTAGTAGTAGTAGTAGTAGTAGTAGTAGTAGTAGTAGTAGTAGTAGTAGTAGTAGTAGTAGTAGTAGTAACAATAATAATAAAAATGACAGTAATAATAATAGTAATAATGATAATTATAATAATAATAATAATAATAATAATAATAATAATAATGATAGTAATAATAATAATAATAACAATAATTAAGTACTGCGCCTGTCGTAAGTTACCATAATGAGATCAACGGGTAGTTTTGTCTCATTATAATGTTATAAAAATAATTTAGAATTTTAGTGGAACTTTACTGAACAGGTTTTTCGCCACTTATCATTAGAAAAAGGGTCGGCTCGTAGTACCTTGGGAAATCGGAAATCTCCCTACTTGTGTTGGAGGCAGCAGTATAGATCTTCTCTGGACATCTCTGAGTTGGGAAAAAGGAAAGGGTTGACTTTTCCGTTTGCCTTTACATTTGAAAAAGTGATGGAATTTAACTAGATTATAAATTAGACTATTTCAGAATGCTTATGAAGTTGTTAAAGTGATACAATAGGGTTACTCGCTAAATTATGAGCCTGCAAACATGAATGGTGAAAATCGAATAATTCTTCTAAAGTTAATAAGGTTACTTCGCTAGGTTTACCGTAGTTAATATGTAATGCTGTTACTTGCTGACAGCGTAGTGTGTACGGATTTTTTCTAACAATATGTGACAATTCTGGCATTCACTATTATTTTTGCTTGTCATTCGACTATTGCGACGGCCTTGGTAAGACGCATATTAGTGGAGAATTTTATTTTCTTCTTCTACTGAGGACACACACCAACCCCCCTCAACAACGCCCGAAGTAGAAAAAAAATATTTCTAATACCCACCAATAATAATGTATATGCAAAAATAGCTACTCCTTATCCTTTTCAGGTTATTGTACGAAAATTTTTTACAAAGGAAACTTTTTTATAAAACCATAATTTCCGCGTCTATTTGTGTCCTACACAGCGAGTGTAAGGTAATTAATTAGTGTACTGTCTTGTTAATGCCTGTCAGTGAGTAAATAAATGCATCTTGTGTTTGTATCTATGTGGAAATTATTCCAGTGAATAACTAATAAAAAAAATATATTTTAAGAACTCATAAGGTCCAGATTTTAGACTGTTATCAAGTTCAAATGATATTATTATTAGTTATTTTTCAGTATTATTTATTTATTATTTTTTTTTTTTTTTTATCATTTACTTATCTTAGAAACATATAAAAAAGTAGTAACTGCGGAAAACTTTTATAATAATTTATAATCATCCTGAATTAGAAGTTTCAAATTTACCGAAAACAAATAGTCGATAATAATTGTTCATTAAAGATTATTTTTACTGTATAACGTTTAATATCAGAAAAAAAAAGTACAAACAGTTATAAAAAATACTTACTTTTATGATGCTTGTTCTACTAACTGATCGCACGGATGAAAAAACATAGTAACTAATATTTAGTGTTAGAAAATTTTAACGATAGTCTAAGATGGATAATTGTAAATAATAAGTCTTATTACTTATCTCAAATCAAGACTTTATAAACTACTATTACTTCTTATTATCTTTTACTTAATTTTAAAAATAATTATCACTCTCTAATCGAATAAGATTATTTCTGATTAGGTATATGATAAATTGCAGTTTTGTATTTATATAACACAAATAAGTATTAATTACTTATTTGACTTTCTAGTGTTCAGTGTCGTACAAATTATTGAACTCTGTTCCGCAGAATTTTTCTGCAAAGCTAATTCCTTCGTCAACAAAAAACAAGATCAACTTTTACGGTAATTCGTAAAGTACAGAAAATTTTTGTGTTTTTTAGATACTTCAAATGCGTGATAAAAAATTGCAGTGGTCGAGGAATATTCAGAAATAGAACGATATTTTCACTGACAGGAGCTCACAGCCACACTTAAGATGCAACAGAAGAACGATTTTTTTCAATATATGATTCAAAGTAGTTCAGTGTATAGAATCAAACCCAAACAGGTGTATACAACTGCCCGTTTGAAGTACGTATAATATGATATATTTCATAATATCATGTACAGCTATACACACTTATGTACGTTTCAAAATTTTTGTAATTCTGAATGGATTAATTAAAAATTATTTGTAAAGTATAAATAATAAAATGTGATAATTAGAGACTGTCTTGTAAAGCCACACATTGAGATAATTCCTTTTTTGGACACCCTATTGTGGCTATCTTACAAATGATTTTGAAGTAAGTAAAAGACTGTCTGTTGTTGTTCATTAAACAAAAAAGACGATGTTGGTTCATTATGAGAGAAACTTATGCAACTAAACCTACAGAAAAGTCACGTTTATTATATACGTCTTTCTAGATTACTTGCATTTTTGGGAGATTCATTTTATTCGTCAAGCATTGCAGTCATCTCATACGTAAATGTAAGTCTTAATCACAGAAATAAAAAAGTTATACGAAGCCTCATTTCATATGAAAACGAACTATTTTTTGACGCTACGTTTTCCTGAAGCTGCAAGTTGAATGATATGAATAAACTCGCTGTTGTTATAGTTAAAATTACGAATGGACTCATCGCAAAGGTACATACTGAACGATATTAATAAATATAAATTATGGAAGTACGTGACAGCTACTTGTTTTTCGATAGTATAACACTCATTGCATGAAATACTATAGCGTAACTCTATTTTGTAATATCTGTTTTGTTGTCTTACAGGCACTTCCCATTTTCTTTCGTCTCATATAAAATAAAACTGAATGTTCATGTGTAAAAGTCTTTGAGCATCTTAAAAAAATTTTTCCGTTATTAAATCCAAATGAGTTTACATGACACTTTCGAATTGCTATTCGCACTGCTGCTGAAAAGGTATTCCATGGTATCGTTGTAACTTGCTGTTACTTCCATCATATAAGAGCAAGTTATTGTGACTAAGATATTTATTTGAATGCAAACTTATTTATCACTCGTATAGAATTACTGATACTGTATTGGTGGCAGTTTATACCTCTAATCCCTTTTGTTCATAAAACTTACTTATTTAATATCGATGTGATATCTTATCTTACTAATATATAAGGCAAAGTCGCTAAAACCGTTGTAATCGCTAACCACTAAAACTACTGAACCGATTTTCCTAAAATTTTGCATAATGATACTTGGAAACTCCGAGATGATTTTTGCATAGTTTTTTTCTTGAAAAAATTAATAACAATAGTGATAAATAAGATCAAAGTTTTGCTAAAATAAGCTAGCTTTGAGCTTTGGTTCAGTAGGATCCGCTAAGTGGAGTCGAGGTAAAATTGAAGCCAGCCGCAATCAAAGATAGTGAAGAGTGGTTATAAGATGCCTCATCGAGTTGTTAATTATCATAGTCGTTCATTGGCAGTACACCATGAACAAAGTTGTTAGCTCCAGATCGCCAAGATAACCAAGTGCCACGGAAAAATAGGCGTTCGAAACGTCAACATCTCCGGTGAAACACCAGAAGACGTATCTAGCCAGAGCACAACCTGCTCCAACACTTCAGAGTTATGTGGCCGTACCACAATCTGGTCTGGTGCCGTCAGAGAATTTTCTACTTCAAATGCAAGCCAGGGAAGACAGCCCTAAAGAGTACGAGCAGCCACAACGGCCTTCTTCTTAGTGGTCGTCCCAACGGCATACCTACAGAGAAGGTATTTTCCAGGTCCACTTCCTGACTAACAATGAACATTTGGTTATCTGGGGAACAACCTGAAGACGAGGTATTCTTTGATCAGTGGCGTACATCCCTCCTGTACGGTCTCCGTACACAGAGACTCAAAGGATAAGAGTCAAGCTACCCGCAGCTGGCTCTCCATCATCAAGAATAATAAAAAGGAATAACTGAAAATTTCACTACTGGCCTTTTACAGGGCCATTATAAGTATTTACATTCCCTACTTAACCATCAATCTCATCGGTTCTTTTAAGGGCCACCTAAGTTTAAACTACCTTACCAATAAATAAATTTTTACTATCATTTCCAGAAACGATTCGTCGACTAAAAGACTATGTAAAGCCAGCCACTATTAAAACAAGTCAGTCATTCACTGGCAGACGTCATAAGCAGAGTTGTTCGTCACAAGGCTGGAAACCCCGGTTACCGACGATTCTACATCACCCTCTCGACTCTTAAGCATTCAACCAAGAATCACCGATCCTGTCCAAGGTCTGCGCTGAGAGAACCTAACAGCTATGAAGGAAAAATAAACTTGAGCCAACGGGACAGTCTCCAACGGGCAAGCATCACGAACTAATCCCTTGATCTCAAATCACCAAAACAATTGAGTCTGCAAGAAAAGAAGATGCTTTAGATACCAACGTCTTTGACGTTATACAAGGAGACGGTGAGAAAGAGTTCTACAACTAGCTCCAAAGCTTCAAACCTTGTATTTTTCGTCCCGATTAGTGTGGTGGTGCAATAACAGGCTAGAGAAGATCACCCTGAGGTATACACGCAATTACGTTTGCTGGAAACTTCATTCAAGAAAGAGTTTATGAAAGAAGCTTACTGGTCCTTTTCAGGGTCATCTGACGTCAAACTACCTTTTCAACAAATATATTACAACCTAATAAAGTTTTAAAAAAAATAGTCTTTAGGGATTACAAAAGTCTCAACTATGCCAAAATTTGCAAAAACTCAAATTGGAAGAAAAACTTCAATTGCATCTAATGAATACAATTTTAGGCGTCAAGAAAATGGTACTGAACATTTATCGACATTAAAGCAGCATCAAAATCGATAAATAAAGAATTTATTAAATGAGAGATCAGCTTTTTACCATAACCCTTATAGTTATCTTAAATCATAATAAATCTTCCAGATTATTAAATTATTAAAGGTAGAATATGTATTTGTATTTTTGTTGCGATAAAAAACGTAGGTATGAAGCTCTAGGACTTAGTTGCTCTGCTAATCAAGTTGTAAGATAAGAGAAAAAAATTTTTTAATTATATATTTTTTGTGAGCTTTGAATCCTTACAGCTACAAAAAAATAGTTCTGTTTATAGATTATACGGGAGAAGCTGAAAATCAACAGCTTTTTAAGGCCAACAATTATTCTACGGCATAAGAAATGCATGGTACTTTTCGAGCATAATTATATTTTTTTCACTTTTTACAGCTTTTAACTTAACCAAATGAACTGTATGGATTCCAAACAAATATGTTTTTAATAAGAAAATTTTTGTTCTGAGAAGTGTCAGAAATAGATGTAAAATTTTTAACTGAAAACGTTTCACATTACATATCAACACACTGCGGTGTTCCATTTAGTGAGTCTCGGACGAGACGAGACGGGGGGGGGGGCCACTAGTACAACAAAAGCATTTAAAATGTACAGTTTTCTGCGTTTCTGCTGTTTTAATTAAAAAAAAACTTTTAATTGAGTAAATTTCATAGGACATAATAAGTAAATCACGAGAAAATAACAAAATTGCACTTTTGGCTAAAACATAAGAAGTGCAGATAATATACGAAACACTACGATAATATACCTCATTATAATACAGTGCATCTTTAATACACACTACCAATAGATTATTATTGTATCAAGCAATTTTTAAGAAAGTAAAAGACTTTAATATATTGAACCAACAAATAACTTCATCGACCAATCCAGAGATATACGTGATACTGAGATATCTGTCATCATTAGCATTGTTATCAAAATTCTTAATCTCAAGCAATTTGGATGAAGTTATTCAAGAAGTACGATCAGAATACAACAATTACTTTCGTGATCTCTTTAAGTTCTACAAAAAGCACTGGTTTAATGCAGTTTGCACAAAATATTTTTTTATTCGAAAAACATGAGGACAGAACAGATAACTCTTCGGAGGCTCATAGCAAATTACGCAACGCGTCGCTAGATACAAAACCAACGGACAATAAGTTTCTAGGTATGTACGTTTATTTACACCTTTGTTTCCTCATTGTAAATATTTGATAAAACAATATGCTTCACGGTACTTTATCAATTTTACAACAAATTTTCTATTGCAGCAATCTTTTGCATAAAAACATTTTAGGTGGTCATAATTGATGTCTCAAATGACGACAGAGACTTGAATTTCTTTTCAGAGCAATTAAAAGTCACTATGATTGGAACTAGGTGTTTACAGAATCTATTACAAGAAAACCTTACAAATCCAGAGAACAATAGAGAAAAACAATTAAAACAGATATTGAGCTCCCAAGGTTTTGGGATTTGTTGAACCTGCGATTGCATGTTACAAACGGCAATGAATTAAAGGCTTTTAGTGTGATCGAAGAGCTGTCTGCTATTAAAAAATTGAGAGAAGTTGAAGATAGATTAGCCCAAGATTAGATCGAAAAAATGAAAGTATAAGACGTCAACAATTATGATTTACGAGTTTTCCTGAAACTATTCACGTTAAAGTGCAGAATAATGAGAAAAACAAGAGTTTAAAAAAATTGAGATGTGTATAGTTTTTGAGATTTTTGCGAGCATACAAACAATGCTGTCTCCTTACATAATAGTAAGATAATGAAGTTAAGTTGCGAGCTGAGGGTTAGTCCATTAAAAAGACGCAATCAATCAAGATGTTAATATTCGAACTGCAAATATCGGCCAATGCGCTATACTTTCATTATAATTAACTGGGTCACCCAAATACATACATGAGAAAACTCAGGTCACTACGACTTGCGTAAGTAAATATGGACGTGATAATTCATTTATCACTTTTACATGTTATCTTGAAAGGCAAGAAATAAAGAATGAATTATTTCCAGGGCAGAAGTCATTTGATAGACATGACATTATTTTTCAAGTCTTTCATTTGAAACTGAGAAAATTTATGGACTTGATAAGCAAAAGAGAAATATTTGAAAAAGTAACTTATTATGCGCACAGCGTTGAATGTCAAAAGAAAGGTCACCCACATACTTACTTACTTCTGTGGATAGATGATAAAATTTAGCCTGATGAAATTGATCTTATTATTAGAATGTAAGTAAATTTAAAATTACGCGTGTGGCACTGGATGCTAGACCATAAGCATGTGTAAGAGCTTTAGAGTCACCTATTCATACATGTTTGATAACGATACGTATATTCAGTGAATAGGTAACCATTGCTGAGGCAAGGTGCCTTTTGTTCGATATGGAATATTATTACTAAGAAATTCAAGTATATTGTAAAAGATATGTTTTTAAATATTTATTTTTCCAGGCTCATTTATTTTTAACATGGTAGCAGTCCGTGGTTTGACTTATCTGTTTCGATCATGTTTTCTACATTTTTTTTTTTTTTTCACTTGTTTCGTTGGAGGCACAAAGAGAAAGAAGGACCGAAGGCCAGGAGAGAAGTAGAGTGTATATGAGGGGTGGTTGAGTGAGTATGTGTGTAAGAAAAAGAAGGAGAGACGGAGAAGCTCACGACGCGTCGTGAATAGACCGAGGGCCGAGTTGTTGCGTCGAGGGATTAGTTTTTGAGACCTCCAACTATTTACTGGTTCTTAGGAACGTTGGAGGTGTTTAGATTCAAAAAGAAGGGCGCGTGCACCTATGCAGGCCGACTGCATAGCGCAGTCATTATGGTAAGAGGCATGAGAGAGAGAGAGAGAGCCGAGCGTAGGGACTGGAGTCGAGAAATACAGGGAAGGTGACAGGTAATATAGGAAAGAAGAGCAGAGAGAGAGAGAGAACCAGAGGAGGAGGGTATCCGGTGAGACGAGAGGACAGCTGCCGCGAAGGAAATCACCCGAAGCTAGTGGTGTGATCGAGCCACTGCCAAGACTAGGACGTGCCCCAGGTAGCGCAGCGTGATGGTGAGGATATTATAAAAGTACTGGGCATAGTATACTAGAGTCAGGTACGGGGATAGAAGTATCCAGATGATCCAAGCGAAGGAGTGTGTGAGTACATGCAGGGATAAGGTAAATGTTCGAAACATGTGAGTGTAAGCGAGATTTTTTAGGTTAGTAACACGCGTGAAGATGGTGACTATTATGTGGTGTACATGACATGGTGCGTCTGGGTATGTGAGTATGTATGTAAGGTAAGTGCGCACCTCCAATAGCTAAGCCAAGGAGAAGTTCGCCAGCGAGGACGACCAGAACACATACATCGAGTAGCATACTGACCTTGAAGGCACCGTGTATTAATACTCATATTTATAGAGAAGAGAAAAAGAGAGAGAAACTGTGTGTAATATTGAAGAGTATGTAGAGGACAAATAAATAGCGTGAGTACGCTGTAAAATTTGTGTCAGTGATTGTGATTAGTCGTAATTAGTGCCTCCTTTTTCCCTTTTTTATTTCCTTTTAGGAGTGTTTCACCTGTGGTAGACCTCCTGGAGAAGAGGAATCCAGTGCGTAGGAGCTAGGTAAATGACGTATGAGAAAATTTGTATGACAGAATCCAGGTGACTGAAAAATCTTTGTCACAAATAAGAATCAAAATCTTGTCGATTGCAAAGCGAATAATTGTGTTAATGAAACTAAATGGATTTTGAATAGTGGTTCTACTGATCATATTAATTATAACTTGTTTTCCAAATATATAAATCTATAAAATCCAGTCAATGTTAAAACAGGTGATGAAAGAATTGTACAAGCTACAGAAATAGGAAATGTAAATCTATTATTCAAATTGAATGACAAAATTGAGAAATCAACAAGAAAAACGTTTACTATGTTGAAAAAGTTTATAAAGATCTAATGAATGTTGATAAAATAACAGATTATAATAAAATTATTATGGAAAATAATATTACAAAATATTTAGTAAAAAGCATTAATTGTTTATAACAGCATGTAAAATAAATGATGTATACAATGTTTTCAGCATAGTAGACAACAAACAGGCACACGATGTAATATGTAATATAAGTTAAAAAGAAAAATAGCATGGAATGCTAGGCCATGTTAATTTTGATTATTGAAATATTTTTTGTAAAACAAAGTTAATTGAAGGTCTGCTCAATAATTTAGAGAACAATTATTTGAAATGTGGTACTTGTTTTAAAAGTAAACTGCATACTATTGAATTTCATAATAATAGACATAGATCAAATGATATGTAAGAAATCTTACATGTGGATTTGAATGAGCCTCATAGAGATAGATATAATGAAGATAAATATTTTTTAGTTATTGTTGACGATTATAGTAAAATTGTTAAAGCATACATAATGAAGTTTAAAAACAAAACTTATGATTGTTTAGTAGATTATATGAATAAATTAAAAAACTTGACAGGGAA
Source organism: Copidosoma floridanum (assembly GCF_036245765.1). Classification (NCBI taxonomy): domain Eukaryota; kingdom Metazoa; phylum Arthropoda; class Insecta; order Hymenoptera; family Encyrtidae; genus Copidosoma; species Copidosoma floridanum. The sequence goes on from NW_028321907.1 coordinate 22,424,516, forward strand.
AATGATAAAAAAACTTGAGATGTGATAATGGGTCAGCACTCCTAAACAAAAATGTATAAATTTGCAAAGTATAAAGGTCTTTTAATAGATTGATATCCTCTATTTGTGCATGAGCTAAATTAAATAGCAAAAAGATACAATCGATCAGTAATAGATACAGCAAGGTATCTGTTATCGGACGCAAAATTAGATATAAAATTTTAGCCAGAAGTAGTAAAAACGGTAGTTTACTTAAAAAACAGAACTTTAGCAAATAATTTTTAACGAAAAACTACATATAAAATTATGATGGGCATATAAAATACATATAAAAAATTAAGCCAAACTTAAATAATATAAAATTATATAGAAGTAAAATATTTGTAAGAGTGCCAGAGGTTAAACGAAATAATGCATGGAATAAAAAGGCAAAAGTAGAAATATTAGTAGGGTATGAAAGTGTAGGTTATAAAGTACTTATTAGTAATTAAATTATAATTACTGAGCATGTTGATATTGTAGAAGAGGATGTTAAATTAGTAAGTTTCAATGGTGAAGAGGATGTGAATTTTGACAATAAATAAAAAGATAATAATGATAGTAGCGATAATGATTCGCTTTTTGATGAAAAAATTAAAACTGTAAATAGTAATAAAACTACAAAAAAAAATAATAGCCCAATAAGAAAGTCTAGTAGAACACATAAAGAACCAGAAAATTTTAAGCCAGAAAATTATGCTACATGTATTAACGTAAATTAACGTAACGTAACGGTGCCCCACCGTTAAGCCACATTAGTAGGCTAGGGCAGGTAAGAAAGCAGGGAAAGGGGGAAAGAGTGTTAAAGGGCCTAAGTAAGAAAGCGGGAAGGGAGAGTAGGGCAACGGGAAAAAGGGCCGAGAGAGCGGTAGATTAGCTTGGGTCAGCGAACGCGCGTGAGGTGTTTTCTGTCGTCTCCCCTTGTTTCCGTTTGTTTTGGTGCGAAAATTTATGTGTTGGAGTGATTGGGTGATCCACCGATAACGTGGATATCGGCGGCCCTTGTAGGGAGATAATTTGACGTCGAGGTACAGTGTTGGTGCCGTGAACCGGCTCCTGAACCAGTGGACAAGGTTGAGCCAAGGCCAGCTCCGACGACCTTGACCTTCGAACGCAGCCAGTAGGGACGCCTACTGGCCTCTGCGTACTCACTCCAACAGCGTCTAGTTTCCGCCTATTCAAGGCACCGACGAGGAGCAACCCCCCGCATCACTGTAAGTACCTGATGCCAACAGGCAGTTTATTGTAAATGGCAGCGGCCCTAGATTAGGTCTGCCTGGTTTGCGTTTTTGCACCACGAGCACGTCAAGCAATCGTGCTCGACGTGCAAGAACACACACCTACACCCGCGAGTACGATTTGTAATTTTTTATATGTTGAATTGAGTATATTTCTCATTTTAAACTTACTCGCGAGTGCTTCCTTTTGTGTGTGCCCAATCCCCTTTGTGTCGTGCTAAATTCGTCGCGAGAGGCGACGACGTGCAAGGTCACCGCGATATTTGGCCCCGGCGGTGTCTCAGAGAGCGAGACCCGCGCATAACGTTTATTGGAGGTGTCGCCGAGGGTACCCGGGCAACACAGGCCTGGTCGAGATTGAAAATTCCGCCTCGTAATTCCACATCGGCTGCACCCCGTAACAACGTAAATTATGTTAGTGCAAACTTTCCACAAAATTATAATGAAGTAATAAATGATAAAGAATGTGTAAACTGGAAAAAAGCTATGGACAAGGAAATAAATTGCATTATTAAAAATAAGACTTATAATTAAATTAGTAGATAAGCCAGAAAATAAGAAAATTATTAATTTAAAATGGGTTTATACCACGAAATCAAATAATAGATGTATAGCTAGATTAGTTGTAAAAGGTTTTCAACAAAAAAAAATTGACGACACATATTCACCTGTAACAAAAACACAAACTCTTCAAATTTTAATGGCTTATTGTTTACAAAATAATCTAATTATTAATTAAATGGATGTGAAATCGGCTTTTTTTAGTGGGAATCTAAAATCTAAAGTGTATGTTAAACAACCAGATGGTTATGATGATGGAACTGGCAGAGTATGCAGGTTAAAAAAAGCAACGTATAATTTTAGAGAGAGCCCTAGAGTGTCGTATGAGTATTTAGATACATATTTAAAAAGTTTGAATTTTAAAAGAAGCGGAAATGATTATTGTTTGTATTATATACACAATGGATATGATTCAATTTATGTCGTTATCTTTGTTAATGATTTATTGGTATGTAGTAAAAGTCAAAACAAAATTAACGAAACTAAAAAAGTACAAACAAGTAAATTCAAGATGAAAGACATAGGTGATGTTCATACATATCTTGGTATAAACATTGGCTACAACGTAAAAGTGGTATAATGACATTAGATCAGGAAAGATGTACAGAATCCTTAGCAGAAAAACATGATGGAATAAACGCAAAATTATGTGAAACTCCAATGTAGTGTCACGTACGATGTCATAGCTACACGTACGAGCGCCCCCTTTTTTTGGGGCCTACTACAGATGATTGTAGTGGAAGAGAGCAAAGGGTTAAGCAGATAGGATGCTGAAGGGAGCGCTCTCTCTGGCTGGAACCGGCAAGGACGAAGGTCGTACACACGTGACGCGCTCTTTTCTCGTTTTTGCATGAATAAAGACATTGATACTAGTTTCTCGACTATTTACTTCGTGCGCACCCCAAGACCATAGAATCCTACGCAACAGTAGCAAAAATTCAAATGTGAACCCGTACGATCGGCATCTGAATTTAAAAAATATAGATATTTGATAGGAGCACTTCTATATATAAGCTCAAGAACAAGACCAGATATCAGTTATAGCGTAAACTATTTAAGTAAATTTCAAAACTGTTCAAATCAAACTCATTACAAATATGGTATAAGAATTTTCAAATATTTGTATTTAATAAGAGACATTAAGTTAATGTACAACAGAAATTTCAAAGTCGATATTTTTACTTTTTCTGTTAATGCAGACTAAGCAGGTGATGTGGTGGATCAAAAATCAACTATTGGTGACGTTACAAAGTTGTTTAATAATGAAATAATTTGGAAATCTAAGAAACAAGGAAGCGTAACAAAATCTTTGACAGCAGCTGAGTATGTGGCGTTGTCTGAAAGCGTCAGCGAAGTATCATGGATAAGAGAAATATTAAAAGATTTCTTAATTTTTTTTAATAAACCGATAAATGTTTTTGAAGATAACTTTGGTACGATTAGTATTGCTAAATTTGGTAATCATACGAAAAACTCGAAATATGTTGAAACACATTTTTACTTTGTAAAAGAGAATTCTTTAAATGGTATGAATAATATTGTTAAAGTAAACTCAGAAGATAACGAAGCAGACATTTTTACTAAGACATTAGGGAGCATTAAATTTCTTAAGTTTAGAAAGGATTTAAGACTGATTTAAAATGACAACATGATTAATTTAAATTTGTAACATGATAAAATTTCAAATTTAAGGAAGCGTGTTCAAATATAAGTAAATTTGAAATTACGTGCGTGGTACTAGGATGCTAGGCCATGTGCATGTGTATGAGCTCTAAAGTTGCGTGATTGATACATGTTTGATGACGATACATATATTCAGTGAATAGGTAACCATTGCTAAGGCAAGATGCTTCATGTTCGATGTGGAATATTAATAATAAGAAATTCAAGTATATTGTAAAAGATATGTTTTTATCTGTTTATTTTTCCAGGCTCATTTATTTGTAACACAATTTTATGCAAGTGCGAGTGAATGTACAGCTCCTCGGTAGCTCAAGTGGTAGAGCAACTGGCTACTAAACAGGAGGTTGTATGTTCGATCCGCACCCAGGGAAGATATTTTTCATATTCTTATTTACTTCTTAAGAAAATTTTCTTGAAAAAGAAACTATGTGGCTTAGTATTATGAGTCTTAAATATATTGGATATTGAAAAAAAGGGCATGTATAGAGTATATAAAGTGCTTGTATTGAAAGTGCCGCCATTTATGCATATGCACCTCTTGATACAACAATTTAGATGTATCAATATTCGCTTCTATATTATTGGTCGTATGAATTTCTACTTATAATTTCAGCCGAACTTCAAAATAAAAGCGAAGATTCCTTACTATTTCAAACAGCCTGTAAAAGTATGATTCATGGGCCCTGCAGCGATCTTGATACATCATCGCCTTGCATGAAAGATGGAAAATGTTTTAAAAAATATTCTCGCTCATTTATATTGGAAACACAAACTGCAGATGATGGATATCCAACCTACCGTAGAAGAAGTTCTGTGGATGAGGGTTATAGAACTGTATTAAATATTTTTGGACATTTTATTGATGTTGATAACAGATGGGTCGTGCCTCATTGTTCATATTTATCAAGAACTTTTAATGCACATATAAATTTTGAATTTTGTAATTCGGTACAAGCTTTAAAAGACATTTGCAAGTACATCAACAAAGGACCTGACTCTGCAACTTTTGCAGTTGAAAATCAAGAAGACAAATTAAGTGAATACGTTAATGGACGTTACGTATGTACTTCAGAGGCAACTTAGCGTTTCTTTGATTTCTTGATACATGAACGTTTTTCTACTGTTGTACACTTAGCTGTTCATCTTAAAAATAATCAGTGTATTTTACAGAAGAAAACTTTCATGAAGTTCATAATCCACGAAAAACTACACTTCTTGCTTTTTACGATCTTTGCATAATAGATAACTTTGCAAAGACTCTTTTGTATCCTAAGGTTCTAACTCCTTATACTTGAAGTAATAATAAATTTTTAAGAAGGAAATATGAAAAAGATGTCCAAGGTTTTCCAGGTTTAAAAAAAGATACAGCTCTTGGTAGGGTGTATACAATTTACCTCGATTTCAGTGAATGCTTTTATTTACGAATGCTTTTACATACCGTTTGGATACCGATTTGTTTTGTTAGTTGAAAGACTGTTAACGATGTTAATATTTATGCAACATTCTAAGCTGCTTGCTATGCATTAGGTCTTTTGGAAAGTGATACTCACTGGAAAGATACTCTTTAAGATTCTCTAATTTCGATGTCTACATAAACATTGAGAGATTTGTTTGACATTATTTTAGTGGTCTGTTATCATTCTGAACCAATTGTTTTGTAAAAATCATTTAGAGATCATTCATGTAAAGACATTTTCTACCAAGATAGACTTCATAAGATCGATGAAAGTATTTCGTATTCTGAAAAAATTTTCAATAAAGGTCTTATTGAAATTGAAAACAAAGTTGTGAGTCTTAGAAAGAAACTTTTGTGCTTCTGGTTTGCCAACACCAATTCGTGATGAAATAAATTTCCAAAATCCGTTCAACATTACGTTTCGGAACGCATATAATATTGATGAACTTTTAGAAAATATTAGTAATGAACTTCCTAAAAAATGCCCAAGGTATTCGCTATGCGCCTATGTCAAGTGGCGACCGCGCCGTCGAGTGAGAGAAATTGTCCCTCGCTAAGATCGCCAGTATGCATGGAGCCTTATAGGAAATTTTTTAGATAAATTTTACAAAGGTTATTAAAAGCAGATTGATCAAATGAATCAGTGAATTAAGTGTGTGTTATGTTGGTGTACAGTAATAAATTTAGACGCATAGATGTCTATAATAAATTTAGGACATAGGTACATAGCGAATAGAAAACAGTAGCTTTTATACGTAGTGGCGCATGTCTCCATGGCTATCACCAAACTTAAGGGACTTTTTTTACTTGCCCTGGTTGCATGCATGCTAGGTTTGAAATCTTTTTTTTCTTATTTTTACTGAAAGTGCAACAATTATCTACAGATAAAAAAAAATTACCCAAAGTAAGGAAAATTTTTTTTTATCGTGGTGCAAAATCTTTGAACTCTCAGGTCTCACCTTACGTCCGTCAGCGAGAAAGTACTTTTCCACCCTAGGGCGCTGAGTGATTAGCGGGTGCCAAGTGGGCCCACGGGCACAAAGTACGACTTTGTGCTCTCAGAAAAAAAACAGCACTCAGATCTCAATCATAATCATACGAAAATCCCATCCTTTGGGTGAAATTATTTTACTGTGTACCTATGGTATATAAAACTACCATTTTACTTTATGACTTGGAGCAATCAGGAAAATATTTTTGTTCAAAACATAACGTACTTTTTTATGTCTGGATGAAAAAAAATGTAAAAATAGCATTGGCAGTATTGCACCAATATTACTATCTAAAGATATGTCAAGTCATAGGAATTTTAAATTACCATTGAAGTTACGTAGCTCTAGAAATTAATTGTTAGTGTTGGATTTTGACTCTAAAAAAGTAAAAAAAAGTAGCCAGAACTGTATAGAATACAGTGTCTTCCAATAAATGACATCAAGTAATTACTTTCAATGTTTAATACATATTTAACATAAGATTACTCTTATTTCAACACGCCTTCTTAAATTTATATTATAACCTCCATTTTAGTATCTTAAACTACTTTAATTTAACATATTTCTTAATCTTTCAAACTTATTTCTGCCTGAGGGTTTGGTAAAAATACCTGCTATAATTTCTTCTGAATTAACTTTTACAATATCAATTTTGTGTTTCTCATACCTTTCGTTTACATAGTGATAATGAGTTTTAATGTACTTCGACTTTTTGGTGAAATTTCCAAACTTCACTATACTTACCACGCCAGAATCATCTTTATACATTTTAATTGGATTGCAAACTTCAATATTCAAATCAAGCAAGAAATCTTTATTTTTAAGTCAAATTAATGAGTCATCTACAAAAAGAATTAAATATACATAATCGTTTTTGTCATTTAAGAAACGTGAGCAACAATCATTTTCGCTTCTTTTTAAAATTTAAACTTTTAAAATAACTGTCAAAATACTCATACCAAGCTATTTGGCTTTTTCTTGATCCATACAACGTTTTATCAAATTTTCATACATTATTCAAACCATCATCATAGCATTATAGCTGTTTTACATATACTTCAGATTTGAATTTACTGTTCGAAAATGCTGTTAGAACATCCATTTGTTTAATAATTAAATTATTTTGACAACAATAAGAAAGTAACATTTTTAAAGTTTATATTCTTGTAGCTTCATATTCATCATGTAGCTTAATTTTTCTTTTTTTCAGACACATTTGCACCAGCATTTTTTATCTTATTGATTAATATTTCAAACTCAGTGAAAAATGAACTTGAATTTTCAGTCTTTTAATTTTTCCAACTTTTTACTTACACAAATTTGCAATGCAGTAGACTCCTTTATATACATTTTATCAAATTTCTTAATTATTTAGTACGCTATTTCTTTGTCCTCCATGAAGTGTAAACGATCAGTTGTAATTCTACTATATATTACATTGATCACTTTTAAGTCTTTTTCGATCCACTCTTCCTTTTTATCCATTCTTATCATGGCTCTCATTGCTAATACGTCGCATTATTTTAGTTTTAGAATCATTGTTGAGTCAAAAAAGCCCTTTCTCGTGGTCGGACTTCGTGGTTAGGTCTTTTTCTGAATTTCCGGGTTAATACAAATAAAAACAAGAAAGGCCCTACGTTGTGTCTTTATTTTTTTATTTTACACGTTGCACGAGAAACAAAACGGCATTTATCCTCGCACCTACATAAGAACAAATTTATAAACTCTTCTCGAATAAAGCGCATAGTCAAAACGGAAACAGTACGCAGAAATAAACTCAAGCAGATGTTTTATAATTTTGTCAGATGCGTTCACCGTGACTCGAACAAACACATTGGTCGCAAAGGACCGGATAATGAAAGGAAAAAGATATAATGGTATTGATCAACTAAGGGCCTGCGAATAGTGGTATGAAAATCACCACAAAATTTTATATGAATAACCGGATAGTAAATAAATTACCTGGGCACGTGCACGCGTTTTAGCCGAGAACAAAGCTCGTTAGATTTCAAAAACAATGAAACGGCTTGTTTCTTCTCTCGTTACGCTGCGTATACTGGTACTTTTATCCGCGCTATTGGAGCGCTTATGTAAGAGGGTGCTTATAATTTTATCGCTGCAGCGACGTTATGCAAAGGCGCAATTTTTGAATCAGCTTTCTTAGCTTGTATTTGAATATTTTTCTTTCTCTTAATTTTGTAAAGCGTTACTGTTCCCGACTTATAATAGAGTTTTACACTTTTATATACATGCACAGGCAATTATGTATAGGCATAAATATAAATACTAACCAATGATTATGATTTTTCCTTTCCAACACTTAAAGTCTTTTCCATCAAACACCGGAATTTTCATTTTATCGGCCACTTTGTTTTCTTCTTCTTTGTTCAAATCTTTTAAAATTTTCTTTACTATAAGTACTTTTCTTGTTATTTTCACGAGTGTTGGATTGACACTATCTTTTCATTTCATAACTGTTGTATTGACACTTTTACTTGAACCGTGGTAGTTGATTATCACGAGCCACCGAAGCAACACGTAAAAATCCAACAAACAAAACTATGCTATGCTACCATGTCAAGTGAATACACTAGGAGGTAGTGGATCATTGATATTACACTTGTTAGAACTTAAATTAATATATTTTAGTGCAAAATCAAAGATTGATCAAGATTACAATATCTCTTCACTTGATAACGAGAGAGACTCTATAAGGGCGTTCGTGGGCGGCAACGGCCATGTTCTATCTGCCGTCTCTGTATCACTGTATAATGTACATATACATATTATCTTGCACTCCATATAGTCTTTGCACCGCGTAATAGGTGCCACTGGTTACATATTTAATATAAATCTATTTATATGCTTACACACATGAAAGAAAAAATCATCGTCAAAAATGCAAGGTAGACAATGCAACGGTAGCAATCTTTACCATAATACTATAAAATAATATCCGTGAAGGTTCAATATTTAATTTGCTTATCTTAAAAATAGAAGGAATTATAATATTTATAAGAAATTTGTGGTTAAGGGATGGATTATGCTATGGTATGAAATTGTAAATTATTAAATTATTTCAATTCAATATCAAAACTGAAGCAGTAACAGGCAAAATATTTATATAAAGAGTACTTATTTTCTGGATTCTATTACACCATAAGGAAAATTTTTTGAAATCTTTTTTATCATACAGAAAAGAATTTACCATAGTTTCGGCACTTTTAATGGCTGTAAATAAATCATAAGACCAAAGTGGTCTGGATAGTTAAGCTTTTATTTTTAAATTGTTATTCTTTTCGATTGACCGTTTTTATATTATTATAAAAAAAAGGAGAGTAAGAGAGAAGGTTCAAATGGAAAAGTAAGATGGTGATAAAAAAGAAGACTACATGAGAAGATTGTAATGAAGTTTTAACATTTTGGTAGTACATTTTTTGGTATGTTTTTGAAAAGTTTAAATAAAATAAGTCTTTATAGCTCTATAAACCTATTCATTTACTCTAAATAAATATATACATTTATATACATTTATACATGTATGTACACGTATACATTAATGTATAAACTAAGAGAAGTGTTGGCGTGCTGCACGCTAAAAAGTTGGTGCGCAAAGCCTGCACAGTTAATGGCAAGCAGTAAAATAAATTTCGTCGAGCTGAACACCAGCATTGTCGTACCAGACGACTAGAAAAATTTTAAATGTCTCGTATTTTTAAATACTTTTATTTTACGAAAAATAAATAAACTTATAAACACGCAAATTAAGATTACAAATAATATTGTGTCGCAATGTAGTGTTCTTCCTCTGCTTGTATTAACAAACCAGACTGATATTTTAAAGCTCAGCGGACAGCACAACAACGCTATTGGCGCGCAGTTCACCAACAACAGTTGGCGTCCAGCACGTCGAAACTCGTTTCACTGCTTGCTGTTCTCGTTGGCGCCCGTCGTACTTGCTATTTTGGCATACAGCACGCCAACTCTTTTCTCAGTGTAATATTGTCAAAATGTTTACCTCCAAACAATATATTTTTTCAACGTTTTTCATCAACCAATGATAATAGTAATAAATATATTTCTTGGGGAGAAATTTTTGGCTTTAATTAAATCATTTATACTAAAAATGTTAAAATTATTATTTGTTCTCATAACTTTGTGTGACAACAAAAATTATATTTAAAAAATTAAGTATGCTTACAGGGAAAACGACTAAAAAAAAGTCACTTCCAAATAATTGTGATGTCAAACAGTGGTGTACCATATTTCCCAATCTCATTTTTGTTTCTTTCACTGTCTGTTTCCAGGATAATCAGGTCATCTAACATTGCGCTGTAGCGTATGCGTATACTATATATATCGCTTCGACAACTATCAAATTAAAATATTGTTAATTTTCATCTATACTATCAGCTGTAGCTTGCGTACAATGCACTGGAAGGAATATACATACAGATTCATGAATACATGTAGAGATCGACGAAAGCAGTGTTGCCGGATTTTCATAACGCTCCACATTCTACTGAAATTTCACTGAATTTATCAACTTTGCAAAGCTCGAACAACAAAACTATACCGCTGAGCCCTTTTAAATTGGAACCACAGTTGCTTTACAATATAAATTATATCATACTACATTTTACGAAACATTGTAAGAAGCGTTTTAGAGATATAAGCAATTTCGTTCACAAATCGACCCCCAATCCGGCGCTTTCCTATACCTCCTGTGTTGAAAGTTCAACATTAAAACTTTAATATCTTCAAAACTATACCACTAAGCCTCTTTAAATTTTGGCTCATGATAAATAATAGCAATCTTAAGGCACACACAAAATTTTAGAAAAATCGTAAGAAAAGTGTTTTTGATCGACCACTACCTTAAAGAGTAATAGCGCATGCGCACCACACAATTAAAATGCAACCACAAATAAACCAACTGAAAAGCAGCATATTGCGCAATTCAATGTACTCTTTTCAGAAATATTGAACCCTTCTATCCAATCCTTACTCGTTGATCCCTTATACACTGAAAATGACGCGCTCTAAGTACTGGCAGTAAACGCCAGATTAGCCGATACCCTACTAAATCAGAATGTGAATTACTACCATCCAAACGAGCCAATGCTAGTAATCCGTCGCAAACCTTAATTGATCTAGATATAACGACCCCTACCGAAGCAATAAATGATTTCGAGGAATAAAGCCAAAACCAACAAATGCCCTCCAGCGATCTTTCACTGAATGGACCGATTTTTACAGTTTAAATAGCTGCTAGCTTTATTCGCTGTTATCATTTATAGCGTAACAGTGTAAGAACTAACTGGTCAGTCAAATATTATGATTCGCAAACACCACGAAATTACTGCACAATGTTTACCTATGTAAAGAAAGACAGAAAGAGATAAGTAACAAGAAACCTTACTCACTCTTTCTGATGAGATGAGAGCTGGACGCGGGAGGAGTATCCTACGCATATACCTCACAATTGACTAGTTTGAGAACCTCAAATGCCTGGCTGATCCTATTTGACCATACGTCGTTAGGAAGCTTCAAACTTCTCTCGCCAGACCCTTCTTAGTTAAGTTAACCTCATGGTTAAGATTATGTGTATAAAAAGCAGCTCGCACTCACGGCACAGTTACTTCCCGTTGGGCGTCTATAAGTTCATTGTCCATTCTGAACATCTAGATTCCTACCCCCTTGGTGGCCAAGTTGCACCAAATTTTCGAACGCAAGCCGACGGACTTGGCCCACATCGCCACACGGAGAGAGCTCTGATGCTATGGTAGTATGCCTATCTGTATACTACCGGAGTATAGTGCGTCACATACTACAGTAGCACCCGTGGAACACAACGGTAGTATCGAGAGTCTGCTACGGTCGTATAAAGACCTATATACAACTGTAGATCGTGAAACGCACTACTAAAGCTTCTGCTTTATACTACAGTAGCACCCTTGAGGCGCTGCAGAAGTATCGAATCTCACGTACTAAGTTAGCTCGGGACTCATACCAAATTAATATGGCTCACAAGCAAACGTAGTATATACGTCGTCTGTACTACGCCACTATACCGTTGTTTGGCGGCATAATCTTTAAGACCGAATTGCCAATGCAACACGTAGTTGCATAAGTACTGCTTTTTCAAGATCTTCATTTGTATTTTTATGTCAGATTTTTTTTGAAGAGACGTTGTAATGTTGAGTCTGTAAGCTCAAATATTTTGTTGTGAACGATAGTAAGTGAAAGAAAAAGTTCAGACCTCCGGTATGCTAAGATTATCCAAAAGAAGAAGCATTGTTAAACCGCACATTTTTACTTTTTTACACAAATATATTAAAACTGACTGAAAAGTTATTTGTTGTCTAGTATTGTTTCTTTTACAATAAAAAACTCTTATAAACCCCATACAAAAATGATAACTACGCTAATTGAAGTAACTAAGATTTTTTGTTTGCATACTTTTAAATCTCAAAAATTTTGTAAAATACATTAACATAAATATTTCGATGGAATAGTGGCTATAGGTATCGGTATAGAAATATGTAACAGTTTTTAAAGTCAACGTGCTGTGTTATTGCAACAAACTTACTAAATATCTTCATCCAAGATAAGATTCGTTATTAATAGTTTACTCAAGGAAAAAAAATACAATGATACGAGTCTATTACTTTTAGTATAGGTTAATTTTGCTTTAAAAAAACGTTTTCTAATACGTTCCATTGAATAAACCTTATCAGCATGGGCATTGTTTTAATGATCCTAAAGTTATAGCAATAAATTACAAACCTCCTATTAACGGTATAGTGGCGTAGTACAGACGACGTATACTACGTTTGCTCGTGAACCATACCAATTTGGTATGAGTCCCGAGCTAACTTAATACGTGAGATTCGATACTTCTGCAGCGCCTCAAGGGTGCTACTGTAGTATAAAGCAGAAGCTTTAGTAGTGCGTTTCACGATCTACAGTTATACAGAGGTCTTTATACTACCGTAGCAGACTCTCGATACTACCGTTGCGTTCCACGAGTGCTACTGTAGTATGTGACGCACTGTACTCCGGTAGTATACAGATAGACATACTACCATAGCATCAGAGCTCTCTCCATGCAGTTTCCCAAGTTCCTGCAGTGTCAATCCTAGGCTATAAGGTGGAAGCCTTGGCCTCAACATATAAGTACGTTACGTGTCGCAATTTAATGTAATTACTGTAAGGTAGATTGAAATAATAATAATGTAATTTTGTTTAATTGGTCGTTAGATATTAGCATAATGGATAACATGCGAGTAATTGAATTTATCGACATTTTCTATCCATTACGAGATTGTCAAGGCAGCTCGATTTTTCTAGTTAAAACTACGATTTGTAAGAAAATTATCATACGTAGCAAATACTTACCCATCGATAAAATTAGATTAGTTTTCTAATATTCTTATATACCACAATGTATAACAATTGTTCATTTTTACAGAATTTTTCAGTTTAAAAAATAATTATTATCAAAAAAGTGCTGATTTCACTACAAAATTATAACCATCCATTTCTAAAATTATCATTAAAAAAAATTATTATGATGCCTAGAAACTTAAATTCAATAAGAAAATTTTTTTAAATTTGTACTTTAATTCAATAAAATAAAAAAATAATTTTTAAGGTGTATGTAATCGTGTCCAAAATTTTATTACATTAAATAATGAATAAGGATTTTAAAAATGTAATACGGCTGAAACGTCACTACCTGCAGAACTACTTAGAAAATGAAGCCCACTTCTCAAGTGTGTGGTGGGGCTGTAGGATGTGGTGGGGTCTCTCACTAATGCAAAAATTCAAAATCAATGTGAATACTCAAAGAAGAAAACTTTAAAAAGTAGGTGGCTATGTAGGAGGTCTGTGTAGAACTGTAGTCCAGATTATGACATAATGAGCCTAACGTATTATTTAAGGAATTCTCGAAGAACAATTGATTTTATTCAGTTGTTTTTATTCAATGAGCTTGACCCTGTATGTCTTTTAAGTGGGACCGCACGGCCACTAAACAATACATTACATTCTTGCAGCATTTTTTTTTTTTTATCTGGATGACCGTCCCAAGATTTTTGAAAACAGGATCTCAGCAAAGACCCGGCCAATATGACTAACTTTAAATTTTGAGCCATAACTGCAAGGCCCAAAAAATTATAAATTATGCGGTACTTCTGTTTACTTCATATCTCGGAACTCGTTGCATTGTATTCAGGCGGCGGGGATGGACAAGGATGACTATGATGCTCCAGTGCTGGAGGTTATCGTGCTCTGGTTAATGGACAAGACAACTGCATTTGCCCAGTCCCACTAGCTGCTCACGATACCCGGTTTCTGCTACCAATGATTTACGGTGCCTCAGCTTCACCGAGTTTGGTGTACACTGGGGTTTGCGCTCAGAATCCTCCCATTTCAAAGTGCTGATCACATAAATCAAGTCAGGGTCACCAATGTAGGAATATTAATGTCCAGGAGAAAGGTAGGAAAACCTGGAGCAAGAGAGATAGACTTCAGTTGCGTGAACTCATTTATTGGACTATAGTCTGGCCAACTTGCTCAGTGGCTACAAGTGTACTGAACGTGCGCAGCTTTAAGCTTGTTCTCTTCCTCTCTCTCTCTCTCTCTCTTTCTCTTTCCGGTGGTGCACAGCAGAACATTCACCTATTGGTTTTCTTGTTTATTTTCTGTTTCGCGAGATTACTTATACCTCCGTTGGAGTTTTGTCTTTTAGACGCACCATCCTCTTGGGGCCCGGGTTGGCTCTCACCAAGCGTGTCGGTGTTCTTGGCCTCCCGGAGTCTCAGGGAAAAGTTGAACGATCCGTGGGTTGCTCCTAACCTCAAAGTGCTGCAAAAGTGATACTGAACATTGGTTCCACCGTCTTATCCCCGGCCTGCAAACTGTCCTGGCGGTAAATATTGCTGGTTGGTGTGTGATCAGGTACGCATTTTGATGGTTTGGGGATGCTCTTATGGTGTGTTGTCCCCAGAAGGTGGCATCTCCTGGCATTGGTGATTGCATAAGTCGTTGTAGACGAGTGCCATCTCGTGATTTTCTTCTCGGGGACCATTAGCTAAGCGACGGGCCCAGCTATTACCATCTGTTGGACACTCCAGCCTATAGAAATACCGGTTAAGCTTTCACTTGTTTTGCTGCTCCCCAGTATTTTTATCATCACTAGCTGTTATATTAACATTTACTTCGTATACAGCACTGCGTGGAGATATTATACATACGTTATTACTGAGAGACTATTTAACTTAATCTTGGTGTTCTTATATATTAGTTTTATTTATATAGTTTTATTTATTTTGAGAGACGCAACTCTTTTAATGTTGTGTGTTCTATTGTTGCTTTTAATGTTTTGTGTGTTTCAGGATACAAATTCTACATTTACTTCGTATTCAGCACTGCGTAGTGATATTATACATATGTTATTACCGAGAGACTGTTTAACTTCATATTTGGTGTTCTTATATTTTACTCTTGTTTTATGTCGTTTTTATTTACATTGAGAGACGCAACACTATTAATTTTATATATGCTATTGTTTTAATGTTATATGTGCTTCAGGATAAAATCAATACTTTATTACTTTATTTTACGATAGTTATTTTGTAATACAGTGCAGGCGAGCTTATATATATATCAAATTTACCTGTCTTATTCTGTATTGTGTGTGATTGTAGTGTTATCGACATTTGAATTATCTGTTTTAAATAAGTACCACTAATTTCGGGATAGTTCGTCTGGCTTAGCGTTATTGTGGTCGCGTAGAAGTTTTGTGAGTCATACTCGGACGCTATCGTGATAAATAGATTCAAAAAGTGCACAAAAAAAATCGCGAACGATGCGTGGAGCTGTACGGTATGCCATAATGCATTTCACCCGGGTTGCGTCGCGAATTATTTAGTGTCGAGACCCAAGAAGAATTGTTGTGCCCGCATGCATCGTTGCGACAAAAAGAGAGGCGATGAGACCGTTGATCCGATTACTTCGCGAGCCAAGTGGCATGATATAAATCGTGGCCTCGTTGGCGTTGCTGATTTGGACGTTTCGTCACCTGGTACATCGAGTCCAGAGCAGGCCACTAAATTGCCTACTGAAATTGATCATAGCGTATCGGTTGGTTTGGCCAACCAGGTGGCTCCGATGCCGCTTAGCTGGGAAAGTTTCGATGAGAACCGTCGTTTTTTAGAACTAATGACGTCTATAAACAGCATAAAGTCGTATAGTGTCAGTCGCTTTGACGCTATTAATGAGCGACTGAGCTCTGTGACCAGCCGGGCGTCAGAGCATGAAGGGCGCATCAAGGAGCTTGTATCCGAGAATACTGCTCTGCGGGCGCAAGTTGGTGAGCTTGCATCCCAGATGACCGAACTGAAGGCGAAGGTGTGTGCACGTAAGACCATGGAGAGGGCTAAGCCTACGGTCGGTCTCAGAGTGACTGGAGTGCCTTGTGGGTCTGGTCGCTCATTGGCTGAGATTATGACATCTATGTTAGTTCTACTTGGTTTACAATACTTAAAGAGTGATGTATTAAATATAAAACCCATGCAACCAAAAAAAACTGAGACCTCGGCAAGGCACAGTGATCCAGAAAGCCCAAAAAGCTGTCAAAATTCTTGCTTCCCCTGGATCTTAACTCTATCCTCCTGATTTTGGTCTCATTTTGTTCGTAAGATGATAGGTTTCAAGGATCCGTTTCCCTCAGAGGTTGTAAAATTCGATATATATATATGTATATTTATATAAAAAAATGGTAAAATTATTTCCGAAGTCCGATTACTCAGGATACATAAGAACGTGGTAAAAATGAATGAATTTGCACCAAATTTAGTATTCAGGGATTTTTGTCGGGTCACTGATCACGAATTCAGGGTCAAACTAGCCAAATTCAAGATGGTAGATTAAAGATGGCGGCAAAATTTATCAAAAATCAACCCATTTGTACCAAATGTGGTATTCAGGGGTTTTTCGGATCACTGATCACGAATTTGGGGTCAAATTAGCTACATTAAAGATGGTGGATCCAAGATGGCGGCAAAATTTATTAAAAATCAACCGATTTATGTCAAGTTTGGTTTACAAGGTGATTATGGATCGCTGATTACGAATCCAGGGTCCAATTAGCCAAGTTTGAAACATTGGATCCAAGATGGCGGTGAATATCATAAAAAATCCACCAGTTTGTACAAATTTCAGTAAGATTCAATTCACTATATTCCAGAAAGCCGAAAAACCGCTGAAATTCCTACTTTTTACGAATTCTCACTCCATCCACCTAATTTTGGGCTTATTTTGTTCCTTAGATAATAGGCTACAAGGATCAAACTCTCAGGATTAAAAAAATCTGTTTAGCACGTGCAAATAAGGTGTATGTACATATGTATATATATGTATCTATATCTTCCTATATTATATAGTCGTAAGAGTTAGAGCGAGGTTTTGCTCCCCCCCACTCCGCCCAGCTCCCCCCCAAATAAGGTAGTTATTCTTTCATTTTCTTGCATTTTTCGAGTAATCCTACTTTTTTGATAGCTCCCCCCCGCTCCCCCCCACCTTCCCCACCGCTCCCTCTCAGATACCCCTCAGCTCCCCCCGAGCTCCCCCCATTTTCCCCATATATAGAGTAAATATATTAGTAAAGCCTTGTATATTAACCGTTACAAGTGGTCTAAACGCACCATCTACCGTACACCCGTAAATTTACTTTATTTTGTTACCATGATTGTAAGACAGTTAAATACTAAATATTGACTCAGTAAATTTTAAATTGTTGTTTAGCATCTCAAGAGAGCACCAAAATTTTTTTAAGGTGTTAGAGCTTGTTAAAATAATTTTATAATAAAAATAAAAAATTAAGTTAACCCTGCATAACCTTTTCCACAATTTTGACAAATATTTTTTTGAACGTTTTTTTCATGACTTTTCAAATGTCTCTGTAAGTGATGATTTCTTTTTAAACTTTTTTCGCATTTAATACACTTAAAATTTTTTTCAATATTTTGGCATTCCTTTGTGTGACGCAAATAGTTTTTCTTGTTTAATATTATAATGCTACACAGATCACATACAAAAAATTTTTTTTTGTAAATTTTTTCGTGCGATGATAGACACTCTTGATTTAAAAATTTTGAGTTACTTTTATCACACTGATAAAACTTTGCATCCATAATGGTGTATCTCAAAACATGTAACAAAAAACGGATTGTTCATGATTACATAAATCTGGGTACTAGACGGTACTGAAACTTGCTTTTTTGATGAAAGATAGAATTTGCAAGAGAGTATAAAAATAGTAACGAAATATAGAAAAGTTTTTTTGTTACTCTAAAATTTCATTCCAAACGATATTTTTATTTTTAAATTTGTTTTCTGATTCAATTGGAACAAAAATTTTTTTTTTTTTTCAACATCTAGACAGTGCAACATATAATTGCCCATTAGAAAATAATGGTTTTCTGAAGTACAACCCTAAGTCATCAAAACTTTGACCTTAAGATTTATTGATAGCCATAGGGAGAGTTGAGATAAATGGAAATCGTTTTCTGTACAAAATAAATGGTAGTGAAGAAAAATTGTTTGTATTGAGTGTTATACTTAGACTAAAGACTTTATTTCCTTTTTTTTTACCTGAGATTATTCCAGCTTCGATGTTGTATGTAAATAATTTTGTAATTCATAATCTTGTACCACTGCAAAGTCCTTCAGATATGTTTAAGTTTCGTATCAACATAACAATAGCGTTGATTTTTAAATTTAATTCGTGTGAAAAAAGACTTACTCTACTACTATTTAAATATTCTGTAGAGAAATGAGTATAAATATTATTGTCTATATTATCTATTCCTTTGTGATTTGCTTTATCAATACTATAGTACGTTACTAATATTCCTACCCTATTATTTATAATTTTTTTGTTTAAAAAGTGAGTGTTTTTATTGTGAGATGTTAATATAGCTTTACTTATAAAAGAATCATCATTATTAAAAATTAAAGAACACATATCATTTGTTTTCAATGTCTAAGGAATTATAAAAGTTTTAATTTTGCCTTCTCCTATATCCAGTAGCAATGAAGATAATTTTTTATCAATTAAACGTATATTATTTTTTAAATAAAAAATAATAAATAAAGGCCAAAAATTGAAAAATTTTATGGTTTCTTGCACAATAGTAATTTTGCTTCCGTTTTTTACTACTGGGAGAATTTGACGAAAGTCTCCACCTAAAATTATTATTTTATTTCCAAAAGGTTTATTACCACTAGATAAATCTTTTTAAGTCCTATCAGCAATTTCTAACGCTTTTTTTGGTACCATAGAAGGTTTATCCTAAATAATTACTTTTACATTACGTAATTTTTGTTTATCTGGCTCAAACTGGAAGAATGCACTTTCTATAGTGCTTAATTCCAAAGGAAGTCTGAAAGTTCTGTGAGTGGTCATTTCCTTTGGAAGCAGAATAGAAGCAATACCTGTCCAAGCCATTGTTAGAATTTTTTTTCAAATAATATGAAATAATGAATTTATTTTTTGTATAGAAAAGTTTTTCCAGATCCACCGGGACCATCGAAGAAAAAAATTTTTTTTTTTAATTTTATTATTTCTTGAAAAATTCGACATTCATCATGATTGAGTTGTAAAAATATTTCATGGAATTTATGTTAACAAAATATTCTTTCATCATTGTCAGTATCAATATTTTTTTTCATCGTTTCTGTTGGTTCTGGTAAACTGAAATCTATACAAGACATATTTTCAGAATTAAAAATTTCGTTTAAATGTAAAAGAGCTTTATTTTAATCATCCTTACAATTTTCAATGAAAAATTTTTTGTATTTGTTCCAAATAATATTACCAAAAAAATTTTCAGACATAATAAACCATGCGAAAAATTTTCGTAGTTGAAAAGGCAGCATAACGTTACATGCTTCTACAAAAATTATATTGTTTTGAAAATCGTGTTCTACTAATCCCATAGTAATAGCTGATATTAGTGAGGGAAAATAAAAAGTAATGGTTAAAAATTTATGTAATTAATTATGATCAATATACATTTATTACACATATAAATTTTAAGTAACAATTAATATAATTCGGATATTTTTCCATACTTCGTAAATCTAATTTGCAATTACGGGGGTTGGTGCGCAGAGCGCGCAGGGGGCATATATAGTTATAAGAGCTTAGAAATATCTATTGACACATACAGGATAGACAGCTTATTTAAAAAAGGGAGCCACTAGAAGAAATAATAAAGCTCACCAACAAAAATTCAAGGGCACATCTCTCTGTCTATATAAAGTTTACCACTTTTATTTGAAATTAGCAGCTTGTTCTTTATATTTCTTCAAAAACAGACCAGTCATCATACCCCAGCATAGAAAATTTATTCCCGAGTATTTTCGAAAAATGCTATAGTCTTCCGAATTCTGTAAAATATACTTCAACATATTATTTTAATACTAACAATTAATTTTATCATTTTTTAAGGCCTTAAAAATATTAATACAAACCTTATTTCGAAAAAATTACACTTATAACACAATAAAAGAGAGGGGTTGGCGCACGGAGCACGCAGGGGAGCGGAGCCCCACTAATATATATATGTGTGTGTGTGTGTATACGAAATTATGGTGAATTCGGAAAATCTACTGGCTTTCTATCGATAAAGGCAGAATGTAATTTGAGTACATCTGTATCTTGGCTTTCTTCTGTTGAATTTTACTTATAAAAGCACTTTTTATTCTTTTGGCTATTAAAAACCTGAAAAAACTGGAAATTTAAGGTGATCAGTGATCCGTTGGGGGCGGGATGTGAAAAATAAATAAACACAACTAGAGTGTATTTAAACTTTTTCCTTACTTTGTTTTATTAATGCGCAACGTTTCGCTGATATATGGGTCAGCCTCATCAGGCTACAAAATTAAAAATTAAAAATTATACAATTGGCAATTTGGTAGACTCATACTCAAAAAAACACAATAATTCACAACATAAATTATTACCACAGGCACGCGAGAATTCGTAAGTTTATTGACTTACTCGTCACCTGTCGAGCTATAGACAGACAATTAATAAATTGTACAACACGCCAGCGCTTATATAGGCGACGATAAAGGGTGATGAGCTTGATCGGGACATTTAAACTTTCTCAGTAAAGGAAGGTACGCTCGATTAAAGGAAAGGAAGGAAGATCACGTCTTCCTTTCTATTGATGTTATGTTTGTCGAGTTTAATACAAAGCATTTCAGAAATAGTTTTTTTTTTTGTAATTGGCTTCTTTGTCAAGGAGTTGGTCATTCAGCTAGGTTGGCTGACTGTTGGGGCCCGGGGAAGGTACTTTCTGGGTTGTATGGTTTATCGGTTGCTTACCTCAGGGAGACCAGAATATTTGGTGGACTTTTTTGCGCAGACTGAGGGCTTGAGGCGATCTGCCAGGCGTGACACTGCGGGCCTGTTTATCCCTTTTGCACGGACGGTCACGAATGAGAGATCTTTTGTTTTAAGTGCTTTGAAATTCTGGGGGGAGATTCCTGGGTCTATGAGACAGAGGGTGACTTACGAATCTTTTAAGGCTGCACTTTTCGATCATTTGTTTGAGACTGAATTAAAGTTGAATTGGAGAGTCGATTATAAATGTTGAGATAAGTTTTGAGGCACATATTCATATTTATTAACATATATATACACAGGCATATTTATGAGACACACAATAAATTTGTATTATATTGATTATAACCGAATTTGCGTTAATTAGATTATTCAAATATCTGATATATATTCAAGGAACAGTCATTGTGTATACTCATATTAGAAATTATATGTTATTAATATTTGTAAATTTATGTATTATTTTTTTTCATTGCCATACGGTTTATTAAACCTTCGCATTAATAAATTGTTTTCATCATCATCATCTCTCTCTTTCTTTCTCCTTATTCTAACTTACGTAGAGTCAGGTAACTCCCTAAAGTAAGGCGCTTGGCGCACTATCTGTCGGACAGTATATAAAATGATACACACTACTGTTCCGTCGAGAGACAGAATTCAGCAGAGTTTAGTTTCGTTCCGAATTCCAGAATCGCATGCACCCCATTTTCCCGTGGAGCCTTGCGCGCGCCCGCCTCTGTCGCTGATTGGCTCATGTCCCATCGGCACGGTGACGGGAAGGGCGGGACTTCAGGACTTGGAAGTTAGTTTTCGCTTGCATGCTCTCTCTTGCTTGGCCTGCCGAATCGGTAGCATCTTCACGCTTAGTGTTTTTTTTACCGCTTACAGTTTGCACCGTTAGCAGGAGACTTCGCTGCTGTCGTCGAGCCCCAGGACTCACGACATCGTCGTCGAGACGCTAAGTCTTATAATTAACCGTATCTCACCTTCATACGTATTCATATTTCGTCAATCTTCATCATCGCAGCTCTATAATAATTTCACTAATTATTCTTTACATTTCCACATCTCTCATTAATCGCATCTCGCACTCGTCTTGTGTCCCTGCATCCCCAATTCTTAGTCTTTAAGTCATCACTCATCAAGTAATCTCTTGCTCGTCCTCACCATCATCACAACCTTTTCTCCTCTCGTTCGTGCTACTCTTCCGTTCTCTACCCAACCCTTCTCTACTCGAAATCACCTTCACAATCACTCTCGGCTTATCCTTTTCACCCTTCTGCACGTTTATGCTTATCCCATCTGCATCATCTGCGCCCTGCTCAATACACATCTTGCTAACTCTTTCACCTCACATCAACGAACAGCTTATCCATACGTCACTTCATCCTACAACCTTTATCATCATTCGCCCAGTATCTCTGTCTACATATATCCACCATCATTTCAGGATAAATTCTATCCACGCATCCACATTCAATCACGTCACTACATATCATACGTATCATACGTCTATTACACCTACTCAGTGCATCTCGTCATCCCGTCGTCTTCAATACATTTCGCCCGCTCCATTTCATCTCTCGTTCCGGAATCAGGATCCCCACCCGAATACGCCACTCACAAAACATCACTACTGAGTTGATATCCTAAAAACAAAATGCTTTTCTGCGCAAATTGACATTTTCCCAACTTAACCGTTAAATTATTTTCTCTGAAACGTTTTGAGACTTCTTTCAATTTTTTATCATGCTCTACACGAGTTTTCCCAGCAATAAAAACATCGTCAAAGTACGTTACTACACCCGGTAAATCATTTAATAACTTTTCCATGGTTCTTTGGAATAAACCCGGTGCCGATGCTATTCCGTAACTCAGCCTATTGTACATGAATAAGCCTTTGTGCGTCGTTATAGTTGTTAATTTCTTTGATTCATCATATAACTCGATCTACTGATAGGCGTGAGTGAGATCCAATTTTGAAAAAAAATTACCACCCTCCAATTTTGCTACTAAATCCATAACCCTCGGAATCGGGTGTCTATCAACTCTTAATTGCGGGTTTACCGTAATTTTGTAGTCTCCGCATAACCTAATCTGTCCGTTACTTTTTAAAATTGGAACTACCGGCGTAGCCCAATCGCTACTTTTGACAGCCGTAATGATTTGAGCGTTTTCCAATCTATCTATCTCTGCTTCAAGTTTCTCACGCAATGCAAAGGGTACTGCTCTTACTTTACTAAACACAGGCGCGGCGCCTTTCTTTAAAATCAATTTAAATTTTTTACCTTTGAACAAACCCGCTTGATTTGAGAACACATCTTTAAATTCCGAAATAATCACATCTAACGACTCATCCCTTACTCTGATTAAGTTTATACTTATATTTTGATCGACTTTATTGACTTTTATCATATTTAACGGAACTAACCATTCTCGGCCCATGATTGGTGTTTTCAACGCGCCCAGAACCACAAAAATTTCCAATTCTGCCATTTTTGCTTTGTGTTGAACTTTAACACGAATCATCCCCAACGGAACCAAACGATTTGTGTTAAAAATACGCGACGACTTGTACAGCCTTAAATCTTTGAAATTTTCGCATTTCTTCCAATTTTATTTTGACATCGCGGTTATTGGCGACCCCGTATCAATTTCAAAAACCAACGGTCGACTTTCCACTAATACTTTAAAAAGAATCGGCACGCTTTCATTTACACGTTTCTTCGCGTCCCTACTCTGCAACACAAACACAGACTCGCTCGACGTATTGGCGACTTCTTCCACGAAATGCTGTGAATCCATGGAACGCTTCGCCTGCCCTTGTTTTTGTTTACTTGCTTGGTTCGCGCTCGACTCTCCTTTGCTACGACACATAACACGCAAATGCCCTACCTTTCCACAGTTGTTGCACTTAAAGTCTTTATATCGGCACGCTGCCTTCCGATGATTACTCTTACCGCAACAGTAGCAGGTCCCTGCAGCTCCTTGTTTTTCTTCTTTTCGATGACCTTTTGTTTTCTTCTTCTCCCGCCGTTGACGACAGGCGCATCCCTGCGACATTACGACTCGCCGCCTCCAGTGCCTGCGCAATTTCCACCGCTTTGTTGAAGGATAAGTCTTTTTCACCTAGCAACCTTTTCTTTGTTGCGTCACATGCGAGCCCCCACACGAACTGGTCTCTTAAGCTATTTTCCAGCGTTTCAAATTCACAAAATGTCGACAAGCTTTTCAACTCAGCTACAAAGCTTTTCACTCCTTGATCTTGCCTTTGTCTGCACTCTTGAAATTTATACCTTTCCATAATTACACACGGCGTTGGTTGCAGGTGATTTTTCATCGTTGTCGCCAACTCTCGCAACAACAACTCAGCGGGCAACCTCGGCGCACACAAGTTGTAAAATTTCTTCTATATTGAGTATAAATCAATAAAAATTTACTATACAAAAATGGATAATTTATATATCGCCATCAATCCGTACTCACCATGTATGCATTATCTCTCATTTCTGCGGTGTTTGATATGGGCGAAAATCAGAGATTGTTAACGAACTGGATAATTTGAATATATATATATGTATTAAATAATTATTTCATTACAAAATATTCGCTATAACAAGAGCAGAGTTACACATAGGGTTAAATGCTACACGTAATGTCCTTTTGTCCATATATTTATCTGTCTTTTATCAACACTAATTTTAAACAAACTTATCTGCCATGAGTGGTGTTGGTAATTCTTGGTCTCTTTCACGTCCCTAAGTTCATTTCTTCGGGTCCCTGCTGGTTTCGATGGTGAGTGTACACCCGACGTCCACTGGTACTCCAAACGGTTCAGACCTCGGTCGAGCGTCCCCGACCGGGCACTTTCTTTCAGGCCTCTCGTCCTCCGGGTAGTCTCACCGTCGACGGGCCTATTTGAATCCGTACCGTTATTCCGTACCGTATACTTATTTATTTTTTCATTTGGTCTACTTTAGCGATCGACCATCGTTCGATTTTCACCTTGCGCGGCCCGAAAGGGAAAAGAGAGCGAGGGCCTTCTCCTGCCCCCTTTTATACCTTCGGCTGAGCGCTACTATTTAATACGGCAACACTCGAAACTTCGCAATCAATTTATTCCAACTGCCCACTATCCTTTATTGCGGGATAGTCAGAAATAGCGTGATTAACACATCTTACGTCACAACACTCCCCCGATTTTGTGACTTACGTCCTTGAACAAAATCTCTCCGTATCACCACTATTAGTTCGTTATAATTCACATTCACCGCTCCACTTATTGATACCATCACATTTACTATTTTAAATTACCACTATTAACAGTTTTAACTCTGCTCTCATCAATTCGAAATTATATTACATTTACATCCTCTTTCTTCTTTGTACACGTATATACATATATATTATAATTTATGCTTAAAAAATTAGTCATTATTCTCATAACAAATTTAACTCTGCTCTCATGTTTCAGATACAGGTAACGTCATTCTACTAACTAATATGTTACAGTTTTTTAATTCTTATATATATATATATTTTTTTTTTTTTTTTTTTTTTTTTTTTTTTTTTTTTTTTTTTTTATACA
Source organism: Copidosoma floridanum (assembly GCF_036245765.1). Classification (NCBI taxonomy): domain Eukaryota; kingdom Metazoa; phylum Arthropoda; class Insecta; order Hymenoptera; family Encyrtidae; genus Copidosoma; species Copidosoma floridanum. The sequence continues at coordinate 22,450,473 of NW_028321907.1, forward strand.
TACTGATACTCAATTTAAACATTCTCCGGAGATGTATCATGACCTTGCGCAAGGTTTATTCATTATCATTCTACCCACACACTATCTATCGTACTCATACACTAAGTTACAATTACATTATATTATATACAAATTTTTTTTTTTTTTTTTTTTTTTTTTTTTTTTTTTTTTAATTTATGCGCGGAAGATATATATCGCAAACCCCATTTGTCACATGTACATTATTATTCAAACGATAACATATATAAAACACTTGCAAACCGATTAACGATGGTTTTTGTTTAAAGCATAGAGCGTAAAGATCATATCTCCATTTGTCATACTTACATATTTTCATTATACATTTTTGCATATTCACATCATTGATCATTTTAATATTTTCTTCGATTCGCTACATTATATATTCCAATAATTTTATCATTTTTGGGGTCCATAAGCTCGTAAGCGTTTCGCCCTACTGCTTTATTTATTATATATGGCCCCTCATATAAGTGAAAGAACTTTTTGGTCCCTTTATCAAGTGCGTTCGACAGGTGTCTTACTCGCAGTAATACTAGATCTTTCTCCTTTACTTCGACTCTGGAGTACTTTTGATTTTTGCTACGGTATTTGTAATTTTTTTCAATATTTTTTTTAGCCATTTCAATTAGGATATGTCGATCAATTGCACACGAGTCAGGATATTCTACTAATTTCTTTATCTCATCCACGACTGGCACACCAAAATGCAACTCCTTGGGGGTGACGTTCGTACTGAAATGAGTCGTGACGTTCAACAAGTCCTCTATCTTTTTTACGTATTGTACCCAACTTGTGTGTTTATCATTACAAAAGGTTCTGAACATTCTCCCTAACTCACGCATGACCCTTTCTGTTGGGTTGGATTGGGGGTGGCGAATCGAACTAAATCCTACTTTTATCCCCGCCTTCTCTAATTCATTTTTCCATCTTGGTGATGTGAATTGAGTACCATTGTCACTCAGAATTCTATTAAACTTTCCACACTCGGGTATGTATTCTTTTAAAATTTTATTTAACGCAGTTATAGTTGTTGCCTTTTTTATCGCGTACAGGCGCACGAGTTTCGAAAAAGCGTCGAGAATCACAAATATGTACTCCGCTCCCCCTCGACCGCGAGGGAGGGGCCCGTAAAAATCAACCGTTACCAAATCACTGGGGGCATGAGATTGCACAAGCTGATACGGACCCTCCATCGCGATCGATAAATACTTAACCCTTTGGCACATATCACACGCAAGGACAAATCGTTTTACTTCCAATGCCATCGAACGCCAAAAATAAAATTTTTTTAGGTACGTTAAAGTTTTGAATACACCCGGGTGGCCAAGCTTACTGTGCGTTTGTGCAATAATTTTTTTAGATATAGCTGTTGGAAGGACGATGCACCATGATTCAGTATTGACACGTTGAAATATTATATCGTGATATATTTGAAAATTTGCGCTGCTTTTATCGTTATTTTTAATTTTTGTTATAATATCGTTACAAAATGTATCTTGTTTCTGTTTGTTTTTTATATCTTTTATTATTGTTTTAAACGATGTATCATGTACATGGATAGCCATTATTTCCAAAGATGATATCTCCCCGCGAGCGTTCGGCATGCAATAATCAATTAAATTAGAAATTCGCAGTTCTTCATTTGCATTTTCAGCAAATCTTCCCTCGGGGTTTCTACTCAAAAAATCCGCGTAGATGTTGTCCGACCCTCGACAGTACGTCACCGTGTATGTATATTGTTGCAACAAAAGGTTCCATCGTATCAGGCGGGAATTGTGAAAGGGGGTACAATTTAAGAATGTTAGTGCTTTATGGTCAGTAACAATCTCAAAGTTGACTCCAATTAAGTATTGACAGAACTTCGTTACGCAATATACCACCGCGAGAAGCTCCAACTCTGTCGTCGTATAGCGCGATTCAACGTTTGATAAACACCGACTTGCCACTGCTATAATTCTATGATTACTTTCTGCGTCAATTTGGTATAAGACCCCACCTATGCCATGGCCGCTCGCATCTGTTAGTACTTTGAATGTTTTGTTTGGGATTATGTGACTCAAACATACCGTATCCAAAAAATTCATTTTGAGGGCTTCAAATGCTCTCGCATGCCGTTCCGTCCAATTCCACGATTTTGAGTCTGTTAAAAGATCCCTGAATGGATCAATAAAATTACTATGATTTAAAACAAATCTACGATAATAGTTGCATATTCTCAGTATATGCTGCAGTTGCGTTTTATTTTTCGGTATTTGTAATTCTTGAATTTGTCTAATTCGTTCGGGATTAGGTTCAATTCCATTCTGATTCAATAAAAAACCGAGAAAATCTACTTGACGTTGAAAAAATTCACACTTTTCTAATTTTAATGTAAAATTGTTTGCCAGTAATTTTTTGAAAATTATAGTTAAAACTTGTATATGTTTTTTGAAGGATTCTGTGCCTACTACTGTGTCATCAATGTAGTTTGATAGGAATTTAAAAATATCTATTGATTTGTTGTTTTGGCCCTCCTCGCACTCGTCCCGAGTATCAAGCACGTCTTTTTTCGTAAACATTGTATCTACGTTTGTATGTGGCCATTAGAATTGGTGTTATTATTATACATGGGAGGTGGGAAACGCGTATCGGGCATATTGATGGTATACGCGTTCGGGTTTATGTTGGACTGTTGTGAAAAAGATTTGTTTTGATTTCTATTATACGAGCTATCTCTTTGTCGCCTATTCCTAGTATTAAAATTTCTAAAGTTACTTTCTTGTGAATATACCCCGTGATTTAGCTCTATTTGTCTTATTTGTTGAGTATTCTGATTATTTTCGCCATTATTATTATTATTTCTTGTATATTGAGGTCTGTTCACATTTTTGTTTTTTTTCCAAATATATTAAATCTAAATTAATTAACGTTTGTTTTACTACATCTGACTCATTTAAATTAATCGCGACCATAGCTGCACAAACGCTTTGAGGAAGCTGCTGTACGATGATATAGTTTTTTTCGTACTCAGTCATTTGTGGTCTTAAGAAGGAAGCTTCTTTGACTTGTCTATAATAAAATTCCTGCAGGTTGTGCGCCTGATCGACAAACTTCCTAAGTGACCAGATATCTCTCAATCTCACTTGTACCGCTACAGGATGAAATTCGTTCGTAAAAGCATAGCGAAATACTTCAAAGTCGACAAATGGATTTTGTGATTCATACCAATGCTTTGCCTTACCGATTAAAACATTATTTATCATATTGATTTTATCGTTACCCATGATACTGCGAGCTGTACAAAACCTGTCGAACTCAGATAAAAATTCTAGTGGATTTTGCAAGTTTTCATCTTGGAATTCGGGTATTTTACGTTCATCATTCAACGCCTGTACGCTTCCTATTAACGCGCATAAATTTACTGCTTGAGCGTTATGATTTTGGTTACGATTATTTTGAACATTTACTTGCAATGCTGTTATATCGGTTCGCAATCTTTCCACTTCCGGCAATAGTGGATTATTTATATTATTTATATTATTTGCTAGGGCAACTCTTGCTTGTTCAAATTGTACGAGTTGTGTTGTTAAGTTTTGTTGCATGTTTTGTATTTCTCCGCGCAGTCTTTGTATCTCTTGGCGTTCGGCTGCCAAGCTTTGCCGTTCTCGCGCGATTTCGTCTATGTTTTGCTGCGTCGCCATTTTAATTTTTCACGTTTTCTTTTCTACCGAGTGACCTTCTTGTTTGATATTTTGAGTTATGCTAGTATTCACTTGCCGTTTTCTAGAAATTCTCTCTGACTTTCGCACCGATGCGAGCACGGATACTGGCTTCATAGGCTAAAATATTTGTAGCACAACAATTACAACATATGAATACATTAAACTTTTATTCGGGCGCCATTGTAAAATTTCTTCTATATTGAGTATAAATCAATAAAAATTTACTATACAAAAATGGATAATTTATATATTGCCATCAATCCGTACTCACCATGTATGCATTATCTCTCATTTCTGCGGTGTTTGATATGGGCGAAAATCAGAGATTGTTAACGAACTGGATAATTTGAATATATATATATGTATTAAATAATTATTTCATTACAAAATATTCGCTATAACAAGAGCAGAGTTACACATAGGGTTAAATGCTACACGTAATGTCCTTTTGTCCATATATTTATCTGTCTTTTATCAACACTAATTTTAAACAAACTTATCTGCCATGAGTGGTGTTGGTAATTCTTGGTCTCTTTCACGTCCCTAAGTTCATTTCTTCGGGTCCCTGCTGGTTTCGATGGTGAGTGTACACCCGACGTCCACTGGTACTCCAAACGGTTCAGACCTCGGTCGAGCGTCCCCGACCGGGCACTTTCTTTCAGGCCTCTCGTCCTCCGGGTAGTCTCACCGTCGACGGGCCTATTTGAATCCGTACCGTTATTCCGTACCGTATACTTATTTATTTTTTCATTTGGTCTACTTTAGCGATCGACCATCGTTCGATTTTCACCTTGCGCGGCCCGAAAGGGAAAAGAGAGCGAGGGCCTTCTCCTGCCCCCTTTTATACCTTCGGCTGAGCGCTACTATTTAATACGGCAACACTCGAAACTTCGCAATCAATTTATTCCAACTGCCCACTATCCTTTATTGCGGGATAGTCAGGGATAGCGTGATTAACACATCTTACGTTACAAAGTTTATTAGAAGACCGTACGTTTCTTTTCCTAACAGCGTCAAGAACAACAACACTTGTTTATTTACGTTCACCTCGTTTGCAACACAATATTGTTCGAACCGCTCAAACCACAATGACCAGTTTTCTTCACTGGAAAATTCGGGCAAGATTCCAGTTGATCCTTTAACAATTGTTTCAACAGTCCTCTGAGAGCTTCCACTAGCCAAATTTGCCAAATCTCGCGCCGCAGCGACCTTCTCTTTTTCCTCGAGGTTTTTCGCCAGCCTTTCATTATCCTCTTGGATCTTCAACACTTCAGCCGTGAAGCCTTTCCACTCTTTCACCGACAGGTCTTCGATCCGTTTGCCTCCCCACATCATAACACTGACACTTAGTTTTGCCGATTGCCTTTTCACACACTCTCACTCTGCCACTGTACCATCCGAACGCGAATCCGGTTAATCCTCGTCGCCAATTGTAATGTTTGCTAATAATAATATTGAGAGATGCCGATGGATAGCACAGGACTGGGTCATGTATATAGTTAACACTCAACTAGTTATAAGCATTTATTAGCTAAAGAGACGATATACATTTCGAAGGCTTACACAGGAAAAGGCGCTCGCGCGGTGGCACGTCCAAGCTCGACGATGCTTGACGAAGGTCTGCCGCATGCTCTCGCTTGAGGCTCGCAATACCAGTTACAGCACTGATCGTCAGATCACAGTGGCGCTGTGACACAAGCGGACGCACAACCACACACACATATACAACAAAGTCAATTACGGCTACAACTCCAAAGGTTATGTTTTGATGCCCACCCGACTTTTGCTAGACTGAGGCAGAGCCCAGGTTCAGCAGGTTAGAGCGGACATCAATAGTGAAAAAAAAAAAAAAATTAATTAAATGAAATCAAGAAAAATTAAAAAAAATGTATGATAGTGAAATTTACTTTTATTGCTGGTACTAAAAAATCTTCTAATTTTTGTTTCCAACAAATGTAACCAAACACAACCAAAATTAACATGAAGAAAAATGTGAAATGTTACAATCAAATGTACTTTAGATACTACGAAGGCTCGTACGTATGACTTAGTTATTTAGCTACTTTACATTTTTTTCTGTATATAATACTATACTGTGAAATTTGTTCATTTATTTTAAACGTAACAACAATACACTTATTCCAAGGAATTTTTTTAAAACAAAAAGTTTGGTGGAAAGTTAAAGATATTATTAAGATCGATAAAAAATTCTCAAATTCACCTTTCTTTAAACTTCCTGATTTTTTTCCTGGAAAAATAATAAGTTTCCAAATATGGTTTATATGAAATATCTTGTTCAAAATTACTTAGTGATCTAAAGAATATTTCTTTTATGATTGCTTATAAAGTTTGTTAATAACAAAATATTGACTATCTAGTTCACGAGCCACGAGAAAAACTCTAAATCAATAAGAAATCAATGTATTCTTATTAATGCAAACTTCAGTTTTACGTACAACCATATCCTAACTGTATGTAATTTTGAAAAACAGCACACCCTAACATTAGTTAAAAATTTTTCAACTTAAGATAAATTCATTAACTAATAATAAATAATTTTCAAGAAATATTACTTAGAAAAAAAAGTTCTAACAGTATCATTATAAATTTTGTTGTGAAGGCTTATTTAGATTTCGATTAAAGAACCAATAAGCAGTTTATTTGCATATTTTTTAATGCTATATCAATCGTAAACTTAATTTTTTTTGACGTTGCTAATTTTTTTTCTGAATAGTAGACAGCTGGCTTTATTATAGTTAACTTTTTACAGGATTCTTAAGACTAATAACTTCTATTTTTTTTAATCAATAAGATCTTATTTTTTTTTAATATTATTTTAAATTATTGAATTATACTTTCCATGGAAATTGACATGAGATCCGTTGAACGGCGTTACCTGGACAAGGTTGATCGAGCAGTCGAGCCAAGGTAGTGACCACTAGTTTTGAGTCTGAATATACATACACATAAGGTAAATAACTTTATGTGGTTTCCACTGGGAGATTGATATTTTTGTGTATACCCCAGTAGTCAAGTTACTGTTTTGTGGATTAGTAGGAACAGTTGAGTATATCAGACGCATTAATTTTGTTTTAAGCTATATCCAGACTGTTAAAAAAAAGGTAGCTGAAAGAACCTTTCCCCTTGGGACAAAGTTAATTCACAACCTAGCCAAAAGGTATTTCTCTTAATTTACACATCTTTTTATGCATTCTTATACATTATATACATTTAAACTTATACTTTATTATTATTATGATCAAATTGTAATACTTTTTATTCAAATAAACCAGGTTTTTTCCCGAAAGGTTATTTCCTGTCCATGATGTTTTTTATTGACTTGATAGCAGTAAGAATTATTAAACTTTAATTATGTAAGTGACAATTAAGAGAGCGATGCCTAACCCTTGGGGTCTTACTTTCTTTGCGACACAAATACACATAATCAGATATTACGTTTAATTTATTTAATAACTTATTTTTCAAAGATTTCAAAATTAAATATCGTCGCATACACAACATTGCATGGTGCTTCCTGTGAGGTATGAGCCACGTCAAGCCACACCGTCTCCTGTCAACCACGCAACATACGAGGTATCCTGCAACTGCCGCCTTTCTTTATCAACGCCCCGCACCAGGCTAATTTCCTCCTCCTACGGCGGATACTCCTTGCCCTACTTCAGTGCAACCTTCAGCATCTTCTTCATTAAAAGACAGATAAGCTCTCTGTTCATTTATTGATTATCGTCTTTCTTGAACCGACACTTTTTTTTGCATTAGTATCCGTGTGGAAGTTTTTAGTGTCTACATAACCTCGTATTCTTAACAACCAAGATTTGCGTCCTGTCGTACGCGAGGTTACAAACGTGTGAAATCTTTGTTATACAAAACGGACTTGTTTCCGAATTTTTACCACATCGTTTGATCGTTATGTGACATGCATTCTTTACATTTCATGCATTAGAAACTGAACATCGCTTTTAAAAGTTATTACTTGCAAAGATGGCTCTAGTAAAACGCGTCGCATGTATTGTATAAAAAGGAGTTTCATTAAACAATCAGCTTTTGGAAGCCAAAACCGTGATCGATGACGGTAGCGTTTCTCCGCATGATGCAGCTCTTCGTTTAGAATTTTTAACAAATGCATTTCGAAAATACGAAGAACTGCATGATGAATTAGCATCTCTTAAATAAAATCATGCTCAACTTGACGAGTTAATAGGTTGGCGAACAAAATTTTTCCTACTCGCTGGTAAACTCCAAGAACTGAGGCCTCCTTCTACAGGCGTCGATCCTTCTTTTATCGCGTTAGCAAACTCTACTTTTTCAGAAAAGCCAAAGCTTCCGAAGCTTCCGGTAACTGAGATCCCGTCATTTAACGGAAATGTCGACAAATGGCTTTCTTTCAAAAATGCTTTCAGTTCAATCATACGCTCCCGTACGGACCTGGATAATGTTACCAAGCTGACTTATTTAAAGAGTGCAATGCGTGGTGAGGCCCTAACCAAAATAGCTCCCTTTGATTTGTCTGATAAAAACTACTCAAAAGCTTGGAAACTTCTTACAGACTCGAACAAAAGAAAGTGTGTACTAGTCTCTAAACATTTAGACGCAATTATAGATATACCTCAGAATTATGGATAGAACTCAGAATTGAGTCAGAAGCGCACGTTTGAGCATACCAACTCGCGTCCTAAGAAAATTCAGCGCAAAGAGGTAGACGCTCGCATATTGACAACCAATACGAAAATCACTTGCGTTTGCTGTGGTTCCGAACATTTTCTCTTTTGATATCCCGATTTTAACAAGCTCAATGTTAGTCAACGTTGGTCACTTGTTAAAGAAAAAAACTTGTGTTCGAATTGTTTACAAATTCGTCAAGTTGTTTGTCAATCTAGCTTTTGTAAACGATGTAATAAAAAGCATCATACCTCGCTACACAATGATTTAATGTTAAACAATATGACAAACACGACCCCCTCTTTTAACACAGTTCAATCGTCTAAAAATCCTTCTGCGTCTGTTGCTAATGTTTGACTAAAAAAAAAGGGTTAAGCGCAGCTATAAGCAATGTGCATTCTCAGCTTATGGCAACGGCCAGCGTTTACGTTTTAAATGCGCAGAGAAAGTTTATACGCACTCGTGCTTTGCTTGATACGTGCTCTACCGTGCATTTGATTTCGTCCCGTTTAGCCAATTCATTAGGCTTGTTCTTTGAAAATTGATCTGTTACAATCGGAGCAATAAACGAGTTAGGTACAAAATGTGACCAAAGCGTCAGTATTAAAATTAAATCTATTTATAACAATCAATTTTTCCAGAAAGCTTACTTGTTAAATTATTCCATGGATAGCAAGTTTGGTACCGTCAGAAAAGTTTCCACGTCATTTGATTAAATTACCAATTAATATTCAACTCGCTCATCCACAATTTCACATGCCAAATGGTGTTGAATTGTTAATTGGCTCAGGAGCTACATTTTTGCTGTTTTCTGTAGGCCAAGTAAAACTTGCTACCGATCCATGTGACCTTTTTGCTCAGAAATCTTTATTAGGCTGGATCATCGCGGGAGGGCTTCGACGCAATTTTCTAAAAGATTTTTCATTTTGCAATTACACCATTTTGAAACTAAAGGTATGGGTAATAAACAATTTGAGGAGTTGACACAATTAATAACTAAATTTTGGAAAATAGAAGAAATACCACGTAAATAAGATATCAAGCGAGCAGAGGAATCGTCAATTGAAAATCATTACGTTCAAAATACTACCAGAGATCCCAATGAACGATATGTCGTTCGTTTGCCGTTTCGTGTAGATAAAATAGATCTTGGTAATTAAAAAATTACAGCGTTACGACAATTTTATTCGCTTGAACGGCGTTTAAACGCGAATCCTGAACTTTGAACCGAATATTTTCGAGTTATGCAAGATTACATAGATCAGGGGCATATGTCAATCATCTAAAACGAAAGCGAACAAGGTTATTTTATGACACAACATCCAGTGCTCAAGCCATCGAGTTCTACTACTAAAGTACGAGCCGTTTTTAACGCTTTTTGTAAAACCGATAAAGGAATTTCTCTTAATGATGTGCTTATGGTGGGTCCTACCATCGAAGATAAGCTTTTTAATCATTTATTGAGATTTTGGACTTACTCTTTCGTAATGACGGCAGACATAGTGCAAATGTATTGTTAAGTTTTGGCGGATCCTCGGGATCGAAAGTATCAGCGTTTATTTTGGTACGATAGTAACGGACAAATTCGTCCTTTTGAAATGAACACAGTTACTTTCGGAAATGCTTCAGCTGCCTTTCTAACAATCAGACTATACAGAAATTCCCTTTTGCACGGACCGTTTTGAAACGTCATTTTTACGTAGATGATCTTCTTACTGGTTCGAATTCACTCGAAGAAATGCGACAAATATGAGAGCAGGTAATTCGTTTGCTAGACATCGCCGGTTTCAATATTAGAAAATGGGCTTCAAATGATCCATATTTTTGATAACACCGAAGAAAAGTTATTTTATAAAGAACAAATTAAAGAGTCAATTTCCAATTCAAAGACACTCGGGATTATATGGAATTCAAGACGGGATGTGTTCGTTTTTTCAGTCAGGCCTATTCGCTACGTGCACAATTTTGAAGCAGTGCCACCGAGGGAAAAACGAGAACTATTGGTCGGGCACAGCAGAAGGCAATACTCGCGATATGTGCTTGATACCTATAGGAACACAGCACCTCGATAGAAATACGAAAGGTTCTATGTTTATTATACCACGAATTAATACAATGTCTCAAGTGGTACAATCCTACGTGAATAACTAAAGACAAAATTTGTACTACAAATACTATAAGCGCTTGACTATTAATACTTACTTCAACACAAGACCGTATAACTGTGTGATACGTGATACCTTTTATGAGTTTGCAATGTAGTCAACACAGACCTCCTCTGACCAATCAGAGAGCTCCATTACCCCTATACCGGCGTGTTCACACAGTATGTACACACGTTCATACGATACGCTTAGAAGATCAGGCCCCAGCTAAAAACTCTAAGAAATACACAGTATACGACGTATTTCGTTGCGTTTTTAAAATGAACATGCATGAGTAAAATATGTACATACTACTCATAATTTTATTAAAAATTTAACCCTTAGAATGGTTGTTGATGTATAAACACATAACTTTCTGATGATAGTAATGCTTAGTAGTCTGCTAGCAGAAGACAAACATATTGTTTAGTTTCACATATTAGCACAGGTATTACTGCGATCGCTTTTTCAGCATGTGCACGTAGCGAATAATCGCACAAAAAATAACTAAGCAACATATTCTCTCAGAAATCGCTAGAATTTTCGATACATTAGGTTTGATCGGACCGGTCGTTTTTGCAGCCAAGGTATTAATGCAAAAGTGTTGGCATGCGGAGATCAATTGGGATGAATCGGTGCCTGGCGAATTGTACACTTCTAGGACAAGGTTTACCAATCAAATCGGATTAATACAAGATTTCATGGTAGACCACAAACAAGTGATTGATAAGTTTGTCCATGTAGATGTTATCGGTTTCTGTGATGCTAGTAAATTGAGTTATGGTGCTTGTCTTTACACAAGATCAGTGGACGAGAATAGTAGGGTTTTGGTAAATCTTTCATGTTCTAAGTCACGTGTAAGACCTATGAAGGGATTATTTACCATACCTCGCTTAGAATTATGCAGCGCTTTACAGCTTGCTAGATTATTCAAAGAAAGTTATGAAATGTTTGAATTTTCCATTCAAAATAATATTTTTTGGTGTGACTCAACTATCGTACTTCACAAAGTTAAAAAAGCATTCCATGATCTAGAAGTTTTCGATGCAAATTGTGACGAGGATTTTTCAGCCGTAAGGGCTATCCTGATATCCCCTCACAAAACTCTCTCTTATACGTGACTTACCCTGTCCCTTCACTTTGGACTTCTCTCCTCCCGGAGGTCTGCCATAGGTGTCCGACTCGGGAACACCAGACATTCCTAAAAGGAAATAAAAAGGGGACAAATGGGGACACTAAACTACACAAATTCCACACGAATCACGGGTTATACTTTTAGCAGCGCGTCTGCGCTATTTATTCCAACTTCAACTACACTCTCAACACTCCCTCTCTCTCTCTTTCTCTCTCTCTCTCTCTCTCTCTCTCTCTCTCTTACGTATATCAGTATAGGCAAATAATCTGCGAGGTAGATATCTTCGTGTATCTCTGTAGCGATATGGGTCGTCCTCACTGTCGACCTCGTCCTTGGCTAGATCTCGGAGGCCCGCACCTATACTACACACACCCGAACACACGCAATCTCCTACACATCTCGTACCTATCACTATTTCTCCGCGCGCGTCTCACCACCTTAAGACTCCCGCCGACACCTCGACTAGTCCCCACGCAATGTATTCTACACTTACACACACTGACACACACGTCTCTCTGCTTTCTCTCTCTTTCTCCCTTCACACGCCTGCACACCCAGACTCCCTCATTTTGATCGTCCTAACCACTATTCCAATGCACTATTCCACGTACCTTTACCTTTCCACAATCCTCGTTATCTCCCGTACTCGATGCCACCTCGAGCTCGTCCGGATCGTCGCGATGACTGCAGCACGGTTGGCTTCGACGACTCTCTCTCTCTCTTTCTCTCTCTCTGCTTCTATCCTTCCTCTTCTCGGTCTAGTCCTGTTTTCTGACCTTATTATTAATCGTAAGAAAACTCTCTCTCTCTCTGCTATTCTTGAACTATCTAGCCTATCACTTTTCTAGGTCTCCGACTCTGCTCCTTTCGCTATCCTCTCGATACTTGCTTGTGCCAGGCTCTCCACTGTTCTCTCTCTGGCTACCACTCAACTACTACTGCGTTACTCCCGTCCCCTTAGATCGACGCGCGCGCCCCTCCCGGGTATCCGAAGAATCTCCAACACGCCTAAAAACTGGTAAATTGTTGGAGGTTTCAAAAACTCGGGAATCGACGCGACAGCCCGGCGCTCCCTCCTCTCCGACGCATCGCGAGCCCTTCCATCTCTCCTTCTCTATCTCACACACCTGCTTACCCAATCATACCTCACACACATTCAATTTCTTTTCTGGTCTTCGGTCCTTCTCTCTCCTCTGGCTCGTAGTCCGCGGCACCGAGAACACACATTAAGTAATGTGTTATAGATATACATATAGAAAATATAAATGTTATTCTAGAACTCGGTAGCCGCCGATGACTTGCCCCAAAGTTTAGGTATACAGTGACGTGATAGCTTTAGCTACTACGTCACAAAATTGAATAGCGAACATTCAAACGCTTGGCAGTAAAGTAGAGTGGCGACATGTGCGATGTGCTGACAATCCCGCCGATGCTTTATCTCGCGGTCAAACTCCTGTGGAATTTTTACAAAATTTGACTTGGCTTTCGGGTCCCAATTAGCTAGCAAAGTCCGAATCACAGTGGCCTAAAAGCATTGTCATTACAACACCTATCTCTATTCCATGCGATAACTGCTTAGCTACTGTCATTAAAAATGATTTGTTCTCAAGATTCTCTGATTTTAATCGTTTGACTAGATTTATAGCTCGAAGTCTACGATTTAAGGTTGCAAATCGGCATTTTCGTGGAAAAGATGTCAGCGTGGAAGAAACGTTGAAAGCTAAAACGGTGATTTTACGACTCGTGCAAGCAGAGCGTTTCTCGTTAGAAATAAATCTCGTTAAACAAGGAAAAGAATCGCGTTTAAAGGCTTTTAATCCTTTTTTGGACGCAGATGGCATTTTAGAGGTCAGTGTCCGGCTTCGAAAATCTTCGGTCTCCAGCGATTATAAATGCCCGATACTTTTGCCTTCCAAGCATCATATTACTGATCTGATTATACGGAAAATTCATATGTCAAATGGGCACCTAGGAATTCAATCCACTTTTAGTTTTATTAGACACAAATATTGGATTTTGGACGGGAAGAATCAAGTGCGCAAAATAGTTCGGCAATGCGTAATTTGTCTTCGATATAAACCTACATTAATTCATGCCAAAATGGGCGATTTATCAGAATCTCTAGTTAATCTAGCCCCAGTATTTAGCAAGGTTGGTATTGATTTTTTGGATCCAATATTCATTAAAGAAAAAAAGTTTCAAAATCAAAGTAATTAAGTAAAGGCCTATGGTTGTGTTTTTATATGCATGAGCACAAAAGCGGTGCATATTGAAATTATTAATGATCTCACTACTGAGGAGGGTTTTTTCGGAGGTTTTAGGCGTTTTATCACCTGTCGAGGAATTCCAGGGCACGTATTTTCCGATAACGGTTCTAATTATATCGGAACAAAAAATATTTTGAAAGAATTATCCAGTTTTCTGAATTCCAGAGATTTTCAATGTGACTTAAACGAATACACCGTGCAAAAAATATCGTTTGGCATTTTTTTTCCACCTTTATCCCTGCATTTTGGCGGTCTCTGGGAAGCTACAGATAAACTTTTCAAACATCATTTGAACAGAGTCGTCAGTAAAAAACTGCTTACTTTTGAGGAGTACAGTACATTAGCTACTGAAGTCAAAGGTATTTTAAATTCGCGGCCTATTTGTTCTTTCTCATCCGATCCAAACGATCCACAAGTTCTCACTCTAGCACATTAATTAATAGGCAGGCCTATTACTCTTCTGCCTGTTTATGATTTTGTTGGCATTCCGGAAAATCGTTTGTCCTCTTGGAATTTTATTTTGAGAGCAAGAGAAGATTTTTGGAAGCAATGGTATTTCGAGTACTTAAATGAGCTTAAAAAAAGACAGAAGTGGCAGGGAGAGAAGGGAGAGATCAGATTAAATTCAGTTGTATTTCTAATGGAAAAAAAGATCGCCTGCGCTGATTGGAAGCTGGGCGTAGTTGCTGAGATTCACCCTGGAGATGATGGTGTGGTGTGTGTGGCTTCAATAAAAAAAGAGAACGGAATTCACCAGAAAAATATTACAGATTTTTGTCGATTGCTGGACAAAGAAGTTACTGAATCTTAATAGAATTTTTCATAAGTTTTTTTTTTGTCACGTACGATATCAGAATCTTACGCAACATTTTGCATTAAGTGTGAATTTTTTGTCTTAATTGTTCAAATATTTTTGTTTACAAGCATTGAAATTTTAATACCAATTTTGTAATTAGCTTACAGTTTTGAAATAATCTCTTTTTCTTATATTAATCATGTTTAAAATTCTTTTGTATGATGATAATTGTAAAGCAAACAATTAAGTTTTTTGTTGTTGAAATAAATATAGATTACAATTGGTTTACATTGTAATCACACTTGATTACACATTACAATCTCACCTTCATAATACCATCTTTGAGGTACAATACTTCCTTTCGTTTCGCGACCGTAGGGGAGTATGTTTTGTGGATTAGTAGAAACAGTCGAGTATGTCAGACGCGTTAATTTTGTTTTAAGCTATATTCAGACTGTTGAAAAAAAGGTATGTGGTTATAACCACATGGTCTTATGAACGTTACTTACTTACTTGCTTACTTACTTACTTACTTACTTACTTACTTACTTACTGCCTTACTTACTTACTTACTAACTTACTTACTTACGTACTTACTTATAAACTTACTTACTAACTTACGTACTAACTTACTTACTTACTGCCTTACTTACTTACTCATTTACTAACTTACTTACTTACTTACTTACTTACTTACTTACTTACTTACTTACTTACTTACTCACTTACTTGTGTACTCACCTGCGCGAAAATTTTGCGCAAATCTGCCGCAATCAGGAGTGCGCCGAGTCAAGACAAAAAACGCACTCGACTGATCGTCAGATTTGTGCACTTCTTGCGCAAGAATTTTGTGCACTCCCCTGCACGCTAATCTTGCGCAAATCTGCTGCAAGTGGAACTGCCTCAAGTCAGAATGATAACGCACTTGACTGACCATCAGATTTGCACACTTCTTACGCAAGAGTCTTGCGCACTCACCTGCACCCAAATCTTTCGCAAATCTGCCACAATCAGAAGTGCGTCAAATCAAAATAAATAACGCACTTGACTGATCGTCAGATTTGTGCACTTCTTACGCAAGAGTCTTGCTCACCTGTCGTGCATCAGAATTACGTTAGATCTTGGAAGCAGACTAGATGCAGACTTACACAATTTCGCTGTCAATGTAAATCTTGTGCAAGAAGTACGTTAGAATTGCAAAGACTGTGCTACCAGGGTTTAGTAGTGCATATAGATTGAAAGGTGATTTCTTATTTTACATAGTTTTAACTATTGAATAAATATTCCATATCAATTTAACTTTTGTGTGCACTCATTTCGATATAACCTTTCTCCTTTCAGGTGATTACGAGTTCTTTATAAGTATTTATAAATTTTAGATAAATTAAAAATTTTTTTAAATAGTATAATTGAGTTACTCATTTAAATATGTTCGTTTTAACTGATGGCTGATAATTCAGTTAAGGAGATATGAAGATTTAACTATATTATTAAACTAAAATATTTTAATTAATCAATACAGTATAATAATCTTGAAAAATTGTTGTATAAATGGCAGAGATTCCAAGATTATTCGACAAAAATATTAAGTTTCTCTTATTTTATCTTATAATTTAAATCGACGACTAAAATCACTTAATTTTGCACTGGGCAACGAACCCGCTTTCTGACAAGTAGTTGACTTCAACAACTAAGTGTTGGACCTTAATTCCTTCGTTTTCGTGGCATTAATAAATATCAGTCGTCGTCTTTGTACCGTGATTACCATCATAGAAAAGAGGTGTTGCAGCAGTATGATGAAAAAACTATTTCTTTGACAAAAAATGTTTTTTTAGTAGTTGACTGCTTACAGTTATTACTAATATTAAAAAGTGTTGTTTAGAAAAATTTTATTTTTTTCTTAAATCTATTTATTAATCATTTGTACAATACAAGTAATAATAAAAGTTTATTTAACTTTATCTAGTGTACAGTTTGACATTTAATTTTCTGGGATTGCAGCCCCAAATGTTTATACCATACCTTCAGCATTGAGTGGCACAAAAGAGAGCAATATTACAACGGCACCAGCATTTTCTATTTTGGGCCGACAGAAGATAGTAAGTGATGTCAAGGTATTGGTGCCTGGGCCTGGTTCTTACGAGTCTGTTAAATTTGAAGCAGTCCGCTCTCGAAGTCCTGCATACAGCATAAGTTCGCGGTATCAGCTACCCAACAATCACTCCCAGATACCAGGACCTGGTGCCCACTATCCAGAAAAGGTTTGTCTTCTGAAGAGTTGCTACTATTTTAAAACAAATATTATGGGTGGGTAGTACAATTATTCTTTGGTATTATACAGAACTGACGAAACTGCTTGGTTGAATTATTTATTATGAGTTGTATGATTGGTGACTTGAACTTCTTTAGTTTGCTTAATAATAAATTATTTGTATTTGTAAATCATAAGTTAACGTTCTTATAAATCATAAGAAAATTTTAAACTAAACTTTGAGTAACATACTGTATTGTCAGAAATACAACTGTTTGATGTCTTTCTGATTTTAGGTGGTTCTAAATATTCCTCCATCACACACATTTGGTATAAGACACTCACCTCACATATGCAGCTTAAAAGATGTTCTATGCTAAGAGATAACAGTGTAATTATCCGATATGAATGTATTTGTGGTTAAATAAAGCATACTTATTAGTTTAAAAATATAAATAGCATACATCAATGAACTGTATTTTTCTCTAAGTAAAATAAATATCTGTGCTTATTTACCTAAAATGAGATATACTACATCTTGGAATACCCCCGAAAGTTTCATATTGTCTTAAAACAAGATCCGCATCAGAAAGTATAGTAAACAATATCCAAAAATTAGAAAATCAACAAAAATTGTAAAATTTACCTTTTATATGTAAAATTTTAAATGCACATACTTTACGGTACAAGATTCTTTTTTTTTTTTTTTTTTTACAACTTAAGAAATAAAAGATTCCATCAAATATTCTATTTTCCTTTTTAAAAAAACTGTCTGCGGCCTTTTCCACCGCCACTCGGAAAATACTGATTCAGGGTTATCTGGGCATAGATGGAAAAATCGACAAAAACTATGTATGCTGAAAACATGGTGAAAATAAAATTTTCAAGCCACTAAAATATTGTTTCTAGTATAAATTAAACATAATTTTTCTATTTATCATCAGAAAACTAGTAGTCAGTAGATGCTTGGGTACCTACTAAGTATGAAGGTACATTTCTATGATCTTACTGATGTATAAAGCAAAGTCATTAAAACCGTTGTAATCGCTACCACAAAAACTACTGAACCGATTTTGCTGAAATTTCGCATACCGATTCTTGACACTTCTAAGATGGTTTTAGTATGGTTTTCATGTTGTAAAATTTAATAACAGTAGCAATAAATAAGCTCAAAGTTTTGCAAAAATACTACAGCTTTTCACATTAGTTTAGTAGGATCCGCTAGGTGGCGTCGACATAAAATTGAAGCTACCTGCAACAGAATTAAATAAGTGTGATTTTAAAAGGCCGGAGCATCTGAGATATTTTTGCCACCAATTATTAGCAAGTCACCGAGCTGCATCGGGAATGTAGATGATAGTCATGTAGCTGGGTATCCCGGTTACCGATGACGCTCTTCTCCAATGAGCAAGTGATCTAGGTCTACTTTCACCCTGAACTTCCAGGATTGACGATTGCCACTAATAAAAAATTTATTCTAACCCATAACGTCTCCGGTGGAATACCAGGAAACGTGTCTAGCCAGAGCACAACCTGCTCCAACACTTCAGAGTTGTGTGGCCGTACCACAATCGGGCCTGGTGCTGACAGAGAATTTCTTACTACAAATGTAAGCCAGGAAAGACAGCCTTGAAGAGTACGGGCAGTCACAGCGACCAATTTCTTAGTGGTCGTTCCAATATGGCATACCTATGCAGAGAAGGTATTCTCCAGGCCCACTTTTCCCACTAACTATGAGTGGTTGGTTATCCGGAGAATGACCTGAAGACGAGATATTCTTTAGTCAGCGGCGTATCTCCCTCATGTACGATCTCCGTACACAGAGACTCCGAGGGTACGAGTCAAGCTAACCGTAGCTGGCTCTCCATCATCAAGAATAATAAGAAAGAGTAAATGGAAATTTCACCACGGGCCTTTTTCAGAGCCAATATAAGTATCTACGTGCACTACTTAACTATCAATCTCATCGGTTCTTTTAAGAGGCCACCTAAGTTTCAACTACCTTGCTAACAAATACATTTTTACTACCATTTCCAAAAACATTATTCGTCGACCAAAAGACTACATGAAGCCAGCCACCAGAGATTAGTAGAGAGATTGCTGACTGCAATGCTACGGCGCGAGTTCACTTTTGGCCACTGTTTCGAGCGCCCCGTCGCGGCCAAGCGATCGAACCAGGCACACATTTTTTTTTTTATTTGAGAAGCGTGGATGGGGTATACCGAGTGTGTGCCTACGGATTCGCGTGGAAATGGGCATGTAGGCACATACTTTGGAGACGCGTGGAAGGGGTAAGTATACCTTAAAAATTATTTGTTTGATATCATAAAATTATGAATGAGCCTTGCTATCGTTAAATCTTTCAGTATTTTCTCTGCAGGTAGAAATTTATTCAACAATATTAAATTATGTTGAGTAGCAAATTAAAAGTTTTAGTCATTTATTGCAATCTAAAGTTTTTTTTTAATGAAACAATCATATAAGATATTTAAGAACAAACCAAACTACATTTATTTTTTTTAGCTACAGTAAGTATTAAAATGTACATATATAAATTACAAGCTCAGATGTGTAAAACCTGTCAATGAAATCATAATATTTATCACATTAAAGTAAAATTATCCTATAAAAAAAACTGTTATGGAGTGTGAGAAAATAGAAAATTTGGTTTTTTCGTACTGTATGAAATAAGATCTTGTTAAGAATTTAATTAAAATTACAAATTAGGGAATTGTTCTATCAATCTTATTGAAATACTAATTTTGAATGCATGAATCGAAAGAAAAAAAATTGTTTTATTGTTCAAAATGAAACTGTATAACGTATGGAGAGATTAAAAAAATGTAATTGTTTGAATTTTCCCTAAGTAAAACTAAAATATGTATAAGAATATTTATTTCACCTGAATAATACAAAAATCTGCTTAAAAAAATCAAGAAATCGTCAAGAGGTATGACAACCTTAAAAAGCTATGACGATTGTTTTTCCCAAGCCATCGTAACAATATGAAAAAGTAATCTTGCTGAGTCCTGAATCATTGACATCGGTCAAAAAGTCTGAGATCACACACATGCAAGCATACGAATACGCACATAAAGATTTATATGATCTACCAAGTATTTAGTTAGTTATCAATGTTACTATCATTAAAATTATTACCTTTAAAATTATGAATTAGCCTTGCCAGCTATAACTATTAACGTAATAAATTATTTAATAGTCAGTTGTTGCGTAGGATTCTATTTACGTGACACAGTATTAAAAATAAAATTTTTTTAACGTGCCCGAAAAAAAAGTGTCGACAATATTCATAAATTAAAATGAAAGTTGCAATAAGAAATTGAAATAGAATACTGAATTATATTTAAAAAAAAAAAAATCCAATGGCAATCAGAATTGAACCCCAAATCGCCAAAATATGCCGTCGAAGGCATAAGCCCTAGCCATCTCAGCTATTCAAACTTCGGACCTCATATAACCTAAAGTCACATATGTTCATTGATACCCTCCGGAGCTTGGCCTACAGTTCATAGCGATTATCATAAGTAAAAATAATAATTTATATTTAAGGTGCTTATAGCCATACTATCAACCTCAAAAAATATTTCAAGCTAAATATTTTTTCAACGTACTTTGATACGCAGTACTAAACGAAAATCCAAAGTATAAGAAGAACTAAAAAATCAATGCCTTGAAAGTCTGAGCTTCCAATTGCGTAAGCATTTATTTGTATGATTTAATTTTCGAAAAATAATATGGCTAGCCTCTCTTAAACTTTCATATAGAGAATGTTATATAGAATTGTAAATTAAAATAGGTTTTATTATTTTACAAATATAAGATGAGAAATCTTTTTTCTTCTCTATTTCCCCTTAATTTCTAAGACCTTATTTAAGAAGTTAGTAAGTATATAGCGAGAAAGACTCGTCGCCTTCTTTCGCTATGATATACGTGGGTATATATAGTTATATAGCTGTAGTCGGCATTTCCATGCACCACACACCACTCCTCTCTCCGTAGGCACATATTCAGTATACCCCTTCCACGCGTCTCCAAAGTATGTGCCTACATGCCCATTTCCACGCGAATCCGTAGGCACACACTCGGTATACCCCCTCCACGCTTCTCAAATAAAAAAAAAAATATGTGTGCCTGATTCGACCGCTTGGCCGCGATGGGGCGCTCGAAACAGTGGCCAAAAGTGAACTCGCGCCGTAGCATTGCAGTCAGCAATCTCTCTACTAATCTCTGCAGCCACTATTAAACCAAGTCAGTCATTCACTGCCAGACGTCACGAGCAGAGTTGTTCCTCGCAAGGCTGGGAACCCTAGTAACAACCCTATATTACCCTCTTGACCTTTAGCATTCAACCAGGAATCACTGATCCTCTCCAAGGTCTGCGCTAGGTGAACCTAACAGCTATGAAGTAAAAAAAAAACTTGAGCCGACAAGAGTCTCCAACGGGCAAGCATCATGAACCAATCTCTCCACCTAATATCATTAAAACAATTAAGTCTGCAAAAAAAAGGTGCTTTAGACACCAACATCTTCGACGTTATACCAGGAGACGTTGGGAAAGATCACTACAACTAGCTCCAAAGCTTCGGACTTGGTAATTTTTCTCCCGATTAGTTTGGGGCTTCAACAGCAGGCCAGAGAAGATCACCCTAAGGTATCCAGGCAGTCACAATTGCTGTAAACTTTAGTCAAGAAAGAGTTTACTTAAGAAGCTCATCGGTCTTTTTTAGGACAATCGGATATCGAACTACCTTGCCAACAAATATATTAGAACTTCATAAAGTTGACAGAAAACAGCCTTTAGGGGTCAGAAAAGTCGTAAGCATGCCAATAGTTGCAAGAGGATAAATTGGAAGCGCCCTTTTCATAAATTATACGGGAGAAACTGCATATTAAAGGCTCCTTATAGCCAAAGATTATTTTATGGCATAAGAAACGCATGGTACTTTTCAACATAATTGTATTTTTTTTAATTTTCACAGCTTATTGTTTGACCAAATAAACTGTATGGATTGTGAACAAATATGTTTTCAATAAGAAAATTTTTGTTTTGAGAAGTGTTAGGAATAAATGTAAAATTTCTAACTGAAAACGTTTCACATTACATGTCAACACACTACAGTGTTCCATTTAGTAAGTCTCGGGCGAAGCCAAGACGGGGGCTGCTAGTATACACTATATGAATGGAAGCACTTTCTAATAAAAGATATTTCAACTTACCTACTGCGATGTTTTGAAGGTAGTGCAGTTACCGTTTCAATGAAAATATGCGGTAATTAAGTGTGGTTTTAATTAATATTTTAGTATTTTATAAATGAATAATTGTGAACAATATTGCATGGATAAAAAAACTAAAATTAAAACCATGTCATGATGTGCAACTAGTTGGCCAGTACAAGACTATACGCTTTCATCAACTCTTCTAAGAATTTTAAAACAACTTCCTACCGTCTACGCTGATTACACCTCTCTAGTGTCACGCTCACATCTGTCACATACGCTCACACACTTATTTCTTGTTGCATATTGAAAGACGCTCCATCGCCTACTACTGTAGTCAATCCACTGATGATTGATGCGATGTCACTAGACGAAAGCTAGCTTTTATGCTAGTAGTGTGTTGGTAATGAAGTTTGTCTTAGGATGCAGGCACATGGATTTGTATCGCGTATACGCCAGATGTGGTCATGTAGAAAAGGTGTCGAAGCCTTTGCATAGGTCGTACGGACTTTCCACAATTTACCTCAAGATCTTACGATTTGGTTCTTTATCCATGTCAAAAATCCAATTAATTATACAATCAACACTTAAGTTTCATTGTTGACATTAGGTGCCGACTGTATTCACAGGTAGATTATTTTATTTATACTTTACACGAAACATTTTGTCATTGTGCACATGTATAAGAAAATATGCACGCTACTTTATTTTTGCCAGGAGTGGGAGCGAGACAGCATGTGTTACGTTAAGGTAATACTAGCTATGATTGGTTTAAAAACACTGACGCAAGTATGTTTCTAGCCATGTGCACTATGACGAATTATTTTGCGTAAAGCGCATCTTATCTTACTCCCCCTAATCCTAATTTTACGTGATGATCCTAATATAACGCAATGCGTAATCGTTAAAAAATACCAAAAATGATTTCTGAGCATGCTCAGAGTCATTATTTTCTGATATTTCGAACGTTACAGCACAATAAAGCTTGTGTTAAAAACTCTGAATAAGACCCCTGGGGTCTGATCGCTATAGCGATTTGACGTCAAAATACGCAAAGGCGAACAAATCTACAATTCTTCAGGTTCCTAAGCCGACCATCCCTTCGCACGCCATTTGCCATAGAAAGTGTGTTAGTTAGCTGTTCCATGTCAAATTTTTTATCTCTATTTGACCCAAGGATCTACTTGCTGTCGTATGTAGTATACTATATATTTTAATGCGCGCGTTCCGTAGAGAAATGTGGCAGGGGTCTTATTCAAAGTTTTTAACGTAAGCATTATTATGATGTAACGTTCGAAATATCATACAATAATGTCTCTGCATATGCTCAGAAATCATTTTTGATATTTTTTAATAATTACGCATTGCGTTAATATAATAATGCTAGCGTATTCAATCCCTACGCGTCAATTTTGAGCATTAGGTAGAGTTTAACGAATTATTTAAGGAATGGTTTTCAATAGTATCATTAATTAGATGTTAGTACTTTAATATCAATTTTTAATAATTCAAATATAATTAAATAAGTAACAACTTGTAATGAAATTTAAATGTATTGTAATGCACGTTAACTTAAATAAGTTGCAGGTTGATCTATCAGAATATTTATTAGAAATTTCAACATGACTCTAAGAGGTGTACAAGCAAGATTAATGCATTTATCATCGTATCAATTGGCGCATGTGTAGATGGCGGCACTTTTATCTAAGCACTCTTAAAACCACCTATGCCTTTTTATAACAAATATGCTAAAGACTCATGATTAAATATTTATTCCTGATATTATCTACTAATAATTTTTCATCATTCTTCATTCCGTGCATTGTAATCTCCTTCGAAATGCTTATTATTATGACCATTAATCATTTCGACATCCAGATTAGAACTTATTCTGAAATAAATATATTGCTTATCATTGTATGATTAAAAAAAAATTATTTATTTAAGATTGAATAAAAAAGTTTACAAACCCATTTATTTGGCGAAAATTACATTATACAGCGCATGCAGTAATGATTCTCGCTACTTTTACTAGGTCATAATATAATGTTTGGACCCTTTTCATACACAAACATGTATGGGTTAAAATTATGATTGTCTGCTCCACTTTCAAATGACAGGATGTGTGTTCGTTTGTATATCTGGCTTCTGGAGAGCCTCCAGCTGCATTGATGATCGGCGTCAATAGGATTGGAGAGGGTGTATAACCGTTGCCATGCAGCTACAAATGTTGTGTAATTGAAAATTATGTTTGTTTTTAAAACGTAAATAAACAAAACAATCACTTAAATGTGGTTCAGACGTAACTTCAAACTTTCAAAAATACTTTCTCTAAGAACCCATATTTCGACAGCAAATTGTAAAAGTATTCAGAGCGTTTCTTTTTGAGAAACTTGTATAAAAATTTTAAGGAGAGTTCAATGTGTCTTCATTCGATCTTGAAAAGACTAATTATTTTGAACAATGCCATTTTGTCATAATGCGATTGGTTAGAGTTGAGAGCACATGATTTTAATTTAAACGACATTCGTGGGTTATGAAAATAATTTTGCTTAAGACTAAACTCAACATTTTTCAAAAAGTAAAACTTATAAGCATATTTTTCTAAAAAGAAAGCGAAACGATCAAGCGTACTAAATTTTTAGTATGATCATAAGTTTAAGCTCAAGATTATTGTAATAGTGTTTCGGGGGTTGGCTCACGGAGCGCGCAGGAGTTGGAGTCCCGTATTATAAGACAGAAAAATACAGAATTCTACTTTATGTACCCTTGAAAATAGACATAATACCTTGAGAATTTAGTAAAATAAAGGGGAAACTGACCTTTTTTTAAAAGTACGTAAAGTAGACTTACATATTTTTCAGTTCCGTTACTACAGTTTTGCTGCCAGTGTAAGCTTTACATGAGCATTTGTTAATATTTGCTTTCATTTGCCTTACAATTACCTTTTGAACTCTGGTATTTATCTAATAGAGTCTTAACAGTGTTAAAACAGCACAGGTAGCTAGACAATGGTGATCTGGGGCACAATTAGCCTCCTCCAATAATACAAGAGAAACCAGGCACTTTCACGCTAACAAATAACTGCTCAAAAATCTCATCAAAGACTAACTTAGTGCTGTCAAATCGCCTATTCACTGATATGAGGACACCACCACAAGGCTTGTAGAGCCATCTAAATACACGGAAAATTGTTGTTACTAAAAAAACAGGTTTTATATGTTAGTACAAGTAATTTTGATACTCTGTACAAGAAAAATGTGTACTAGTACAGGTATATTTGGTACGGTAGTATACTTTAAAGTACCTTATTGAGTATAGCTAAACTTTATGCTTAGTACATCAAAATCCGATACGTGGTACGGGTTTTTCCTGTACCAGTACAGAAAGTTAGTCGGCCAGTGGAAGCATTCAGAATGTCAGTATATGTGTAGTGTATTTAGCCATACGTTGGTTAATTTACGGTATGTGAAATGGTAGGGAAATGGGTAGGTTTAATGAAGCTTAAATTCCACCCAGAAAAAAAACCTCATTTATTAATAAATAAATTTTGTCCAGAGTGGGATTTGAACTCCGGCCATCAAGATCTGTAGACAGACACGCTACCGACAGAGCCATCAGGTGGCTGGGAGCTGTATATATATAAATATACTTGTAATGAATATTCATCAACATGTTCGGATATATATATGAGGCATTTCACGTCAAATCGCACAGGCTGTGCGCGAGACCACTTTTCATGCTTTGATTACAGTATCAAATTAATGAGGAAGATAAATCGGAGTAAGCATTTCCGACGTATGTTAACCTCAGCTTTTCAATGAAATTATTAAAATTACAAAAAAAAGTCAACATAACCTCAAAAAAATATAAAACATGTTATATCTTCGAAAGGGTGTCTCGAATCTTTTTTTTTATTATCTAAAACGAAAGAGAAGGTTTTTTTACGTTGGTATAGTGATTTTCAGAGTGTCCACTATTATATTATTCGAGAAATCTAACGTCAAAGTCTATGCTCTCGTGCCGCCGCGACGGACGGCCTGGCGGTGGACGTAGCGCCGCATTCGTACCATATCTTACGTTTGAAAACAACGCAATATTCCTAATAAATGTTTTATAATAAAATAAAGTATTGACATGTTTACATAATAATAAACAATTTGTATTTATTTAAACTTTAATTTAAACTTTAATACTGTACACTATGCAATATATTATTATATCGTATAAAAACAATTAAATATTTTTCTTTACCTTTGCAGTTTTCTTGAAAGAAGATTTTTTAATTTTTGGATTGGAAATTTTCGGAAATGATTGAAATATTGAACTTAAAGATGTATGACGCAGCTTAAATGTGTTTTCATCAAGAGGGATAAATGCGTGATATCGAAGAGTTCCTGGTATCATTTTACCCTTACTTTTTATTAAAAAGACAACTTCTGAACCTTCAGTTATACTTACCAAATTTTTTCAAAATTCAATAAACTCCTTAAAGAATAGCAAATTCACAAAATACATTATTCAAGCAAACAAATCTCAGAATTATTTGATGCCGTAACCTTTATCACGATTAATAGAGTAATAAAATTTTGCTGCTGTAAATGAACTCAGAGGAGGAGAACCGGGCCTGATATCAACACTATTATTGATATGTCTAAATAATTATTGTAAAAAATAATACTGTATTAACATCAACTAATAATTTAAGGCTAAAGAAGCAGACTTCTCGGTTCAGTGGGTCACAAATTGCTATATATAGCACGCATGCAGCGCCGCACCGCGCCCCACCGGCCAGGCCGTCCGTCGCGGTGGCACGAGAGCATAGACTTTGACGTTAGATTTCTCGAATAATATAATAGTAGACACTCTGAAAATCACTATACCAAAAGTAAAAAAACCTTCTCTTTCGTTTTAGATAATGAAAAAAAAGATTCGAGACACCCTTTTGAAGATATAACATGTTTTATATTTTTTTGAGGTTATGTTGACTTTTTTTTGTAATTTTAATAATTTCATTAAAAAGCTGAGGTTAAAATACGTCGAAAATGCTTACTCCGATTTATCTTCCGCTTTAATTTGATACTGTAATCAAAGCATGAAAAGTGGTCTCGCGCGCAGCCTGTGCGATTTGACATGAAATGCCTCATATGCATGCATATAAGTTTTCACTCGCAAAAAACAATTTACATATTGAGCCAAAATAACAATGACAATCCCATACATATATGGCTCCACCCCCCAGCGCACTCCGCGCGCCAACCCCCCCCCCTTTTATTGAGTTATAAGTGTAATTTTTTCAGAATAAGGTTTGTATTAATATTTTTTAAAGCCTTAAAAAATGATTAAATTAATTGGTAGTATGAAAATAATATATTGAAGTATATTTTACAGAATTCGGAAGACTATGGCATTTTTCGAAAATACTCGGGAATAAATTTTTTACGCTTGGGAATGATTACTGGTCTGCTTTTAAGGAAATATGAAGAACAAGCTGCTAATTTCAAATAAAAGTGGTAAAGTTTATATAGACAGAGAGATGTGCCCTCGACTTTCCGTTGGTGAGCTTTATTATTTCTTCTAGTGGCTCTCTTTTATAAATGAGCTGTCTATCCTATATGAGTCAATAGATATTTCTAAGCTTCTATAACTATATATGCCCCCGGCGCGCTCTGCGCACCAACCCCCGTAATTGCAAATTAGATTTACGAAGTATGGAAAAAAGCCTGAATGATATTAATTGTTACTTAAAATTTATATAAGTAAAAAATGTATATTGATCATAATTAATTACATGAATTTTTAAAAATCACTTTTTATTTTCCCTGACTAATAACAGCTATTTCTATGGGATTAGTAGAACACGATTCTCAAAACGATATAATTTTTGAAGAAGCATGTAAAGTTTTGCTGCCTTTTCCACTACGGAAATTTTTCGCATGGTTTATTATGTCTGAAAATTTTTTTGGTAATATTATTTGGAACAAATACAAAAAAATTTGTATTAAAGATTGTAGAGATAATCAAAATAAAGCTCTTTTACAATCAAACGAAATTTTTAATTCTGAAAATATGTCTTGTAAAGACTTCAGTTTACCAGAACCAACAGAAACGACGAAAAAAAAATCGATACTGACAATAATAAAAAAATAATTTTTATGAAATGTTTTCACAACGTAGTCATGGTCAACATGTAATTTTTTATGAAATAATAAAATTTGGGAGACATATTTTATTTTCTCGATGGTCCTAGTGAATCTGAAAAAACTTTTCTATACAAAACATTAATTAATTATTTTATATCAATTAAAAAAAATTCTTACAATGGCTTGGACAGGTATTGCTTCTATTCTGCTTCCAAAGGGAATGACCACTCACAGAACTTTCAGACTTCATTTAGACTTGAGCAGTATAGAAAGTGCATTCTTCCAGTTTGAGCCAGCTAAACAAAAATTACGTAATGTATAAGTAATTATTTGGAATGAAGCTTCTATGATACCGAAAAAAGCGGTAGAAATCGTTGATAGAACTTTAAAGATTTATCTAGTAGTAATAAACCTTTTGGAAATAAAATAATAATTTTAGGTGGAGACTTTCGTCAAATTCTCCCAGTAGTAAAAAACGGAAGCAAAATTACTATTGTTTAAGAAACCATGAAATTTTTCAATTTTTGGCCTTTATTTAATATTTTTTATTTAAAAAATAATATACGTTCAATTGATAAAAAATTTTTTTTATTGCTACTGGATATAGGAGGAGGCAAAATAAAAACTTTTATAATTCCTGAGACATGGAAAACGAATGATGTATGTACTAAAATTTTTAATAATGATGATGATTATTTAATAAGTAAAGCTATATTAACATCTCGCAATGAATACACTTATTTTTTGAACAAAACAATTTTAAATAGCATGGTAGGAACATTAGTAACGTACTATAGTATTAATAAAGCAACTCACTAAGAAGTAGATAAATCAGACGAAAATATTTATATTTATTTCTCTACAGAATATTTAAATAGTATTAAAGAAGGTCTTCCTCCAAATGAATCGAATTTAACAATTAACGCTAGTGTTATGTTGATACGAAACTTAAAAAAATCTGAAGGACTTTGCAATGGTACAAGATTACGAATTACAAAATTATTTGAAAACAACATTGAAGCTGAAATAATCACAGGTGAAAAAAAAGGAAATAAAGTCTTTTTTCTAAGAATAACACTACAAACAAACGATTCTTCTTTGCTACCATTTATATTGTACAGAAAACAATTTCTATTTACCTTAGCTATTTCTATGACTATCAATAAATCTCAAGGTCAAAGTTTTGATGCCTTAGGATTATACCTCAAAAAACCATTATTTTCTCATGTGCAATAATATGTTGCATTGTCTAGATGTAGAAATCCCAAAAAAATTTTTATCCAAATTGAATCAGAAAACAAATTTGAAATTAAAAATATTGTTTGGAATGAAATTTTAGAGTAACAAAAAAACTATTCTATAGTTCATTACTATTTTTATACTTTCTTGCAAATTTTCTCTTTCATCAAAAAAGCAAATTTCAGTACCGTCTAGTACCCAGATTTATGTAATCATAAACAATCCGTTTTTTGTAATATGTTTTCAGATACACCATCATGGATGCAAAATTTCATCAGTGTGACAAATGTAACTTAAAATTTTCAAATCAAGAGTGTCTATCATCGCTCGAAAAAATTCACAAAAAAAAATTTTTTGTATGTTATCTGTGTAGCATTATAATATTAGACAAGAAAAACTATTTGCGTCACACAAAGGAATGCCAAAACATTGAAAAAAATTTTAAGTGTATTAAATGCGAAAAAAGTTTCAAAAGAAATTATCACTTACAAAAACGTTTGAAAAGTCATGAAAAAAACGTTAAAAAAAATATTTGTCAAAATTGTGGAAAAGGTTATGTAAGAGCAGAGCACCTATAAAGACATTTTAGAGTATGTTATCAAAATAAATATCATAAGTAAGATAATTGTAACTAAATTTTTTGTTATGATGAAATAAAATTATATGTAAAAATTAGACCACTTGTAATAGTTAATATATAAGGCTTTACGAATATATTTACATTATAAATGGGAAGCTGGGGGGGAGTCGTGAGGGAAGCTGGGAGGAGCGGGGGGAAGGTGGGGGGAGCTAGCAAAAAAGTAGAATTACTCGAAAAATGCAAGAAAATGAAAGAATAACTACCTTATTTGAAGGGAGCTGGGGGGAGCTGAAGAGGTGGGGGGAGCAAAACCTCGCTCTAACTATTACGACTTTATAATATAGTAAGATATGTACATATCTCCACTATATATAAGCGTGCGTACTATGCGCGGTACAGTAGAAAGCCATGCGCAGTATACAAATTTAATAGACTATCCATGGTACAGAAAAATCCTGTACCAAAGCTATTGAAAAACTTGTACTAGTATAGTTATAAAACCAACTAGTCACAGGTTTTTCGGTGATCCAGATAAGTATGTAAAAATATGAGACTGGTTGCAGAAATCTCAAGACCTATACGTTATTTTTCTATGCTCAACACTTTTGGTATAGCTTATTCTGGTAACAACAGTTTTCCGTGTATATGTCTCTACGGTACCGCACGTAATCAGAAAGACTCAACTCAGCATCCTTTATATCTCCATACAGGTATGTTTCAGTGATCAGCATGACATCCAGTTCAGGTACAAGTAGCCTAACATTATTACGGAATGCAGAGAGCTTAGTGCGCAGGCCATTTACATTCTCATAATATACTGTAGTAAGAGAACCTAGTTTTTTGAAGGACATTGTTCAACTGAGGCTCGAGAACTTCTCTTTTCATTTTTGAGGTCTATGGTGCAAAGTGAAGATACACCCTTAACTAGCCTTACTAGAGATTAGTAGGGAGATCGTTGACTGCAATGCTATGGAGTATGCCCACTTTTTTTCACTAGTTTAAGCACCCCGTCTCAGCCAAACGTGGAACCAGGTGCACATTTATTTATTTATTTGAGAAGCATGGTAGGGTAGGGGTATGCGCCTACGAAGAGAGGAGTTGACTGGCGTGGAAATGTCCATATAGGCACACATTTTGGAGAAGCGTGGAAAAGATATACTGAATGTGTGTCTACGAGGAGAGGAATAGAAATGTCGGCTATACAGCTGTATAGTTGAGCGAATGAAAAAAGCAAGTATAAGTAAGCACTTTAACTACATAAGTATAAGTAATTATAATATGCTATTCAACTGACTTACTTAAATCTTATGATTCAACGTTTTAGAAATCAAGGAAGCATAAGTCAATAGTAAACAAAAAGTTTCAGCAAATATTTATAAGAAAAATCATGTTCTTTCCATTAAAAGATCTTCTAGAACATCAAAATTTCAGAGAAACTGGACATATGATTTCAAAAATAAGGTTGTAAGATTATATACTAATAATTATATGCACAGGCTTTTGGTTTCAATACATTATTTTTTAATTCTCCCGTACTTTTAACATTCTGAAATCTATTAATGTTTTTGAAAAATGTACAGCTTCAACTATTTTTTAAGGTTGTCAGTACAGCTATAATTACCAATTTATTAATTTTATACATTATAACTGCTATGAACTATAGAATAAGCTCCAGAGGATATCTATGAACATATGTGACTTCAAAAGTACCTCCCAGTGTTCTTCAGATAACTGAGATGAATAAGACTTATGTTACTTAGTGGATCGTTTTGAAATGTAGGATTCGATTTCACATCATTACAAATTTTTTTTTTTTTAAATTCAATTTATCATTTTTAAAAAATTACTTTTTTTATGTTTCGTTTAAAAATATATGTGTCGTCAATATTTTTTTTCTGATACATTGACAGAAAAAAGTCCGAGGCAGAAGAAAACTCATACTATTGTTACGAAAGTATCAAATATTATTATTACCAGTAAAATACAACTTACATCTAACTATATATAAATATTTATCTACCGACATATATTATATTTTTTAGCTTATATACATTCCTTATGAATACCTTGAAGTTATTATATTTACAACATTCGTACTCCATATATGTAGAAACATGAAAGCAGTTCCTTAGTCTTAATAAATAGTGCGTATTTTAGAGTAAAAAATCTTACAGAGACTAGATAAAGCTTTTTTTGTTCAATACATACTAGTTTCAATCAATTGTAAATTGGAGTATGGATTAAAAAAAAAAATTGTCTTGTGTATTAACAATTAATCTTTTTACCTACAATAAATTGTCATTGTAATTTTACAGAAATAGTGACCAAAATCTTTTCATAGCGTGTAAATCGTATACAGCTAACAAAAATTTTTGTTCTCTGTTTTAAAGGCGGCGCACTATAGGTCAAATGGGTTTTTTTTTGTTTAAAACCTAATAACTTGAGAAGGAAAAAAGATTAATCAAAAATTTTTTTCGGAGCTTCAAGCTGAGATAATAGAGAATAGAGGAAAACTATAGAGAATGTCTCGTCGTTGAAACCTAACCTCAAAATTAATGAGAAAACTCGAAAAAACAGTTTTTTTAGCCGAAAAATCACTCAAATCACTTTATAACAACACTGTCACTTTTATTCTTCAAACAATTCTAACTTTTATCACTAGAGTTTGAGTTTTATACTTCCAACATAACCTTAAAATTCGAGGTTGCAGGTAACAGTGTCAGAAACCTGATATTATGTTAAGAATAAGGAATACTTCGAAAATTCTATTTAGAGCTTTTAAATAAAGTAATAGAGAATAGAGAAGTAGTATGAAAAAATATCATATTGTTAAACCCTAACCTCTTATTTGATTAAAATACAAGAAAAAAATATTCTGAGCCAATAAATCGTAAAAATGACTTAATTTTTACTTTATAACATTATTACTTTCATGGATAGTAAATACTATTACTAGAATTATATTTTTGTACTCCTAACATAACCTCAAAAGACAAGATTACAGTTTACAGTGTAAGAAACTTAAAATTATAATAAGAATGAGGAATAATTCGAGAACTCCATTTGTAGCTTCAAACTAAAGTAATAGAGAATAGAGGGATAGTATGAAAAATATCATATTGTTAAACCCTAACCACTGAATTGATTAGAAAACATAAAAAAAATTTTCTGAGCCAAAAAAACATTGAAATGACTTCATTTCCACTCTATAACATTTCTATTTCACGTGATTTTTTTCTTCCTTAATTTTAAAAAATCTGAGAGAGAACAGCGATTTTGACTTCGAATGCAGCTTCAGCACATTTGATAAATTTTTATTTTTGTGACTGTCATACAAACTTTTCGTTCAATATCACATATTCATGATTTTATCATCAGGTTGATGTATCCGTTCCACTGCAACAGATGCTAGAAAAAACTGCTGAACGGTTATGCGAATCAGTTGCTTCTGATTGGCCTAAAAATGCTTTAAGTAAAGTTTTGTTGTCTGTTACCACTGGATTTGATGGTGCCTCTGATTACGCTAACCCTCAACAAAGATTTGACAACAATGATAATGATGATCGAAGCCCACAACAATCACTCTTTGTATCTGGTGCCCTAATTATACAACTTTTGAGTCAGTCTAATCCTAGATATTTGATATGACTCCCGAGCAAACGCAGCACGGCAAGATGCTACAGTAGTACAGTACGAGTCTACTACAGTGCGCGCTGCTGCATACTCACGTAGTACACAGAGTTCTATACTATCGTAGTGTCAGAGTTCTCTCCGTGTAAGAAGGTTATTTAGATTTTTTTTTTAAGGTTAGTACTTAACGATCTGAGATTCTCAATATTTCTTCTCTATTCTTTATCGTCTCATCTCGGAGCTCAAAAAATAATTCTCCAATTATTCTTTTTCCTCCTCATAACGTCAGATTTCTGACACTACAAGCCTGTAATCTCCAATATTAAAGTTATATTAAAAGTACAAAAATTAAAATCTCATGATAGTAGTTACGATCATTCAAAATAATTATGTTATAAAGTTAAAATTAAGTCACTTTTAAGATTTACTGGCTCAGAATATTTTTTTCTTGTATTTTAATCAAATAAGAGGTTAGGGTTTAACAATATGATATTTTTTCATA
Organism: Copidosoma floridanum; assembly: GCF_036245765.1. Classification (NCBI taxonomy): domain Eukaryota; kingdom Metazoa; phylum Arthropoda; class Insecta; order Hymenoptera; family Encyrtidae; genus Copidosoma; species Copidosoma floridanum. The sequence goes on from NW_028321907.1 coordinate 22,484,800, forward strand.
CTACTTCTCTATTCTCTATTACTTTATTTAAAAGCTCTAAATAGAATTTTCGAAGTATTCCTTATTCTTAACATAATATCAGGTTTCTGACACTGTTACCTGCAATCTGGAATTTTAAGGTTATGTTGGAAGTATAAAACTCAAACTCTAGTGATAAAAGTTAGAATTGTTTGAAGAATAAAAGTGACAGTGTTGTTATAAAGTGATTTGAGTGATTTTTCGGCTAAAAAAACTGTTTTTTCGAGTTTTCTCATTAATTTTGAGGTTAGGTTTCAACGACGAGACATTCTCTATAGTTTTCCTCTATTCTCTATTATCTCAGCTTGAAGCTCCAAAAAAAATTTTTGATTAATCTTTTTTCCTTCTCAAGTTATTAGGTTTTAAACAAAAAAAAACCCATTTGACCCATAGTGCGGCGTTGTATATATTTTGATAGATCAATTACTATAAAAAATAGTAAAATTGCACTTTCAATCCTCACAATCAGCTCATCATTTTACATTTCATGCAACACACAATGTTCTGCATAAATTTATCTGATTGTTTGTAGTTGATAATATAGACTATTAAAAAGCACCTCTAGCCATACAACGCATGGAAGCTAATTTTTTTTTTTTTTTTTGTAGTTATAGTACCTTCTCGTATTATCGGTATCTTTAACTACGTGACACAGGTTAGAAGAAGTATAGGCACATGAATACAGGGAGCTATTTTGAATACTTCACGATTTTCGGAAAAACATGGAAAACTAGAATAAATAATTGGTCAATTTTTTCAGAAAACTTTGTAAATTTTTTGAAGATTTTGCACTACAAATATATTCATTGATACTATTTTAACTCTTAATGGAAGCTCGTACGAGCAGAAATAGATCCAGGCTCATTTTTATTAATACATGAATTTGTAGTTAAAAAATTTTTTAGTTCTCACAATTTCTGACTCTAAATAATCCATCAGGTTAGAATAATAAACAGTCTTTACAGAGTAATAGGTATAAAAGAGCCTTTTTAAACTGAATATCAGAAAGAGCCTTTAAATATTATTCCTCCTATTTTAAGTTGGTACTACATTTACGTATACATACATATCAATAAATAAAGTATTAAATCATAACATTATCGTCAATCACTATGTATGATGGGGCAGTTACTGAGTATCTTAATGATTAATAAAGCATTAGTTGATAACAGAATCGCATATCACCAAATAACATAGAGTACTTACTGGCCACCTTTCGGCTTGGTCTTTCTTGTTGTACCGATCGACGCCAGCTTAGTATACTTTAGAGTATCTCTGTATAAAAAGGGTTTTTCTTTTAGTTTAAAAAGACTCTCTTTTGCCCATAAATCTGAAAAAGCTCTTTCTTGACTTTTACTCTAAAAAGACTCTTTAGAGACTCTTAATATAAATTATTTAATTTTCTTAATAATCTGCAGCACAACAATAGCTTTTTTAAGATCTTTATTCCAAGAGATAATTAAGTTTTTTTTTTTTAAATAAAACACTACGGTATTTGAAAAAATATTTTGTCTCAGAATCTTGCAAAATAATTTTAAGGAGGTTGGATACAATCTTTCAGAAGGGAGGTGAAGCGGGGTCAAGGGTTTGGAAGCTCACAGCATTACCGACAGAACGTAATACAGCATATTCTTATGGAATACGTGCATCCATCTTATAAAGCTAACCAAAGTTTTCATTTGTATTTCCAAAAACCGTGATTTTCTCTTTAATTAGTATGGATACTGACAAAAATCTGAGGATCATATGAATCTGCAATATTTGAAGTATCAAAATATATTTTTTGTCGATTTTTTAACTATTACTAAGGAATGCCATTTTTAGATCACAACATTGTTCCCCTAACAGCCCTTGTTAAATTGTTAATTTTTTTATTTTGAAATATCTTAATAACTACATGGCTGAGATCGCCCAAAAAAGTACGTTTGTTTTTTATAACACATATAATGACTCAAAAACTAAATTAGAGCCCCCAACTATTGTCAATGATATGTATCCAACCTCCTTAATTGCTTATTAATCAAACTGTTTCATTGATTAACATTCTTCTGGCAGTCTAAAATTAAAAAGTAGTAGCATACCTTATTAAAGATTTGCAAACAACTTAAAAATTTTTACAAAATTATTTTCTATGTTGTTTATCCAATTCCTTTACTAATTGAAATTTCAACATTTAGTAAGTGGCAGTAGACGATCACTGATATATGGTACTCTAATTTAGAAAAAAATGTTAACGACACAGATATATTTTTAAATGAAACATAAGTAAAAGAAATAAAAACAAAATGATAAACTAAATTGAAAAGAAAAAAAAAAAAAAATTCGTCATGATGTGGAATTGAACCCTGGATTGCAAAACGATCGACGAAGCGGCATAAGTCTTATTTTTCTTACCTATCCGAAGGACACGGGAAGTTACTTTCGAAGTCACATATGTTCATAGATATCTTCCGGAGCTCGTTCTATAATTTACAGCAGTTATAATATGTAAAATTAATAAATTGGTGGTTACAGCTGAACTGACAACCTTAAAAAAACATTTAAGCTGTACATATTTTTAAAAACATCAATGGATTTCAGAATTTTAAAAGTACGGGAGCATTAAAAAATAATGTATTGAAATCAAAAGCCTGTGCATATAATTATTAGTATTTATTTTCACGACCTAATTTTTAAAATCATATGACCAGTCTCTCTTAAATTTTCATGTTTACTAAAGAATTTTAAAGGGACAGAAAATGATTTTTCTTATAAACATCTGCCAAAACTTTTTGTTTATCATTGATTTATGCCCCTACAACTTCTAAAATGTTGAATCTTAAGATTAAAGTAAGTCAGTCGAATAGCATATTATAATCACTTATACTTATGTAGTTAAAGTGATATAGCAAGAAAGACTCGTCGCAGTCGTCATCGTTTGTTTTTGTTATTCGCTTAGCTATACATCTATATAGTGGACATTTCCATTCCTCTCCGAGTAGGCGCACATTCGGTATACTCCTTTCACGCGACCATGCGTCTCTAAAAGTGCGCCTATAGGCTCCATGAACAAAGACACCAGCTCCAACTTAAGGCTGATTGGTGAGTCTGCGTGGTTACGAGAATACACAGAAAAGCATGATTGCCTAAAGTGAATAATTTTTTACATGTATGTGAAGATCCTGTCTAGTAGCTCGATCATCTCAATTAGAATCCTTAACTTCTTAACTTTACGATATTTTTTTCAGCCGGAGACTTTGCTTTAATAAGTTGTAAAGAAGATGTATATTCTTTAGTAGCATTGTACGAGTGAGCTACATTGCATATGAAAGTTAAGTGTGTGAGAGGAATAGAGAACACTTAGTACTAACACAATGCATTAGAGCTCATACGTACATGCTACAAGGGATGTACATATTTCTTACAACTTATTAAAGCAAAATCTCATGCTGAAAAAATATCATCGTTAAGTTAAGGAGTTAGGGATTATGATTGAGATGATCGGGTTACTAGAAAGGTTCTTCATATTTATGAAAAAAAGTATTGACTTTAGGCAACTGTGCTTCACCGTGTATTTTTGGAATCACGCGGACTCACAATTCCGCCACAAGTTGGCACTGCAGGTTTTTGTGCGCGGAGCCTATATGGACATTTCTTCGCCAATCCACTCCAACCTTTGTAGCTGCATACCCCTATCATGCTTCTCAAATAAAGACCAGTGGATAGTAAGTGCTTAGGTACCCATATAAAAAGTTATACTTCTAAAAAATACATGGCAGATATTATAATTATAAATATAAATTTACCTTCTATAAAACGATATTGTATACAAAGGTGGTGCAATTATCGTTGGAAAGATTATACTTACGTCATTTGGGTGTGGTTTCCACACAATACACAAAATGTTTTAATATTTAATAACTGTACAATCATAAACAATGTATTATGGCACAATACAATGTAAACAATATGGAGGCTGGCTAGTACAATACTGTGCACTTTCATCGAATCTTCCACTGGTTTCAAAACGATTTCCTACTGCCTACGCTGATTACATATGTAACGTCAGGCTCACATTTATCACATACGCTCGGACATTTATTTCTAGTCCATATTTAATATCCCAAATATGATTGTATCTCAAAAATTAAGACAAATCATCCTGTAGTATAGCATAGTACTACATTCCAGTGAATGTCCCTTCAGGACGTTCATCACACATAGGTTCTTTTGACAAATATTATTAAAGCATCAAAAGTATACTAAAAATACCGTAAGAAATACCAAAAAAAATTGCAGATCGTTCAAGTGTACCCTCTTTTACATATTTAATTTTAAAAATTTGCAATTGAACATGTAACCTCATAAAAAAATTCTTTAAAATTGCATTTAAAAAATCTGCATAAACCTTCCAATTTTTTTTGTATGAAAGATTATTTTAAGATGAGTAATTTTTTTTGAAGTTATACTTCTATAGGCGCGTTCTGCCCTACGGAGTATATCAATGATTTTAGATTGGTGACCTTAAGAAAATGTGTAACGAAAGTGGATTTTGCTTTCATTCTCCCCCTTCGCCCTGCCCCTCATGACGTTTTTTCGGTCCCCTACACACCATACAACGCCACCACATAACACGACAGCAAAGCTCCACACTTACTACAATACACATTTTGAATTTATTTCTTTGTTTCTTTGAACTAATTCCTAAGAAAAAAAAAAAAACAGTTTTCAAAGAATTTCGAACCCCCGTCCTATTGCACACTATGCAAGCCCTTTACCTATTCTGCTATGAGCGAGCCCAACATAGGAAAACCGATTACTTTATTTCATCGTAAAGTTCGTAACATATTTCTAATGTAAATTTTTATTTACTTTTGGTTTAATCAAACATTATATACATAAATAATTTATTTAATAAAATACATTTTTTTGTACCCGTTTTTTTCAAAAATTTGGAAATTAGTATATATTAGTAGAGCAGCTTTCATATGTATTATCAAACATTTATTTACTTATTAATTATTTGTTTCTTTTAAAATAAATAAATAATTGTTTACATAATTTTTCACATTTTTTCATAATTTTCATACTTGAAAAAAAAAATTTTCGGTACTGTGTGATTACAATAATTGATTTTTATTGCGTTTTCATTTTTCACAAAATTTAGGGAGATGGAAGGAGCGCAAATACATACAGGAACGCTGGAAATTATTTTTCTCATATTGATCAGCTTACATACACGCTTTTATGCTTACTTGACCGCTTTTTTTTGTGTGTTATCAAACGAAAAAAAAAAAAAAAAAAATAGATCTATTTGAAAATGAAACAGGTATATCTAGAAGTAATCTGTCATACAAAAAGAAACTGGGGGCTTATACAGATCTTATAAATGTAATTTTTAGTGATTTTTCTATAATGTTGTATGTTAAATTGCAAATTTTTTAAAATAAACATGTGAAAAAGGGTACAGTTGAGTCATCTGCAATTTATTGGGGTATTTCTTATAATATTTTGAGTATACTTTTGATGCTTGAATAATATCTGTCAAGAAAACCTATGTGTAATGAATTTCCTGAAAGCAAATTGTTTATATTGTATTGTGCTATCATATGTTGTTTATAATGTTTCAGTTATTAAGTATTAGAATATTTATTGAAACCACATCCAACTAACGTAGGTTTTTTCATTCCAAAGATAATTGCACCATCTTTGTACACACAATATCGTTTCATGGATTTATTTATATTTATAATTATATTATCTGTCATGTAATTTTATAGAAGTATAACTTCTTACTTGGGTACCCAAGCACCCACTATCCACTGGTTTTTTTAATAACACTTAAAAAAGGGGGGACAAGTATGCGTAAAAGCTTGTATGTAAGTTTATCCATGTGAAAAAAATAATTTCCAGCGTTGCTGCATATATTTACGCTCCCCCCACCTCTCTGAATTTTGTTTTCAATCACAAAGGAAAAATTGTGAAAGAAGAAAACGCAATACAAATCAAATATTGTGTTTATACAGTACGAAAACTTTTTTTTTTTTAATCATAAAAATTCTGAAAAAAATGTTAAATTGTATAAAAAAATAATTTATTTAATTTAAACGTAAGAAATTACTGATAAATAAATGAATATTTATTTATAAATATGAAAGCTGCTCTGCTAATACATATATACTTGATTCCAAATTTTTGAAAAAAATATCTACCAAAAAAATTTATATTATTAAGTAACTTATTTATTTAATGTAAAATAAAACCAAATAAATGTAAATTTACATTGAAAATAAGTTACGAACTGTAAGACAAAATGAAGTAATTGATTTTCCTTTGACGGGCCCGCTCATAACAAAGTGGGTAAGGAGTTCACCCAGTGTGAAAGAGAAAGAGAGTTCAAATCTTTTTGGAAACTGTTTTTTTTTTTTTTTTTTAGAAATTAGTTAAAAGAAAGAAATAAGTAAAATTCAAAATGTGTAGCTGGTATGCAATTATGTTGTGTAGCGTGGTGTAGTTAGATAATGTTGAGTGGTGTAGAGGGACCAGAAGTACGTCAAGAGGGGTGGGGTGAAGGGGGAGAGTCAAGTAAAATCCACTTCCGTTACACTTTTTCTCAAGGTCTAATATCTGAAATTGTTGATTTACTCCGTAGGGCAGAACGCCCCAATAGAAGTATAACTTGAAAAAATGTGCACCTGGTTCGACGCTTGGCCGCAACGGGGCACTCGAATCAGTGGATAAAAGTGGGCACACTCCGTAGCATTGCAGTCAGCAATCTTCTTACTAATTTCTGGTCTTACGGTCTTCTTGTTTTCGGTACTAGTATCATCAAATAGTTGCGGTTCTTGCCACAGGGACTGAAAAAGACTTCTTTGGGTGGCCGTCAGGTCCATTGCAGCTGATATATCAGTTGTCAAATCACACTACCCAGCTAGTACAGCATTAACTTTAGTACTGGTACTTATACATACAATGATAGACCGAATTTTACCATCTGCCAGCTTACCAACTCTGCAGATGTTGTTAGTTTTCAGCTTAATTTCCAATTTAAGTGGTTGAAGGATTTTTTTAACCTCAACAATTTTTTTCCTCGTATCATTATTCAAATTCTCAGCAACGCTAAATAGCGGTATATTGAGCATTCTTTACGATCTTTCCTAGTACTCAGTCATAGCATCCTATAGTTGGGATTCACTCTGTGCAGGGGGACAGTTTTTCAGCACGCGCACATCATGAGTAAGCTGTTGCAAATCCTACGACAGACCACCAATTTTTACCTCAATGCCAAAGTACTGGTCTATGTCAGTAATAAGGTTGTTTACAACCTTTCTGATGACCTTCACCTCAGCCTGCAATCCTGCCATGGACAAGCCTGCCTCGGTTACCTTGTCCACAGACTCTGACAGAATTGTAACAGACTTAAGCAGACTAGGATTTTCACCTTTTGTTATATTTCAATTCGTCATAGTTTTTGTGACAATCATGATCTTTCAGTCTCTAATCAGTCTTTACTTCTAAAAGTGTAAGAAACAATTTTGCCAGAGTAGTATGCTATTGCAAAACTGTGACCTAAGATGAGTGATTGTATTATGAGTTACAATTTTTTTTTTTTTTCTTTTTTTTTATGAATTCTTTTTTACCACTCAAACTGTTGTAAAAATGCCCTGTTCCATGTTTTTGCTACGCTGCATCAAAAGATGCCTTCAAAAGAATCTTTTTTTTCTGGGGACTTCTGTTCTTCATATCTATAATAAGAAACGAAAATGGAAAATCATCAAGAAACAAAATTGTTTAGAAGGAATAGTTAGTAAATACACTGTATATAATATTAATGTGATAATTCGTTAATGTTTTTCTTATATTCTTTACAGTTTGCATTATTAACTTAAAATGTAATTTTTGGTGTTTATAAGTAAGTTGACTTAAATTATAAATATCCACGCAATGGTACATAAAACAGTAAACAATTAATGCAATAAAATGACAACATTCTCACAGTACTGATATAAAATAAAAATCCTCGCTAAAATAATGTGGTAAAATTAGCCACTGCTTTGGAAAAAAATACATTAAAAAAAATTTGTAAATGTCAATATAAAAAATTACCTATAAAAAATTTTTGTTGGACTTATAACTATTTGAATTACGCGCCCACCCCGTTTCTACTTATTGTAGGTGGCGTCGCCTTGAGTCACCAGTTGCTGTGTCAGCTCTATGACTGCGGAAACTAGTGTCTAACAGACTTTTGTATTGAACACACGCGTTTCTTTAATAAATCTTCATGATCTTGTAAATCTTTTGTACTACGATTTATTACCACCCTGCCTTAAGTAAATCTTCCATCAAGTTATGGGTCTAGGCAAGCTATGTTTAAGTTTTTTTTTGGTGCGCGTGAGACGGTGCTAGTGTGACTGGTGAGATCGTAACTGCACGTGCTACAAGAAATTGAAGTCATGAGCAAGAAGACCTGTGACGAGGAAAGGCTGCGCGACCTGGAGGTAGACGTGATAAGTACTCAGGCTGGAGATATACAGAGTGGCGAGGATGTTGAGGCAGACAAGGTGCCATTCATCTGTCATCCAGAAAGCTAGCACCAGAGGGGGCGATTGGTCGAAAAGCCAAGGGTGAGTCTCGATTGTTTTACTTTTCTCTCCATCTTTTGTGACAACACGTGTTAAGTTTGTGAAATTTGCCAAGGCTTGGTGGGAACAATCAGAGACGCGGTCAAGAGGGGCAGGACGGGGGGAGTGATTTTACTTGCGTTTGGCGCGCTGGCTTTGGACGTTGTGGGGTGAGTGTGTGTGGGGCAGGAGAAGTCCAGCTTTGTTGCACGCACTCAGCCGACACAGTCCACGGCTTGAATTTTCATAGAAGGCCCTGGTTATCGCTCTGTCTCTCTCTCTCTCTCTCTCCGTCTCCATCTTACTTACTTTACTTACGTCAGCTAATGTTAGAAAACTCATTGTACCTTGTACCCTTCGGTACGACGCATCACACTAAAAATATTCATACTTGGCTTGATGTTACATTAACTCACTCTGAGAAATAGGCTGTGTCATCTTGCTCGCCTGATGCACCATATATAAATGGCCATTATTATCAGCTGGTCGACTTGAGGCTTTGTTTTCGCCGTGATTATCGTACTGATGTTAATTTGTTTCTTGATAAATTCAAAAAAGTTGTTCTTCATAACTTAGGTATTTGTACGGCAATGAGGAAGCACCAGGAGCATAGGCGTAGGCCTGCGCCATAGTTTACTAAATCGTTTAAAGAACGTTGTAAGCTACATGATCGGATGTTTGCCTTAGCTAGGAGAACTGGTGATTCGGATCAACTACTTCAGTATAGACAGATGCGGACTGTTCTTAAAAAGGATATACGGGAGGCTCGTGAGAGCTTTTTGCGAAGCTTACTTGAGCGTGAACAAGATCAGTCTCGATGCTGGAGTCTCATGCGTAAGTATGGTTTGATTAGAGAGGTGCGTGGTTCACCATTAAACATCATGTCGACGGACTCCTTGGCGGATCATTTCTCGGCTATGACGTGTGTTCATCCTCTGTGCAAGGACGTTCAATTACATGAGATTATTTCTGGTTATCCGATTGTTCCATCAAGATTCTAGTTTTTGCCAGTGACATGTGTTGAGGTTACACAGGCCGTAATGCACTGTACTACTAGGACTAGGGGTCGTAGCTTTGATGGACTATCGTTGAGTTATTTCCAAGGACTCTTTTCTTAACTAATACCTTACCTAGTTAAATTGTTCAGTCTCTCATTTTTCTTAAATACTTATCCGAAATCTTGGAAAAACTCAGTCACAATCCCGCTTTCAAAGATGGCCAATCCAACATCCCCTGCTGATACTCGCCCTGTTACTAACCTTGCCCATCTGGCAAAAATCTTTGACAGTATAGTTACCCATTGAGTGTCAACATACTTAGAAGAAATGCCCTCCTTTCGGAAATGCAGTACGATTTTCAGAAAAATCGCAGCACTCAATCAGCGCTTTTAAAGGTAATTCAGGATGTACGGGTGGGAATGGAGCAGGGTATAGGCTGAGATACAAGGGGTATTTTCTCTCGAGTACTATCAAGGCGAGGTTAGCGAGTGCCTTGGTGATGCGTCACTTCGACTACGCTTGCTTGGTATATGCTGGGTTATCGGGTTATCTGTCCTTAAAGCGTGATCGTCTTTGTAATACTGTGATTATATTTATATTCAACCTCAAAAGAGATACAGCCATATTACATTATTATAAGAAGCTTGGGTGGTTGCTTCCTAGTTGTAGAAGATATTATCTTCTAAGGGTAACTATCTATAAAATTCTTAATACAAAGGAGTCTCAGTTCCAATTTAAATTGTTTGTATCTCCTGCAAAAGATGTGCGTAGATATGCGCGTTTATTAAATTCTGGTTCTTATTTTAATATGCCGAGTGCTACTTTTTCATCATATGATGCATCCTTTGCCTTGCGTGGTATGAGGCTCTAGAATTTGATACCGGAGGCTATACGTTTGAAGGGGTCACTTGAGGCATTTAAAACAGCTTTTTATAAGTATTTATTATTCTGCTCAAATGATTAGAGGTATTGGGTATAACTTATTTTCACTGAAATTCAAAACTTAAAATTCAAAGTTAGTCACTCAAAATTAGTATTAAGATGCATATCTAAGCTGTACTATTGCATTATCTGATGTATTATTACTATACAAGAAACACAAAACTGACAACAATAAAAGCAGTGATAATTCTAAGAATAAATCCCCCAATAAAAAATCCAGTAAAAATTAAGGTAAGTTCATAAATAAAGATTTGACCATTTCATCCTTGATTTCTGGTTTATCCGATGGTGATCGAGTTTCAACTTCTGATTCAAAAATTTTAGTAAATCTTACTGCTGATTCTGGAGCAACTAAGCAGTTAGTCAATTCCAAAGTATACTTAAATAAATTCAAAGAGGCTGATTCTTTCATCATTAAATGTGCAAATAGAGATCCAGCGGCAGACTTGAAAACAATGAGTGAAGGTTTAATTGTAGGTATAAATGATAACAATGTTGTGAGACTGAATAATGCTATCTGTGCTGAAACGTTTGCAAAAAATCTCTTATCCCTTAGGAAATTTGTTGAGTCTGGTTTAACCATGTATTTAAACAACAAAAAAATCAATGTATACGACCCCCAATCCAATGAAATATTTTTGAGCGGAGTATGTAAAGAACCTTATTGAACTGTAAAATTAGAACTTAATGGGAACAATATCGAGACTGAAAATAATAACAGTAACAAAAGGAGACTGGCTTACTTGGTGACAGATAATAGTAATAAAAGGATAAAATAGCAGACACGCAGCGTAATAGCACAGAATAGCATTCATGTTAATGACAATTCTAAAAGTAACAAAAGTCAGGAAGTGAGTTCAATTGATAATGTACATTACATGATTAATACGGATGTGACAGAAAAAAATAGAACCGAAATGGATTTCGAATGTTCGATCTATGATCGAAAACTACATCATGTAAATGAACTGGAATTCTCCGAAATATCAGTGAATGAAAGTCTATTAACTTCCTTTTAAAATGATTCAAGCTGGATTAATGACACCATTAGAAGCCATAAATTTCGATCTTATGGGGCTTATTAGCCCACAGACTTTCCATAAAGGCTATATGTTCATAGCTGTCTTTATAGATGATTTTTCGAGACTGACTCTGGCATACCCAATGAGATCCAAAAGTGACATTGGATCATGTTTGAAAAAATTTATAAGAACGACCCACAACCTCCTAGGTTACGACGAAAATGTATGCTATTTGAGAACGGATCAAGGCACTGAATTCACAGGAGGATATACTCAGGAGGTTCTACGTGCTCTGGGCACTGATTTGCAATTGGTCAGTCCAGATACGCCAGAGCTGAATGGTAAATCTGAGCGGCTAAACCAGACGATTCAAAAGAAAATCAGAACTTACATGTATGATTCTGGCTTACCAAAAAACATGTGGGACCTTACGTTGACAGCCACAGTACATGCATATAACAGAACACCACATAAATCAATCGACATGCAAGTTCCACTTTAGAAGTTTGCTCCAGAATGAAGGTTTCACATGAATCAATTAAAAATATTTGGCTGCTTGGCATATGTGACAGTACAGAGGAGAATGGGAAATTTGTATTTACAGGTCGACGAACCATAGTTCTGAGATATACACTGACAGGATACTTAGTTCTAAAACCTGAGATCGGTAAATTTTATGAAAGCAGCGACGTAAGGTTTAACGAGAGGTTGGTATACAAAGACGTGTACTAAAGAAACAGCATCGAAGTTTCCAAACCTATTGACCAAGACAAATGGCTGGTAGAATTTACCGAAGCTAAGACAGAAGAATCCAAGAGAACGGAGGGAGAGAAACAAGTTAAAAGAGGCAGAGGAAAATCTCGGAAGAACAATATAATGGCTGAGACCACTTCAAGCAAAGAAAGTATAAAAACTGATTTACCGGTATTTGATTCAAGTTTTTCGGGAATGCAAGTTGCAACAGATCTAAATAAACAGATTGCTTTTAGCCATAAGGATCTTGAAAAAAATGTGACGGCACAATGTTGCGGAACTATCAAGATTGAGGATCAACTACTCCATGCTCTACTGGCAAAGATACACATGGATCCATCCAACTTTAGTGAAGCCATGAATACAGATAACAAGACTAACTAAAAACTGGCCATTTAAGAAAAACTTATGTCCATGTACAAAAATGACGTATGAGAACTTGTAGATAGACTCAATCGAGATAGAAGGAAAAAAAGCCTAATATAATCCACTCCCGTTGCGTATTCAAAAAAAAAAAAAATGTGACGGTAATGGGACCGTGAAATATAAAACAAGGCTAGTGATCAGAGGATTCAAAGATAAGAACTCCTACGATTTGCAAGGAACACACGCACCTGTATTGAGACTGGCACTAATTAGAGCAGTACTGGCTGTAATAAACAAGTACAACCAGGACACTTGTCAACTAGATGTCAAAACAGCCTTCCTCAATGAAATCATACAAGATGAAATATTTATGGAAATTCTGGAGGCAGTGAAATGCTCAGAAACGGACAAAAAAAATAAGTCTGCAAATTAAAATGAGCCCTTTATGGATTAGAAGTTAGCTCTAAACTTTGGAACGAACAATTTACTGAGACTGCTATAAAAAACGGTTTAACTGTTCACGTAAGTGAACCTTATCTTTTCACCTGTAGAAATGCAACAAATTCTTACTTCTTGTGTTATATGTAGATGACATGGTAATGGCAAGCAATAATCAACTGAAACTTGAAAAAATCGAAAAGGATTTGGAAATGACAGACCTAGGTGAAACCAAAATTTCCTAGATATTTAAATAAATAGACAGAAAGAATAAAGACATTACGTTGACATAGCAGATTTACACAGAGAAGATCTTGGAGCGGTTTAGATTTAACGAATCTAAATCTTGCAAAACACAAATGGTCACAAACCATGTAGCAAATAAATCTAGAAGGGACAAGAAAGAGACAGATGAAAACAAAACTCTGGCTGTGACCTCGAACCTTAAAAATTTGCCGTACCGAGAAGCCGTAGGTAGTTTACTCTACTTGGTCAACACGGTAAGACTAGATATATCTTATGCAGTCAACATCACTAGCAAACATCAGATCAAACCTATTGAGGAAGACTGTCTGAGAGTGAAAAGTTAAGCTAGTACAAGAGATATTTTTTAAATTCAACTTGTGATTTCTATAAGAGAAAAAAATTGATTGAAATTTTGAAATCTTTCTGACTGTTAAACAGGCTTTGACAGACTCCATTTTTTTATATAGGTTTGATTAGGCCGCCTAAAATATATAAGTCTCAAGTATTATTTAAGTTGCTAATTTGAAAAATCTTATTCCAGGATTGTGAATAACTTGAGTGCAGGGACAACGAATTTTTTCTTTATATTTCCTGTCTACACTATTACATCCAAATTGGCTGATGCCAAGTTGGGTTCCAAGATAAAAAAAAATGCCGAATTGGGTCCCAGGCATTTGATCAGACTACCGAGTTGGGTCCCGAATGTCATATCAGACTGCCGAATTGGGTCCCAGAAGTCAAATGGACTTTTAAGTCTAAGAATTAATCTAATTTATAAGCACTTTTTTCCCGTCACACTTATCCATACAGTAAAACATACTGGTATGTTTAAAACTGTGTTTGTGTTTTTGTAAATTTCGTCATAAATTGTATGAATGTTTTTGTAACACCTGTCATGAATCGCTTTTTTATTTGCTGTTGTGATACAGGTAAAAATTTTGCTAAACAGCATATTAAAGATGGAAATCGTGTCCAAAGTGTCGGGGGCACAGGCGAATCGGGAGCAATATAAATTTCCAATATGTAATCGCAGAATTTTTCCACTTGTTAATTTTTAGGCATACTTTTTTTTATTTTTTTCACTGATACAGAACTTAAGCATCATATCATTTTATTCTGTCACAAGCAAAGTGTAAAGACCAAGTCTACGACTGACAACAAAGTTACAAAACTAACAATATAAATAGCGAATATTTGTACTTCAAATTTTACAAGATCTCCTCTATTAAATAATATAAAATGACGCCTAGATAAAGGGCCGCAATACTAACACGTGAGACTTGAATAAAGTGACACTGTAGTGCTTACAAGCTAGCTGAGTTAGAAATTATAATAAGTCAGAAGTCTATTTCATTAAGGTTATTACCGGGACCTAACTCGGCAGTCTGATGAAATGCCAGGAACCCAACTCGGCTATAGAATGACGTCGTAAATTTTCCGGGACCCAACTCGGCTACTACCTCTAAATTATCATAATCCATTTAAGGCAGTTGTTTCCTAAACTGAAAGTATCTAAAAGGGTACGAAATTTTTAGCAAAACTAGTATAAGCGTCGAGAAATATGTGTAAAAAATTTGAGACCGATTTACCACGTTGTTATTGAAATATCCTTGTCAAAAAATCATTCTTTTAACACTGGAGCAATGGTGCAAACACTACATAGCCCCATTATTTTAAAAAGTGTAACTTACTGCATATCTATAAATAATTAAAAAACTACTGAAAACTACCTAAGACAGCAAAGAAACACATACATTTTTTTGAGAATTTTTTACCCAATAGTTTTAAAGTTATAGTAATCAAAAAGTGCTCTTAGTTTAATTTTGGAAAATAACCAGGTATCGTGTATGGGGCAATGTGATATTGTCACATGAGTACAAGTAGATAGATGTTTATGTTTATGTACGTATAAGTGTACGCAAAGACACTCACATTTTTCTCTATTTTGAATATGGGATGATATATGAACATAACCTTAGTATTGTATATCTATACATACGATTGACCTGTATATTGGGAAACAACTACCTTAACTTATCATGGGTCACTTAAGATGTTGTTTTTGCGATGTTTATTTCTATGTTGTTGTTAGTCTTAAAAAACATTTCAAAAATGACCATTGTATCAATTTGTCGGAGAGTCTCACAAGTAGATTTATTTGTAAGTCTGACAACTGTTAGAAATAATTCAACAAAGTCAAAGATTGAGTCTTTCATATAAATAATTTTCACTGCAACAACATGAGAGATTGTGATAATAAGACTTCTGATTCCGGTTATTCATTATTTTCAACGCCTTTGACGTTTGATGAGATTTCTAAAATGATGACTGACTTGCGATTAAATACGACTGTAACAGGCAGCGATTTAGGGAAATTTGTTTTAGGTACTAAATGTGTTTATAAATTAATTTTAATGTTTCTAATAAAAAAAAATTTTCACAAATAATATTACAATTTTTCATTCAATTATCATTTTTCGAAAAATTTTTTAGCAGACGTTAGTAAAAAAATATGAAGATTTTATTATATTAATATTATTTAAATTTAAATACTCCTCAGTTATACATACACACACCTTCAAATGCACGCTCCCACATCGTAATAATCAGCGTTTTCTTCTGTTTTACACATACATGTATGCATAGATTGATTGAAAAGAGATGCACAGCAGGTATTTTATTCTTTGAAAAGACGAAATGAATTATTTTCTACTATTCAGAAGTATAAATTATATCATCCATACTTTTGTAAAGAATAGACATAATAGAGAACTTCTGAGTTTTTTTTTTTTAATAACACAAGAAAAAAGGAGTTAAGTATGCGTTAAAGCGTGTATGTAAGTACATACATATGAGAAAAATAATTTCGAGCGTTGCTGCATACATTTGAGCTTCTTCAACCTCTCTGAACTTTGAGATGAACTTTACTTCCACTAACTATGATATAAACGTCCTTAAGTCAAAAAATCACCTTTATAACAAAGGAAAACTTTCAAAAGAAGATAACACAATAAAAATCAACTATTGTACTGATACAGTTTAAACAATTTTGGTTTGGATATGAAAATTGTGAAATATCTGAAAAAATTGTATTTATTTATTCTGAAAGTACCAAAGTAATGATAACTAAATAAATGTTTATTATTAAATATAAAACTAATTTCTAAGTTTTCGAAAAAAAGGTTTAACTATAAAAAGTTGTTCGTTAAATAAATCATGCATTTATCACTGTCATTCATAATCAAGCCAAATTTATAAATAAACAGTAAATTAAAATTTACACTAAAAAAAGTTATGAATCACACCATAACAAGAAAGAGAAGCAATCAAATTCTACGTATCGGAACCGCTCATAGCAGAGTGGGTAAGGGTCTCGGCTAGAATGCAGGAGGTTGGGCAGGGGGTTCGAATCCATTGGGAAACTGTTTGGGACTGGAAGTACGTCAAGGGTGGTGGGGCGAAGAGGGGAGAATCAAGCAAAATTTACTTTCGTTACACTTTTTCTCAAGGTCACCAATCTGAAATCGTTCATTTGCTCTGTAGTGCAGAACATGCCTATAAAAGTGTAACTTTAAAAATTGTATATACAATTATTTATTTATTGTAAAAGTAACCAATTAATGATAAGTGAATAGATATTTAATAATACATCGGAAAATAGTTCTGCTAAAATTTACTAAATTCTAAGTTTTTGAAGAAAACTTTTGACTAAAAAAATTAGTTTATTAAATAAATTATTTATTTATGTAATATTTTTCCCTTATATACATATATTTTGCTTATAAGCGTTGACTCATTAAATAATTATTAAAATCATACCCAATCAACGTAAGTATACTCATTCCCACGATAATTGTATCACCTTCGTACACAATACTGTTTCATAAAAGGTTTTTTCATACTCAAAATTATATTATTTGCCATATAGTTTTATAGAAGTATAACTGCATGCTTGGGTACCCAAGCATCCACTGTCCACTGGTTTGTTATGAAATTAATTTCAAAATTATAGTGCTCAATTTGTTTAGTTTATTGTCACTGTTCGGCGGGCAGCATTAGAAGTCGTCATTATCGCAATTCTTATTAGTAATTTCGTTACTTATGTCCAAATTTTTAATCTTTCGCAATGATAACGATGACATCCATGTTCCATTGTCTTTTTGAAGTTGCGTGACGCAGGATTTTGCCAAAGTTGGTGGGGTGTATGGTGTTGGCGAGTGTTTACACAGGTCGTTCGTCGTGCCAGTAAGATTAACTAACTGTACGGCTGGTCCCTCCTCACAGGTAACCAGTTAAACATTGGACGACGGTGCAGAGGTTGAGACAGGAGATGAGCTAAGGTGAGGAGGCATCATGCATGTTGATGCTCCTCTTTTTCTTTTCCTTTATACGCCAGTTTTACAGGTGGGCATTGCAGCAGAAAACGAAGAGGAGGTGCTACTTCTCGGTATAGAATGGTCACCGCTTAAGGTTAGCCCCATTTTGATAGTTTGACCACTTTTGCTTCTCGAGGACATGCTAACTAAGTAGCAAGTAAAGTTGAAGGGCGCAGTAGGACTTTTGGGTGTATTATCTCCTCCCCGAATCACATTATGCCAATGATGGCAGGTATTGTGATACGGTGTATTACACTTGCTACATCTTGCATCAATGCATTAGCTCTTTCTCCATCTTTTTGCACGAATGACAGGAAGTTTTACTGGGTGCTATTGCGGTAATAGTAATAGCAACACGCTTGTGCGTGATTTTTTTCCTTGTACTATGAAGTGCAGTGTTGCCATCTAAATTAAAATATGTGTGAAGTACAGCACTAAAAGGCCAATAACCTAGCCGAATGATTAAATGTCTAGGCTGTGAGGCTGTATGTATAGTCACAAGGCTTCATGCAGCCAAACAAGCATTGACAAGACGTATGAGTACGTATGTAGGTAATATTTACATTTTACACCGCAGCAATACACACGCGAACATACTAAGTTAGTCTCAAAAATTCGAAAGTTCGGCATCGCTATTGAATAGCATTTGCTGTTCAAGTAAAGCAGTTCTAGCATACGGGATCACCAAATTAAACTGGGAGCGAAGAAGAGAGCCACTAACCCCAAGGGCCCTGAACTGGAATTTCTCAACAAGATACTCCGGCAGGCCGTGTGGCTCACTTAAAGAATTTGTGTATCCAGGAAAATAAATACAATACAAATGAAATGATCAAAAATACTTTTATTGTTACTATTACTATTATGGGGTTATGATCAAGATATGGGATGCGCAAATAATCGACAGGTTCATATTTTTATTGGCAATATACACAGTGAACAGAAAGAGAGAGAGAGAAGGTTTGAAGGTTTGAAGGTTTTTATTTATGACCTTAGGGTAAAACCCCATCTGGCCTATCAGGATTGTACAAAAGTTAACGAAAAGCATGATGCAGTAAAAAATCGCTCTCGTAACAGATGATGCAGTCACTATAGGTGAAAATTAACAAATATATAAATGACAAATCAAACAAAGGTAAGGTCAAAAAAGCGGGTAATATAGACTAAACTGTAAAAATAAACAAGAAATAAAGTAATACTAAGTTCACAAGATATCGTATAAGCAGCTTACAGGTACCCACACGGTAACAGCGGTGCTAAGGCTAAGTCAGGTTTGAGAGGCGGGTAAATATTATCATAATCATATCAAGTTTGCCACGGGAAAGGGTATATTGTGAGGGAAGAGAAAAACATAATAACTATTAAGCAGTAGGCAGACCCTCCTCCACGACTCGGACCTCCCAGTCGTGTATATCAAACTCCAACAGCCTATCAAAAAGCAAAGTCCTGAAAGCAGTGAGCGACAAATCAAAGGAAAAGGGCGCAAGCGAATTCAGCAGGTATGATGCCTGTACATGAAATGAATCTCTGAGTGCCTGTGTGCGCTGGTTCGGTATTTGCAAGGGGGGCAAAGCTCGACGGGTAGGCACTCGGGTTAACGGACGATACTCAGTTAGCGAAAAAAGCGAGAACAGGTAGTCAGGGCATTGATGTTTGATGGTTTTGAACGCAAGTAGGCCCATAAAAAGTTGTCGCCTTCTAGCCACCGATAGCCATTGAAGTTTGAGCCTATGCGGGGTAACGTGCGCTCTTCTAGGGAGACCACCAACAACAAAGCGCACACAGGCATTGAGCGCTCTCTGGAGCTTTAAGTTCCTCGTTGCGTCTAGAACTGTATACACCGCGCAGGCATAATCAAGGTGAGGAAACTCCAGGCTTTCAACCAACAGCTTACGAACGGGAGGGGTCAATGCATGCCTATAGAATTTGAGGGACCTAAGGGCAAAGTGAACGAGAGAAAGAGAGAGAGAGAGAGAGAGAGAGAGAGAGAGAAGAGAGAGAAAAGTTAAAGTCGCACTTAAGTTGAATTTATTTAATAGACTCAAGGTCGTACAACGCCGAGGCATAGTATAATAGCTACAAGAGGCAAATTACTGAGCCAATACATTGGCATCAGCCTAACAAAATTCGCATTAGGTGTATATTAATGATCTACACATACACACACACACACACACGCACACACACACACACATATATATATATAAGATAATAAACAAAAGTTAGTAAAAATATGTAAAAAAAACCAAACTTAAAAACATACAAAAACTTAGTGCGTAATAACGCGTTATGAGCAAAAACAACATAAGTTACGGGTGACCAAACGTCTTCTCAATTAAGTACAAGTAAAGGAGCACTTTGAAACAGGACCAATCAAAGCACCGGCGCAGATCATGCGGAGGAACGCATTTTGATAGCAAGAGGTGTTAGCATACGGGATCACCTAATCAAACTGGGAACAAAGAGAGCCACCAACCCCAAGGGGCCTGAACTGAAATTATTGAACAAGATACTTCGGCAGGCCGTGCTGCAAAACTGAAACCAAGAGATACAAAAAAAGGTACTGTCTTCACTCAGTAAAAGGCAGTATACGTAATGCCCTATGTACAGGGGTGATGTGTTCAGAACGACCAACATCAGAGACAAATCTCAAGGCGGCATTCCTGCAGCGTGAAAACTTAGTGACCAATACCCCTGATACGTCGAACGCAATGCCAGAACAGAAGTCAAAGTAAGGGAATACGAGGGCGCTAACTACATTCAGGCAAATTGAATGGGGCAAGGGTATTTATAGGTTAACTGGGCAGTCAAGGTAGGGCTGACCTAATGTTGCTTCAGTAAATAGTGGTTAAGTTCTATTTATGCCGAGATCTTCTGAAGGTAGGGTAAATCGATTTCCAGACTAGGCCCTATACCTAACACCCTCAACTTTCCCGTCGCGTTTGTAAGGAATTAGTAGGCAATAGGGAGGGAGGAATAGTAAAAGCAGAGAAAGGCAGCAGTTAGTAAATTAGTCAAAAAAATTGAGTGGAGAAGACGGATATGTGACTAGGCATTAAAACCACTACCACATGAATCCAGGTTGTGTCACCCGAATAAAGGACAATTTGTTAGGTAGGGATCACCCATTCTATTTCAAGCGCCGTCAATAACGAAACCCTCGTACGCTCTAGAGGTCAAGAGCATTGCTTCTCCCTGGGTGGTGTGAACTGATATGTTACCGGGTATACATCACTCCATTCGAGAAAGTCAAAAAAATACCGGTCTTGTTTGTTTGCATGAGTGTGTGAGTGTGTAATTATTTTTACGCATATGGATCAAGGTAGCTAGCTTTATATAATTGTGTAAATGAGACTATTAAAAGGATTTTCTTAGTTTGTAAATACATCGAAAATTTTAATGTGATGAGTCCCAGTTTAGTACACGCAAAAAATAAATCTAGATAATCGGTTAACGGGTTTCCGTCAAACCATTGGTTACAGGAATGTAGTGGATTGAGTTAATATCCTTATATTTTCGTGTGACTACATGCAGGCCATCTAGAATTAGACTGACGTTCGGACGCGCGCGCGCGTGTGTGTGTGTATAGTTTTGTCTATATTCTCAAAAGCACAAAGCAACAACTACGGAACGTGTGTTTAGTCAGCACATAAAGATCACGTAAACGGGCATACATGAAATTATTACATTCTCGGTCGATTTGCATAATTAATAATATGCAATTGAGGTTTTAAATCTACATCTTTTGCAGGTAAAGCCACATCTGTAACTTTTTATCACATATCATTACCCAACAAGGTCATTTTGCTATTGTAATTCAGATTGCCAATCTACACAATTGATTTTGCTTTAACTCTTACAAGTGAACGTCTTGTAACTTGCCTAACAGGGCCATACATGCAATCGTAAACAATCCACATGACTGAATAACACAGTTCTATATGTAATATTATTTTTCGTGCATTTATTTCCTTTGTAAATACATTTCATTTTATTTTTACGTTACTTTTATTTCACTCATTTTACTTCATTGTAGTTTTGTATTTTCTTACGTTCTTGAATTGTTCGATTTAATTCTGTACAGTTTCTCTTCCAATAAAAAGGTTTTTTTTCTTTTGTTTTTTCTTCTCACAACAGTTCTTTTATTCTATATTGTCAACATAATTTCACTGTAATGATGTAAATTATAATATTTGTTCAGTTAATAGCAGTTTTACCAACGCACTCTGTTCAATTTAAATTACCACATCGATATTTGATTGTTAATTTATTATAAGGTTTTTGGAATTTTAAATCAAAAAACTAAAATTTATATATTTTCATATTATGCAAACTATTTCTATCGTAAGCCATTGAGATTCACCGGAAACAGTACAACACAAAATAGGCTTAAAAAACATAGACAAAAAACAAGCCTTAGTTACTGTACATGTACACACGGATGCTCACACACATTTTAGTTCTTACTAATGAAGTTCTTATGGAGTTTATTTTGGTTGTACCTATTGTAACTTTAGGCTTCTCACCATGCAATAATCTCTTTGCAGGAACATACTGTTTTTTTGTGTAAGTGAATCGATATTTACGTATGGCTTATTATTAGTGGATATACTAGACTTAGAATGGAGCCATCATGTTCATTCAATGAGTGTGAAATTAAAATTTAATCGTCATATTAACGATTATAAAGATAAAAAGTAAATGTTATATAGAAAAAAAAACTTTGTTGACAGTTTTAAGAACTGATTCAAACAAAATTTGTGGTTAAAAGAAAGAAGCATTTTATTTACATGTGCCACTGTACCTTAATTTAAAAATGTCCACGCTCAAGTAGGCTCAAGATTTTATTGTTCCCACAATTATAAGTGAAGCTTGTTGGCCTACCAATGCACCAATATTGAGGTTTCTGCATCAATATCGATGCAGAAACTATGTACTTTTGACCGAGTTATGAAGAAAACATCTGTTTCTAAACGACATTTTAATTACGTGGAAAAATCTGGAAATCAAACATTATTAAAGTACTTAGCCTATGATACATTTTTAAAATAATCGTGTACATAATTTCAAGGCGAATTTTCGAATAAGGTTTCACAGGTTATAAAGAAGTTGAATCATAGTAAGTAATATGGGTATAGAAAAATGAGACATGGAGATTTAAAGCTGGACAGTTATTTGTAACAACTCTAAAAAAGTTATGCACAAGAACAAAGAATATGTATTGAAAATTGTTGAAATATTTTTATTAAAATATGAATCTTTGGAAGCTTTTATGATTGAAATTGTATTTCATTAACATAATGATAAAATTTCATACAAATAGAAAATATCGTAAATTTTTTTCTTGTAAATGTATGTATATACACGTACACGTTATTTCTTATACATAGTTGAATTTTATTTTATAAACATCAATTTAAAGCCGTATATTCTTAGTCATTTTTCTTCTCACAGTTACTCTTGTTAAAATTGAGAGACAATAAGCCTTAGGCCTTGGTAGAGTAGTGTGTTATTAAGTGTTCAAATTGTTCTGGTGAATTCATTCAGGATTTTTATATACACATTCACCGGCAATCCATGTTGAAATTACTTTCAAACTTTCATCAAGAAGTACAATATCTGCATCTGCACCAAAATTTAAAACTCCTTTTTCATTTTCAATTCCAAGAGCTTGAGCTGGATGTAGCGTTGCAGCTTCTAAAGCTTCTACTGTACAGCAGTCTGAAAGAAAAGTGAATTAATGTAAGAAATACTTTCTAACACTTCCAGTATTAGTCTAGAAAAAAGTACATAAAAATTATTGAAATTATTTGCAGTCTTTAATTTAGGCGCATGAAACGATTTACAAAAGTTTTTCTCTTATAATAATGTAGAAAGGTATAAAAAGCTAACAAACGGAGCTAATTTTAAAAGTAGCTGTACACTAAATAAAAAGTCTATTGCACACTACCTAACTTTGAGAAGCAGATTATTCATTAACGTAGGATGTACCATAAACCAAAATTTTAAAAAGAATTATTCCACAAAATCATAAGAAAAAACTGTTAAAACTGACACTCTTTATACAACTTCTTAAGGTTGATAATCTTGATGAGGTTGTCACAAATCAAGTGACCTGTATCTTTTCATAAGCATTCACTTAGTTAATAAAATAGTATATAATATTGCCTGGCGAACCCACATTTTCTTGATATTGAAAAGCTCTTGATGTCTTATTTTAGTCCCTAGTTTTCTAATGAGACTTGAAGTATAATTTAGAAAATATTGCATTAAATCTTATCAAGATTAAAATGCCTTCTATTCACTTTGAGCGCAATTCCGAAATCGCGCCCCCACTGGACACTTTGAGAACGATTGGTCGTAATTAGAAAAGTTAATTACTATGAAATCAAGCTTTCAGCTCCATTCACCAGCTGGCCAACCCTCAAGTGTCGCTTCTCTACAAGCATACGGAGATCAATTCATAGTACTATCCTTTTCTAATCACAACCAATCGTTCTCAAAATGCCGGGTGGGAGAGCAATTTTGGAATTACGCTCAAAGCGAATAAGAGATCAAGTTCAACATATATTTTTCAGTGATTCGTTTGCAAAAAACTGCCTAGTTACATGGTTTAAAATTTTGTGAGATGATTCAGTTGATATTAACGTGTGATTCCTGCAAGTTTCATTCATGCTTAAAGTATTTTAATGTTGTGATGAGCCACCATAATGGAGAAAAAAAAGTTGTCCATAATGTTCGTGAGAAAAAGCATACAAATTTTCTCATAAGAACTATAAATTAATATAAAAAATCGAATAAACCCTTAAAATTTTTGGCTATTTTTTGCCAAGAATTTTAAACTTTAAGTATTACCGTAGCTTTATAGTTGCTTATCGTAATGTAATAAACTGTCAAGAAAATAAATCAAGTCGTGAAAATAATTTTTGAAATGATGGTCAGGTCCTAGTATCTACAATATAAAAAAAAAATTTTTCATGAATTTTTAGAACTCAATTTGCTACTTATTTTGCGATATCCTTATTGTTTACAGAAATATGGGCGTTTAAAGTTTTGGCTATTTTTCTAGCCACGAATTTCAAGTGGTAGTGAATGCATGGCGTTGCTGTCATTTGTATTAATATATATAAATATAGACTATATACAAGACTCTTCAGAAGTTTATTTTAGTAGTTAAAATAATTTTCTTAGGGTTGGTAAGGGGCTGGTAAACGTTAATCAAAAAATGAAATTTTTAAGAATTTCAATGATTTAGATTTATTAATCAATTTGTGATATTTCTATTATTTACATATATACAGGTATTAAAAAATTTAGATATATTTTTGCCAAAAATTTTAAATTATAAGTACTGCCATGGCTTTATAATCATTTGGAGTAATATAAGAAACTGCCAAGAAAATAAACTAGAATATCAAAATAATGTTTAAAGCGACAACCAAGGCCTGAATAAAAAATTTTTTTTTTAAACATAAAATATTTTTTTATCAATTTTAATTATTGATATGAAACATCTTATGGTGGGCAGTGAACAGCCACATGAGGGGACCTGTGCAACGAAAAATCTGGTCCCCTCCTCCGTTGCTGTTCATCCCACCACTAAGCACTCCTTTCTCTCTCACTCTAAATATATACATGCAGTAGAACTTGAATATCTACATATCCGTATGTACGGTAACAATATAACTATTGATATGTAGATAGAGCGTTTTTTATATTTAAATATAGTATTGTGTACTAACTGTATATTACTTATACATAGTTGTATAGAAGTATATATATCGAATAGTGGGGCTTCACCCCCATGCGCGCTCCACGCGCCAATCCCCTACTGTTCTAACTTAAAAATAGAGTCTTTAAATTTCATCTGTTAGTGGGGAGAGGTTGGTGCCCAGAATTTCGTGAGGAAAAAGGGTTTTTGATCTGCATCGTTAAGCATTAGTTATGCATTTATCAGTAACTTTCCACATCACCCAGAAGGTGCTATTGTGGTACGTTGAGAGTTTTTTTTAGAACTCTCCGTTATGTTTAGAGAAAGAATGTAAACATTTTTTTTTTAATGATTAATTTATAAACGACGAAAAGTTTTAATAACTTTAACCACATGTACATTATTTAAATTTTATATAACAAATTACAATTTAATTTAAAATAAAACTAAATATTTTTGAAATTTTTAAAAATGAACAATATAAAAGTTAGCGTACAAGGGGACAGAAATTGTTTATTCAGAACTTTTTCTTATTTTCTGTATAGTGACAAATTTTTCCCCATAAAAGCTCGTTCATTAGTAATCAATAATTTTGTAAATAAATGGCAGGATTATTATGAATTTATCGTAGGAAACGATTATTATCAAAATGTAAAAAATAGTGATAAATATATTAACATAATGTCTTATGGTACTAATATAGAAATTAAAAGTTTTTCAGATGTATTTAATGTTTACGTGACAGTTAATTTCTCAAACAACGTTATTCAAACATATTGAAATTCAAATAGTAATCTTAAACTAAAAATTAATCATAAAAGGAAAAATATAATAAAAAATATTGCAATTGGTCGATTAAACATTGCATTCCCTTATTTTTAAAAATAATTTTGAAAATCTTTCATCGTTAGAACGAATATTAATTTCTAATTTTTAAATTTTCCATAAAAATAAAGATTTAATAGATTGTTCAAGTATGATTTTTCTATTACCGTTTTTTATCACTGGGAGAATCTGACGAAAATTACCTCCTTAATTAATTAATTCACTTCCAAAATATTTTTCAGATTTTTCAGTATTAAATAAATCTCTTAACGTTCTGTCTACTATTTCCGATGCTCTTTTTGGAATCATTAAAGCCTCATTCCAAATAATTAGATCAACTTCTTCTAATTTTTTGTTATCTGACTCGAATTCTAAAAATGCACTCTCCATATTATTAAGATCTAAAGGAAGTCTCAAAATTCTATGACTGGTCATCCCCTGTAGAAGACAAAATTGATGCTATGCCAGTCCATGCCATTGACATGATTTTTTTATTTTGAGAAATAAAAAAATAAGTTAACGTTTTATGTTAATAAGTTTTTTCTGACCCTCTAAGACCATCTATGAAGAAAGTATTATTTTTTTGTTCGCCTATAATATAAAATCTAATTTTCTGGTCATTATTCAAACTTTTGTATACTGAGTTAAACATTTCTTTACTGAAACGTATTTCATCATCTATATCTTCTTTTTCACTTTCAATTTTTTTTTGTGTAGCGAAAATTAAAGCATCCACATGATTTATCTTCTGATTCTTTTGGTTAATATCTAAAAAAGCTGAATTATCTTTATTATTAGGCAAACCCTTCGTAAAAAATTCTTTGCATTTATTCCATATTTTGTCACCTTAAACGTTTTTTAAAGTTAAAAACCAAGCAAAAAATTGTCCTAATTGATATGGGAACATAACAGCAATTGCTTCTTTAAAAATATCATAGATTTTTTCATCACTGTCTATTAAACCCATTGCAATTTCAGTATCTTTAAAAGTTTCATAAGTTATTCCTTTATATGTTCTGATGTCTTTGAACGATGTCAAACCTGTTACTATATTTAATACAATAACTAATCAACCAATTGCAATATTTTTTATTATATTTTCCCTTTATGATTAATTTTTAGTTTAAGAGTACTATTTAAATTTCCATATGTTTGAATATCGTTGTTCGAGAAATTAACTATAACGTAAACATTGAATAAATCTGAGAAGCTTTTAATTCTTATACTCGTACCATAAGACATTATGTTAATATATTTATCACTATTTTTTACATTTTGATAATAATCGTTTCCTACTATAAATTCATAATAATTCTGCCATTTATTTACAACATTATTGATTACTAATAAACGAGCTCTCATGTGGAAATCTTTGTCGCTATACAGAAAATAAGAAAAAGTTCTGAATAAACAATTTCCGTCTACTTTTACGCTAACTTTTGTATTGTTCATTTTTAAAAATTTCAAAAATATTTAGTTTAATTTTAAATTAAATTTTAATAGTACAAAGTACAAACGATTTTTCTAATTTACAGTGTGGAATACTGTGGAGTAATTATTTCCAAATTTGGCATTGAATCTGAAAATAAAAAATTCTTTTTAACCACTTATATAAATTGATAAAATGTAGAATGCATAATAGTCACAAAAATAATATTAAGTATATGTTATATAAAATTTAAATAATGTATATGTGATTAAAGTGATTAAAACTTTTCGTCGTTTATAAATGAATCATTAAAAAAGTTATACATACCTTTTTTCTCTAAACATAACAGAGAATTCTAAAAAAAACTCTCAACGTACCACAATAGTACCTTCTGGGTGGTGTGAAAATTTACTGATAAATGTATAACTAATGCTTAACGATGTAGATCAAAAACTCTTTTTCTTCACGAAATTCTGGGCACCAACCTCTCCCCACGAACAGATAAAATTTAAAGACTCTCCTTTTAAGTTAGAACAGTAGGAGTTTGGCGTGCAGAGCGCGCAGGGGGGCGAAGCCCTACTAGTATGAACATATGTAATTAAATATCATATATTTTATGCATATAGCGTATACATATATTTATATGTAAGAATACAAATGAGCATATATGATATAAATATATTTCTGTTGAAAATAATTTTCAAATTTTTCTGACTCCGAGAGTCGAACTTCCAAACTTTTGATTGGTAGTCAGGGACCTTATTCATTATGCTACGCATCACGCAGACCTAATTTATGTTCTTGTTACTTATGGATACCAACCGAGAAACTTCTGAATTAGAAAATTGATCGATAATTCAGCGTTTTTTATATAATATGTAATTTAGCGTACTAATTGCGAATAAAATGGTTATAACTATTTTCAAGTGGTCAAATAAAGTTAAAATTGTGTTTAAAAGTTCGTTTTGCTCATATCTGATAACGGTTTGAGATGCAAAAAAAATAAAAATACCAGCGTGTAGGGCGAAAATTTTGCATCAATGAGCACTTTTTTTTGTTTTGACAAGCACAAAATATTGAGAAAAAAAAAGAGTAATGCAGTTTGGCAGTACCTGTAAGAGTAAGTGAGATAGAAAGAGCCATTTATCATCTCATGTCGCGCACTCTCTCTCTCTTTCTCTATTTTACTCATACACGTATACCTATAGGCGCTTTTCATTGCTTTTGTCAATATTTTGCGCTTATAGAAAATGACAAATTTATTTTAAAATTAGTATTATTTTTTTATCATTTTTTAAAAATTGGTTCTTGGCGAACAACATTATTTCAAAGTATAAAAATGTCACCATAATTCAAAGTTTTTCCGGGATCTTGCAATTCTGTTCATGTAACTCCTGCATGTTAACCCATTTTTAGTAAAGAGCCAACAAAGCTTTTGTACGTTCACAATTATGCAAGACAGAGAGGAGAGAGATAGAGAAAGTAATACACACGAACGTAATGTTAAACATATGTATGTATCTATGTGTTGGTTGGTAGTTTAAATAAGTACTCTTTGCCGTGCACTATTGTTCTTTCTCGTTCTCTCTGTTTATGTATTCATGAATAAAAAAAATTTTAACACAATTTATTATTTGCTTTTTCCTAACCTATCAATTTTCACTGATAAAAACACATATTCATTAAAAAAACTATCTTTTCAATATAAAAATATGAAATCAACATTATTTACGGTAAAAAAAATAAATGTTTTTTCATCATAGACAAATAAATATTACCGATATAAATCACGTATTCCTTGATGTTTCACATCTGTCGGGGGTCCCGAGACCCACACCTGTTTTTTTTTTTTTAAATTAAGTACTTATTTTGCGATATCCTTGTTGTACCTTGAGATACGGGCGTTTAATGTTTCAGCATTTTAGTATCCGTGAATTTCAAATTTATGGTGAATTCATGGCTTTGACTTGTTTCATATGAAAGACTATCCAGAAGATTATTTGTGCTGTTAAACTGATTCTTTAAGCGTTGGCTATGGGCCAGTAAACGTAAAAAAAAAAATTTATTTTTTGTAACTTCTAAGGATTTGAAATTATTGCTCGTTTCGCGATATCACCATTACTTACAGAAATATAGGCATATAAAGTTAATGTTTAGTCGAAACGACTAAAATTCGTAGGCCGCCTCGTGAGTGGTGGAGGATCAACCTCACAGCACGCCGAAAGTGGTAGCACACCGAGTTCACAGAGAATTCATCACATATTCACACATGTAAGCGCCGGTCAATTTCTTTCTTACCTTCATACTTTTTCTCCTTTTGTTTCAGTCGGTACATTTAATCGGTCTCGCACCAACTGCTATTATATCTCTCTCTCTATTCTCTCATTAGCTAGAAATTTCTCTCCTTCTCTATACTGCACCTACATCTCCATCTCTTTTTCTCTTATTAAATGTCCTCGGGTCATAGGTTTTTCCCCCTTTCTTAATTGCTTATATCATTCTCTCTCTCTCTCTCTCTCTCTCTTTTATGGCTTTTCACGTAAGGTGTAAGGGATTGACGGGTCCTGACGACTGTAGCGGGTGGGAGAATTAAAAGGGAAGGAGGGTTTTGCCACTACTTTGGGTGAGCGCGCCGGGTCAGTTCCGAACCATCTGCACTGAAAATGAAATTGTGCATCCTCCGCCACAGCACGTGCAAAAATCACACAAAATACCCTAATACTTTTTATCTCAGTCACTTGTGCAGCAGTCGCACAAGTCAGGGGAGCTCACATTCCAGATTTGTACGTCAGTGGCACTCGCATCTTAAGGCGTCTGCTACTCATGCCTTCTATGCATCAGATGCTTCTTGTCTCTTGTGAGCAGTGCAATCAGAGCGTGAACCTTGTTATTTATCTAGGCTGATCAATCAATTATCTGTTAAATTGTGCGTTACACCATGCACTATACTTTTATGCGTAAGCGTGTTATGAATTTATACCGATTTTTCTTAATGCGTAAGGTAAAGTACACTATATTCGGACAAAAGTTTTGTACAGACCTATATCCGGACAGCAGCGATTATTACATAATTTTTTTACAATTTATGAATGAAAAAATTTATTTGTAATCTATAGAATCGAATTGATTTAGGATAGTTACAACATATGTCGTATTAATTTGATAATTCATTAAAAGAAATGTTTTTTCTTGCAAATCAAGGTTTTTTGTGTTTGGCTGCTGTCCGGAAATTAGATACTACGGTTCAAACTGTACCCCATATTCGGACACACATAATCCAGCAATTCACTAGCTTACAAGTGCAAAGAAATAGTATACAATGTAGTAAAATATAATAATAATTTGTTTTTTGCATTTGTTTAACAAATTAAAGCCATTAAAGTAAAATATAACTGTATATAAAGATCTGCCATTACCTCATTTTCTCAATATTCACGGCTGTCTATGGTCCCTACGTCGTAACGGGACCTATATTTGGACTATTTAGAAATGCATTGTCCGAATATAGGGGTTTTGAGACTAAATCTTTAAAACTATTTTAAACAATGATCACACGGTCACAAAGAACTTTTTTTTTTCAAGTGACAGAAAAATTACTTTATTATCTATATCTCAACCGTCTTTTTCGTAAAAACAGCTTATTTCTTTGTGAAGTTAGAAATAGTGGATTACCTAAAATTGTGTGTCCGAATAGAGGGTACTTTACCTTATATTGTTATGTAGCTTTCTTGAAATACCCCATGACTAGCGTTGCTGCTGCACCATGCAGTTTGCTCAACACGTGCACCATACGACTTGTGCAGCTTCTGCCCAAGTCTCGCGCAGCAACAGCACTAGTCTTAGGCCTCTTCTGCTTTAGTGTGAGCGAGGTAACAACTGCCCTACCTCTAGTTGAGCAGGTACACTATTTCATTTTCAGTGTGTCTATACAGAGCGGTCTACAGTTGTCAACTGCGATCTCGAGTGTCTGGCATAGTTGGCATATTCGTCCTTTTGGCTTCTACATTTTTTCTCATCATCATCACGCACACGGGCATCTGGGTGTCACCTTTTCTGGGTTAATTTCTCTCATGCTTTCCTTCACTTAATCATCATCGTCATCTGCATCATCTTTGAGGAGCTCGGCGTGTTGCGAGTAAAGCATGGCGAAAATCTGCTTCACGGACCATGCGACGTTTGTCGATTCGTGAGTTTTTCGAGACACGTGCGAACGCGCACGTATACGTTTTCTATACACATACATACGTACACACTCTTCATTCCAGGAAATTTTATCTCGAAATTATAGTTCAACCTCACTCGTTTGTATTTTCGTTAATTTTTCTTCTCTTGGATCTTTCTCTTCGGAGTTTTTCCATTCAGCCACAAAATGTATCTTTATTCGTGGCTCATAATCAGTGCATTTTTTATTTATTTTACCCAGTTCATTCTCATCCTCTGTTCAGATAAATTTATTAAAATTTTTGTTTTTTGTGTGGATTTTCATTTTTTGTTTGTCAATTGAGTAGTTTTTTTGTGCCGCAATCTCTCGTAAACTTATAATTAATAAACTAGTTGACTTCGTCGAAATAAATGCAGCCAACAGGGCAGCAACACTCTTGTTACATTTCAGTTAAGGTTATTTCTTTAGCCAAGAGTTTTGAATTTTTAGTGATGCCATGGCTTTGTAGTTCATCCTTGTGATTTATCAGCAGTCAAAAAAATCGGTTACTAGGTAAAGGGGATCAGAAATGAATAGTGTTTATCGGTCAGGTTTCGTTAAAAAACTAATTGAGCGAGCTAGCATTGTTGGTGAGTATCTCAATCAATCCAACTGTTATGCAGTATCACATGATTTAAAAAAATTTGTCTGGTGAGTGATCATTCGTGGTAAGTAATCTGTTTTTTTAGTATTCCTGAAAAAAAAAAAAAAAAAGAATTTGGAGATAAAGCATTGACAATAAATAATTTAACTGCGACAAGTAGTATTCCAAGGAAAAATTTATTACTGGTAGAGCAGTTATCTATAATGATTGACCAAAATATTTATTAGTAGTGCTCAGTAAAAAAAATTAAATAATCAGGTAATTTAACTATTTGTAAGTATTGTTGGATGAAGGAAAATTTTTCTCTGGCAAGTAAGTATAATCAATAACTATCCTAACTTTTTTAGTGTGAATGAATATTTAAATAATAACTAAGCGAGCTAGCCTTGATAATATACAGCAAACAACGTAGCTGTATTGTTTGAAAAAAATCGAATTACTGAACGAGCAAATGTCAACGTTAAGTATCTTAACAACTTTTACTGTACTGTTTGATGAAAAAATTTATTATTAGCGTGAGTAAGCATCTGCAAATGAGTAACAAAACTGCTGTGTAGTATTGTTAAACTAGAAAACTGATTATTACATTAGTAAATATCAGAAAAAGTTAACTATCTGTTTTCTCATATTGTTTGAAAAAAAAGTTCGCAGTCAAGTATTTATTACTACGCATACTTATATATTTTTTATTACTTAATACTGTTTACAAGTTTGGATAGTTATCGATGTTTTTCGCTTGAATACTGTTTTTTTTTTTTTTAATTACACAATTACTAATGAATAATTTTGTTACTAATTACCAACGCTTATTCGCCAAGTAATCTAATTTTGTTTATAATAAAAAACTTTTTGTTATACATCGCTAATGCCTGCTTATCTATTATTTGATTTTTTCTTTAACACAACTTATAACACAGGTTGGTTGCTATAACGGAGGTTTGCTTTCCCAGTAATTAATTTTTCTACAAAATACTACTCGTAATTATGCTAGGTTACTTACTGTCAATGCTGGCTCGACAAAAATAGAATGTTTATATGTAAAAATATTAATAAACTGTCAGATTTCTTAACACAAATGATAGATCGCCCAACAAATTTTTTTATAAAACAATATTATAACACAGTTAGGTCAATTATTGCCAATGTTTGCTTACCAAATAAAATTATTTTCTATTATCAAAAAATACTAATACGTAGTTTGGTTACACATCATCGTCGGTTGCACGCGCAATATACGTTGTATATGTCTCTAGTGTGAGTGTTTGTTTGGCACACGCATGAGCAATGAATTTGCAGTATATTTTATAGGCGTATGCCTGCCGATGGAACGATAAGTGTATAATGTGTAATGTCCAGAAACTAAAGTGAGAGAGCAGAATCAAGCGTGCGTGTATGGTACCCTGTGCGTTAAGCTAGAATAAGAGTATATATCTAAATTGTTACGCGAGCATCAGATAGCGCACGATGTATGATTGAAGGCTCTTTCTACACAGAGACAGAGTATCTGGCATGTAACTTAACATTTTATTTCTTTAGATTAGGAGGGAGCAGTATGATCCACGCTTAAATACTGTATTAATAATTTATATATATTTGTGTGTATTCAGGATTGAACTAATTTTAATTGTACATATTTTTTTTATTTCATCAAATTTTATACTTGCATTGTAATGTTCAAAGCATTTTCTAGCAAATCAGTATTATTATACTTATAGTTACACTTTAATTTCAAGTCTAAATTCCCGTGCTAAATTTTATAATACGGAAAGACGCGTTTTTTCTTAGTTCAAGGAATCTTTAGCTTTCATATTCTTGATGATAAGATTCCTTTGCGAAGATGAACTATTACCTGTAATTTTATCTTTATAATTGCTTCTAAATTATGTTACTTGTATTACTTATACTACTGATATGAACATGGTTCTTTTACTTATCAGCCCTGCGAGGCAGCTTTATCGATATTATTATTCAGTCTCCACACAACTTGCTTTGCGAGCGCTTCTCGCTCTGCTCACAACTAAATACAATTGCAGTACTTGCGTAACTCATTGCTATGCTGGGGCTTAGACGCATTGCTGAACCCATTTATTATTGCTAATATTAATTATCTAGCTCTAAAAAATCAATTTATTAACTAAATGAACTTCCCAGATAGTTTAAACTATCACTACGAACGACTACGAAGCTGTGACATTACTTAAAATACGATATTTTTGACTTAAGAAATAGCCGGAACTTTAACACTCGTATTTTCGTCGATAATGGTAATATTGCGAAGGAAGCAGTAATTTTGTTTCAATAAAATGCAAAAATAACATTTTTTTCAATTTATGGATACTAGTTCTAAAACATCGATTTAAAAATTAGCTTAGCAACAAAAATAACCTTCCAGATAGTACCCTATACTACTAGGATTAACTGCAGTGCCACAGCAT
Organism: Copidosoma floridanum; assembly: GCF_036245765.1. NCBI lineage: Eukaryota > Metazoa > Arthropoda > Insecta > Hymenoptera > Encyrtidae > Copidosoma > Copidosoma floridanum. The sequence goes on from NW_028321907.1 coordinate 22,519,761, forward strand.
TACTAGGAATTTCAAATTGTTAGCTAATGAAGCAGCCTCAACTTCATACGTGTTACGTAGAATTCTCATACCTTAGAGTGCTTAATAACATACAAGACAATTAAACAAAATCGATCACTTCATTATTACATTCACTTGAGAGAAGGCGCTTGATGGTCCCGATTTACTTATCACGACCACACTTCTTCTAGTCCCCGAATTTTAGAGTCTCCAAGCCACTGCTGCTGGCCTTGTTATGCTTTTTTCTTCTACTCGTCCTCCATTCTTCTACTAATAAGCCGTGTCTCCTCCCATACACTATGTGCCATACTGTACGTGATACGTCCAAGGCCACTACGTCGTCATCCTCGATGGCGTTCTTTTTTTACCACCTCGAGTATGATTTTTTAAGTAGTATTTGTGTTATGTTATTCGTGTTGTAATTTATACTTATCATTTTTTTAAATAAATGAGGTATTTTTATGTCCATCCACATCTTTTTTATTAAGTAAAATTTTTTTTTGTTGGGCCGTGAACAGCTACGTAAGAGGAAATGCGTAACAAAAAAACTTAGCCACCCATCCTTAGGCCCAAGCGCTCCATCTCTCTCTTACACAGCGCGAGCCACACTCTACTGTCTACGGTTCCGTCTCTCATTCTCTCGCATGTACGCCGCTTGCTCCGTTTCCCTCACGCTGGTACTATATCTGTACATGTTTACATATTTTATAGGTATGTTCGTATGTATGTTTCAACGCTACGACTAAACGCTAAACTGATGCGCTTGCTGAAGCTGAGGTCTAGGTAAGGAGAAAAGAGAAAAGAAGAGAAAAACAACAGCAACCTATACTAGAGGCAAAGTATACGTATGTATTTTGTATACATATATACGTGTCGCACGTCCCGCTCATTACATACATGTTCATATGCATACATATATATAGAAAAAAAGATGCATAAGGTATTAAATATGTATAATATGACAACATTACACTTGAAAACGGGAAAAAACGCTGTATATCGAAATGGAAGCAAGATTTGCCAAAAAATACCAATTTTACGGGTTTCCTAGAAAAGAACTACATAATCGAGGTGCACAAATATAGAAGAGTTAGAAGGACTATGCACAAACATAACCTAAGTTATTTCCTTTTTCTACTGTATCTTAAAAAAAACGGGTGAAAACAAATTTTCTTTTGTATGCCGTATTTGCAAAATTAATATAGACATTTATAAAATCTTCAAAATATTTTTGTCACGACATAACTTCTCGAAATTTGAAAAACTGTCATATCTTGAAAGGAAAGCCAGATAGGCCAAAAATAATTCCACGGATAGAAAATAATTATTGAGGAGTAAAAATATAAGTTACACCGATTCATTCAAACAATCGCAATAATTCTGAAAATAATGAGTCATACCTTAAAAGCAAAGCTACATTCTACATATCCTAGCTATAAATTGGTTTACATTCTATTCTCTATCATGTATTAGAAGAATGATTGTCGAGTGACCAAAACCTGTATTCTTATTATTAATTTTGAGATTAGTAGAAATAAGTTATAAGTACAGGTAAATTTTAATATTAAATTATAATTAATTATAGAAAACAAATTAAATGAAAAATTACAACTTTACAATAGAAAATAGCTATATGTCTATTGTGCTCCTTAATCTCAATCATCTAAAGTGGATTATTTTACTTTCATGGCAGCCAAAATTAAAAAAATTTGTCGGGTACAATGATTCCAGTAAGAACTGATTGTACATGTATGATATTGTAACATCGGTGGATCCACATTAATTTTTTTTTCCCTTGCTTCAAAACTTTCCGTGCTGATTTTAGAACACTAAACGCAAGGGCCAATGTGCATCTGAAAAGAGGTGAATCACCTACAAGATTGCTCGTAGCTAAGGTACTACGCCCATGCACGACTCACATACATGCACGCTGGCCCATGCTGACCGGAAAGGAATCAAATGAAATACTTTTCAAAGCGTGAAATAATAAAATAACTTTAAAGAACCAACAGATGCAAAAGGTTAACTGGGAACAGCTGCGCTGAGGTTTAATATTAGATATTAGTATATATAGATTGAGTTTAAAAGACGCGATGTTAAAAACTAGGATAACTTAGAGTTAAAATCCATAGACTAAGCGAGAATATTAGCAAATGCTAGAATTATTACATATGGCTAATACAACCTGTACACGCTACACCATTAGCCAGCAACAATATTACATAAACCTACGAAAGCAATCTTATTGACTTTCAAAGAATAATCCAATTTTTACCATTCATGGTTTACTGTACAACCCTTTTGTATCGCGTTAACAATTTCATAAACATACTGCAATAGTCCTAATTGTAATCTTGTTAAAAACTGTCACTGTTTCAAATGTTTAGAAAAACGGAGAAGTCATGACACTTCCCCCTTTTCCTGACACAGAGATGTCGAGAGAGAGTCCGCACTCTTGCCCTCAACATGGGTAACGGAATTTCCGATTCCCCAAGGCACCCTGAGTCGACTTCCTCTCCTACGACAAGCAGAGAAAACCATAGTTGACCAAATGCTACTAACATTTTGAAATACATTTAAAACTAACGATGAATGGAAATTATTGGTAAATCTGAGTAAGTTAACAATATAATAGTTCGCGACGAGCACCCCACTACTGTTTCTATAGATATACGTGTTTTAACCACAGAAACCGCTGTTGTTAATTAATCATTCATGATTATTTATTAGTCCAATCAATGCTCACGTGTACAGGTATAACTAGCGGAAAATCTAGCAATTATTATAGTTATTAATATCTTAAATTAACTACTGCTAAGATTATTATTAATACCACGAGGTACTGAACATCTATTCAATCAAACCTAAATATTAAGCGATTTTCACCGCTCTTTTTGCATTGGGCTCGATTGAATGGGTGAACAATGTTTACTATTCGTTAATAATGATAATACCACAACTTAACGTTAATATTAAGTTATGATAAAATCTTGTAACTTTTTGATGTAAAAGAGAAAGGAAAGGCATGAGTAATTGAATCACCTTCCCTTCTCTTGACGCATAGAGGAGAACAAGCCCGATGTGGGATGTGCCAATTTCTGAGTGGCTAAACTAGAGCAGTTCTAGCCAACTAGATTTTCGGCTATTGTCTTTTCTTAAAAATTTTCCCCCGGCAAGTTTTCCTCCGTTTTTCGAGCCAGCGCGTGACCGAGGTCCGCTTCTCGCAATAAAAAGGCTCGGAGGCCCAGAGGAAAATCAGTTCGGAGTTCGACTCGACTCGACTCGGCTCGACGATAGCCCTTCAAAGTAGACTGAGTAGTAAGAGTCCGCTTCTGCTACAACCCAGTCTACTGCGAAGCGAGGTACAGTCACAGTTTAATTTCACCCTCGAACGGTTGACTAGGTAGCTAGAGTCCGCCTCTACTATCTCACGGTCCTCCACGAGTGTGGTTTCAAATCTTTGATCTCGGACACCCCGCACTGGTTCGCTCCGCTATGTATTTTAAACCAGAAATAAAAGTAAGTCAAATTGTAATACTAAAGTAAAAGTCTTTTTTCCTTTTTTTTCTCTCGGTTTCAAACGCGAACGTGTTTTTGTTAGAGTTTGAAATTCGGTATCGGTAAATACCACGTTACGAGATTAAATGGACAAATTAGTCTTCACGTTAAGTCTAGGACAATCACATTTACTCCAGATGGTACTGGTGGATCCTAGACCGGTCGCGAACTTAAACCGTTTTGCTCCCTTGCGTAACCTCTAGAGTGTAACTAACTACCTTTGCTTGTTACGGTACTGGTAACCTCTAGATCGCGAACGGGATACGGTTCGACACATCACACCAGGTATCCTCGATAAATCTGAGGCGCGCCGCGAACGAGTGCATCGCATTATTGCTCGACAACCGTGTCAATTTAATCAAAACGGTTAATCAAAACGGCCGTTCTCGCTCCCTTTCGAATACTCGAATAGAAAAATAACTCCCCTTTAGCCCCATGTCCCACCTACGCGCCCAGTGCGAGTCCCGAGTTATTAAGCGAAAGCTTAGGCTCAAATAATACGTTGCGCCGACGTAACAATATCATATCACCTGCACAAATGAAAAATTTTAAATAAAAGGAATTTTTGTCCCACGTAACTGGACTAAAGTACCTTGTCAGGCACTATGGTGAAAATCTTTATTTCATTCTGCATACCAAGACTAACAATTTGTACATATATTAATACATGTATCATAGCAAACATGGAAGTACATAGAATGCGCGAATCACATGTAACATAAGTAAATGTATTTTATGCACGCTCGTGCTCAAATATGTAATAATAATAAAATTGTTACTATTTTAAAGTTGGATTCTTAAAGACCTATTGAAATAAGGTGCACTCTAATTTTCTCAGTTTCTGTTGTACCATGTTTAATAACATTTTAGTTGGAAGTTTCACTTCGGTCGGGGGTCTCGAGACCCACACCTGGTTTGTTTGTTTGATTTTTTTTTTTTTTTTTTTTTAGGTGTTGATTAGGATTCAACTAGCTCTCATATTATACATATGGTCTGTGTTTGCGATTTCTTCTTCTACACAATAATTCGATAGATATGCCCTTGTGGGTCTTAAACTTACTCTATAATTATTTGACTACAATTCATCAGTCTTATCCTAACTTGATATAGAATTACATATTCATGATCTATATACATGTATATATATGGGTCAATCTTTCACAACGGGAGACCTCCTCTATCCTTAATTTTATAGGGTCAAAAAAATTAATTTTCGGTTCAAAATTTACGTTTTCAACTCAAGTTTTATTTTCCGATTGGCGCCAGTCAATTAATGATTACGTAAATTTAATATGGCGCCCACAATCCAAAAGTTGCTAAGAAATCATTTTTTTAAATGGGAGATTCCTTCTGTCCTAAATATTATCATGTAAAAAAAATTAATTTTGAGCTCAAAATTTTGAATTCTAGTTTTATTTACCGAGTGGCGCCTATCGATTTCCGATTCTGTAAGACCAATATGGCACCCACAACCTGGGAGTCACTAAAAGATTACTCGTTTTCTGCGAATGACCTCACTCTACCCTAAACTCGATTGTGTCAAAAAAATTTAATTTTAGGCTCAAAGTTTGAGTTTTGAATTTAAGTTTTATTTGCCGAGTGGTGCCTATCAATTTATGATTACGTAAATTCAATATGGCACCCACAATCCGGAAGTTGCTAAAAAATAATTTTTTTTGTGGGAGATTTCCTTTGTCCTAAATATTATCGTGTTTAAAAAATTAAATTTGGTCTTAAAACTTAGGATCGTCCCTTAAGTTTCATTGGCTGAGTGGCGCCTATTCGTTACTGATTTCAAAAATCCAATACGGTGCCAGCAATCTGGAAATTGCAAAAAATGACTATAAAAGTTAGCTAAGCTTAAGTTACTTTATTTAAGCGAAAACTTATTTATCAGAATGATCTAATAGCGTGGTGGCAATTTGCAATTTAGGTACATGGTTCTGAAACAATTATTTTTTTATTAATTATAAACTGTTTGACAGAAAATTTTTCTGTGGTTCAAGTATCCTATTTATTTAATTAAATTTATTTATTCATTTAAATGAAATACTTGATTTAAAGAAAAAATTTTCGTCATACATTTTATAGTAAATAAAAAAATTAATTTTTCAGCATCTATGTATCTAAATTGCCACCTCGCTAAGACTACACTTTAGATCGGTGTCGTATCATCCCTGCCTATCATTCACTATTGTACTTTGAGTTTCTTTTGCCAGTGTCAAGACCTTAGATTTATGCTATATTCCTAGTTCTTGTTGACATACTGCAAAGTATACGTATACTTACAAAGTTATGCACTGAAATGTTGTGCGATATTTATTTATTGTTTACAATCTAAGAATTATTCCAATATGTTGATTTTTAAGTAATAATATTCTGTATAAAAAAGATTGATAACAGAAATGTTTCGTGCTGAATATTATAGTAAATTTCAAACATTGAGTGGTTCATTCTGCTTAACAATAATGTTTACTATACTTTTATTTATATTATACGATAGGTTCTGCAATAATGAGCTTAATATTTGATTTATGAGCTCAAAACAATTTTCTAGAAATTAATTTGTGAACAAACTTTAGTTCAAATCCTTCATAAAAGTGACAAAAAATACAATTGAAAACACCACTTTAGTGTTATATTTAAATCATTATGTCTACAAATAAAGCATTCCTCGTTGATGTATGTTGTTATCCATAAGGAAACTCTGGGATACCGAGACATAAAGGAAAAAATCTACACCTATCTGATACAGATAAAATTTGTTTTGACTGCTGACTAAAACGTAATTGCTTCACTTCAGAGTCATGTTCAAATTCAAGAATAGAATCGTCTAATCATAATCTAGCAAGTACCTCTTTAGATGATTTTTCAAGTAGTGGTAGTATTTCTTATAATGGAAGTGGTACTACAAGTTGTGGAGTAAATAACAAAAGTATTCTATCAGAGCGATAAAGTGACCTGGAAGATATGTTAAATGATCTGAAAAAAAAATTCTCTCCTTTATCAGTAAATGACCAACTCAGAATTCGTATTTTAACAATTGCTCCTGAAAATAAAGCGTCAAAAAAGTAGTAACAGAATTCCAATGTAGTTGGCAACTTGTGAAGCAAGCCAAAGATCTAAGAGCTCTGAGAGGTGTACTGGCAAATTGCACAGAAAAAATTGGTCGTCCTCTAAGTGCAGAAACTGTGAATAAAGTCCAAGTATTTTGTATGAATGATGAAAACCGCAGAATTATACCAGGGAAAAAAGATATAGTTTCCGTCAAAACAGAAGAAGGCCAACGTCATGAGCAAAAGCGTCTTCTACTTGTTGATTTAAAAGGCCTTTATACTTTGTATGAAGATAATTTACCGAATTTCCCTGTTAGTTTCAGCAAGTTTGCAGAATTACAACCACCAGATTGTATACTCACAGGTGCTAGTAGGACTCACTGTGTATGTGTTTGTACGTTCGATGAAAATGTCAAGCTAATGCTTGATGCTCTTAACATTGAAAAACTTACTGAAAAGTCAGAGAAATCTTCGAATGATTATAAAGACTGCCTACAACAGCTAAATTGTAAAAAATTGACAGAAAATTGATCACTTGGACTTTGCAGCAAATGCTCAAAAACAGATGATTTTGCAAAATGTTTATTAGAGTTATTTATAGAAAAAAATGTCAACAAAATTCAATTCAGTACGTATACGTCAACGGATAGAGCTATTCTTCAAACTCAAATTCTTTCTTCAAAAGACTTTATAGAGCAGCTGTGTGAGAAGTTAACAATTTTAAAGCTCTATTCGTTTATTCCAAAACAATAATCGCAATTCTTCAAAGAAAAACAATCAAACTTACAGAAAGGAAAGATTATTGTTGTTCTTGATTTCTCAGTAAATTATAAGTATGTAACACTAAACGCTTCACAAGCGTTTAACTTTAAAAAAACGCAGTGTACTATTTTTTCCGTAGTTTGTTACTTCACAAAAAACAGTGATATACAACTCAAAAGTTTTATTTTTCTAATAGAAAGTACGCAACATGACACACCGGCTGTATACACTATGCAAGCCGTCTTGGTTCCGTACTTACGTGTTCATCTGCATGCTAAAAAATTAATTTATTTCAGTAATGGCGCGAAACAACACTTTAAAAATAAATTTCAAATGATAAGCCTTATGAATTATATACAAGATTTCAATGTTAAATCAGAATGGCATACTCGTGCAACTGCACATGGAAAAGGTGCATCAAATGGTGTCGGAGCAATTCTCAATAGACAAGCTGCTAGATGTAGTCTGTTAAGTAAACCCACTGACGCAATCTGATCAGCAGAAAAACTTTATAACTGGGCAAAGAAGAAAATGGTGAATGTAAAAGTTTTTTGTTATAGTTTAGCAGAACATTTAAAATATCAAAAAATTAAAAAAAAACAATTTGGCAAAGCTTCTACTATTCCAGACATATTGAAAACTCATAGTTTTACAATTGAAATAGAAGGAATTCTATTAGTTAAAAGATATTCGAACGCTCCAAGTAGTTATGAATTGACTTACGATTAGTGATACATTGCCATTTGAATTAGATAAAAAACTTTTTTATGTACCATATATATTTTTTTGCAGATCACGTGGACTGTTGGAAATATTCTATGAGCGATTTATGAATAAATACAAAACGTCTTTTAATACTATAAAAATGAAAAATTTTAAAGTGTTAATTTATTTCTGATAAGTTATTTATAATTTGAAAGCTAAATTTTGCCTACGACTATTAAAATTAGACTATCACAAGCCCTCCAATGCATGAATCACTTACTTTAACAGAAGCTAATCACGCTAATTATGAGGTGATACATCACTTTAAATGGACTCCTTTGATACCATACAGTTTTTCTCAATCCAAAACAAATTCTTTTTGATATTTAATAATGTTAAATAATAAAAAATAGAAGTCAATCTTTTTTTATTATTTAACATTACCTGACAGCCCAAACAGATATTTTTACTCAAATAGCTACGTATGTCTCAATATAACGGGAACAACAGAAACTTTATTATTAATTTACCCTATAATCAAAAAAATACAGATTTTTTATCCATTTACCTGAGTTTATGACTTTTTTTTAAACTAATGACTCCTATATTAATCAGATATTCCACAAATCTTCATCGTAATAATTTATACTCAAAGAACCTAAGTACTCCTCACAAAAAAATGCAAGATCATTGACGACAATTTACAATTTTCATCGGTATTTTATGACATCTATTTTGACCCACTATTTATAAAATCATCATTTTCATAATTAATTAGTAGTCGCTGTTCTCAAAAATCTTATAGACGGAATTTAGATCATTCACTGGAACTTTGAATTCTTTGGGAAGGTATGAACTGTCATATTGTATCAGCAATTTTAATAATTATAATTCGATTAATTTATTACTAATTAGAAAGCCCAAAGACCACTAACTCCAAAAGTTTTGATCCTGTACATGACTTATTAATTTTTTAGTGGTCAATGAAAAAACATTTCAAGTCAGTCATTTTGAATTTTACTTTTTTTTTTACATGGTAATCAGAAAGCAGAATTATTTCGAAGTAAACATTCTTAGATTATTCCATGGGCTTGTCCACTTGTTTAGCGATTTTTTTGTATTTATTGGTAGTAAATTCAATTCTCTACATATTTTTTTCGGTTGGAAAACACATTAAATAATGAAAACAATAGTTTGTTTAAGATTATTTATTTATTCATTTGAAATCGATAGTGTTTTTGTTTAGATAAAGTAACTTAAACTTAGCTAACTTTTATAGTCTTTTTTTGCAATTTTCAGATTGCTGGCGCCGTATCGGATTTTTGGAATCAGTTACTGATAGGCGCCACTCAGCCAATAAAACTTAAGGGACAATCCTAAATTTTAAGACCAAATTTAATTTTTTAAACACAATAATATTTAGGACTAAGGGAATCTCCCATTTAAAAAAGAATGATTTTTTAGCAACTTTTGGATTGTGGGCTCTGTATTAAATTTACGTAATGATAAATTGACTGGGGCCACTCTGCAAACAAAACTTGAATTCAAAATCTCAATTTTGAGCCCAAAATTAAATTTTTTTGACTCAATCAAATTTAGGGTAGAAGGCGGTCATTTGCAGAAAACGAGTAATTTTTTAGTGATTCCCAGATTATAGGCGCCATATTGGTTTTATAGAATCGGAAATCAATAGGTGCCACTCGGTGAATAAAACTAGAATTCAAAACCTAAATTTTAAGTCTAAAATTAATTTTTTGGACAGAGGGGGGTCACCCGTTGAAAATATATAGATTTATAAATGTTTTGCACCTTCGGTCTTATTTTCACTCTAATAGTTATTTCGTACATTTTTTTTTTTTTTTTCCTTTTTTTTCTTAAACCACTCTACTTATTTAATTTTATGTAACAACTTTACGCGATATGATTTAAAAAAATTCCTTTTTTTTATTATCATAATAAATGTATTCTTTTTTAAATATTTATTTATTTAATGCATTACCTAACAAACAGAAAGGATACCAACAATTCTTATTTACGAATTGACTTACTAATTCTCCATCTATTTATTCATTTCTCTACGTATGTACGTATATATTTGTCAAGAAAGGCGCTTTTTCTTTGGTTTTTTTGGTGTTTTTTTTTTTTGTTCACAAAAAAACATTATTTATGCATTAGTATTAAGGTTTAGCACGTAACTAAGCTAAATTATGTTCATTTGTTATGATAGTTGTTTGTTATTGCTGACCGATTGATTATCCTGTCACCAATCACCATGTACTTAGATGAGTATTGGTTGCAGTGCCACAGGATTCATTGCATCTTTGTTTGCTACGAAGTTGTTTCTATTTTCTACCTGCAAAAATTCTAGACAAATTGAGTATTATCAGGCCCCCTACTTAAAAAAGTTACCTTGATAGGAAACGTTGTAATGAAAAAGGATAAGGTATGTCGAGTAACGATATTGAATATTTTACCCAACGTACCAGGGTAAAAATGATCAGTTAATTACTTATTATGTTAATAGATATCTTCCGTTAGATAATTGTATTTTATACTCCTTTTACACATATTTTTGCTTGACGTATGTTAAATTACTACTTTTCTATAGCCGACTCTACCGTGTATACAATGATCATACTAGTTTTTTTATTACATATCATTGTAACGTCATTGTCTACGTTACTTACTTTAAGGGACTATAAGAGATGTATTGGTTGCGTACACGATTCAATCATATGTAAGTGTGTTTTCCTTTACCCAATGTTAATGAACAATACTCTCACAGCTCTTATGAATATATGTATATTTATGTTTTTTTTCTGATTCAGAAGCGTATATATTTTTCGAAGGGAAATTTATAGGCAATTCGTTGGTATTTTGAGCTAACAATTTGTTGGTTTTTTTTCTTTCTAAGATGAAAAATATATGTTTGGCACCTTTTTCCCCCCCTTTGTTTAACAATATTTTAACACTTATGATATCTAGATTCTTGATGTCCTTTTACATCATCATTCAACGAACTGTTTTTTTCGCTCTAGTGTGTATTTTTTTCTGACATGGTATGGCTGAAATTTACCGATGATGGAATATGCTTTTACGGTAGCAGCTTTACTGAATTATTCCAGAAATATGTCTTATGACCACTGTGGGTTTTTAGAAACTATACTACAGGTTTATCTGTTAAGGTTGTTCTGACATCGTTTACGAGAGTGATATACTGTTTTCTTTAGTACCCTTTTTTCATACAGATACCCATGTATGTGTACATATATATTCTTACGTGGTTTTATTTCAGTCTTATTGCATAAAACAATTTTCTTGCCAAAATCTTAGTACTTGTTATTCGTCGATCACTGTTCACTTTAATATTATGATTGATTATGCAATCATAACTTTTTTCTGTGATCGAAAGTCAGACGGTTGTTAAAGTTACACAATATTACGTTCTTTTTGCTCCTGATTTTGTTAGTAGGTAAGGAACATCAAAATATTTATAAATAGAATAATTGAATAAGATCTATCAATTATATAGATCTGAAGTGGGCCACATTCACCCGTAACTGAATTTAAGGTGTTTAATTTTTTTGTTTGTATGATAGTTGTATTTCTTTATTTATTGTTTTTTCTGTCAATGCTTTTCTTTGTTCACATGAAAACACAATAGTTTTTTCCCGTGTTCTTTATGACAAAAAAATTATTTTGTTATTATAAATAACGACCCTTATTTGTACAATAATCTGTCTCTCCAAAGGTTAAGTGTAAAACTATTTGTCGCATAAAAATTTTTGACTCAAGTATTCTTCTTTTTCTCTCCCCTTTTTTTTATGGACTTAATAGGGGATGACTGGGGTATCGTATACTAAAAATGGATCGCGTGTATATTTTATTTATCAAGCTTTTCTAGTTTTTTCGTATTACAATCATTAATAGTTATTTGCGCGTTTTCTGAGTGTATTACAAACATTCTTTAATTTCTATTTACTTTTCTTATATTCTACGCAGCGAGTCCAGGTGCCACGGATAATATAAGACAGGTTACATCTGTGTATGGTCAGAGATTCCTTTGTTTCAAGGTTTCTCCAAAAGTTTTTGGTTAGTGTCCTAATTTTTAGAGTCAATTAAATAATTTTACGTATAACTCTTTTTGACACAAAAGTATACACAAAAATATATTTATTCAAACAAATTAATAAATTACAAATACTCAACAAACGATCAGGTGCACCTTTTCAAAAATACTTAAATTATACAAGACAAGAATTTCTAAAACAAATAAAACTAATAGAGATACAATACACGTTCACAGACGTGGTTAGACACATGCCAACGAGCACGACGGGGCCCCACTAATATCAAGAGTCGTGGAGTGATCAATTTTGACCCACCGAAAGAAAGAACTTCAGACTACTACGCTATTTATTTGGGCTAACAAGCCACATAGTGTGACGATAATTATTATATTTAGTCAGGGCGCCAGAGCAAAAAAAATCGAAGAAAGTGGTGGTCCTTCATAATAATAATAATAATACGATATTTAGCTTAAAATTCAAAGAAAAGAACGTTACATAAGACCCTAAACCATCTACTTCGACGGAGATATGCGTCATTGTTTTTTATCGCAAAATAACTTAAACAACGCTTTTTTTCCATTTTTATTAAATATTTCAGAAAGTTTTCGTTTTAGAGAAAAATTTTGAATTCAAAAGTTGTTTACTTGATGATTTTACAAAAGGAAAAAATTCGTCACCGAAAGACACCGAAAGAGACGGAAGACCACCACCCTTTAATGCTCTAGCGCCCTAACTAATTACAGAAAGCGATTGGCGGACCAAGTGGTCTTTAAAATTAAAAGATCACGAAGAACGAGGGCAAAACGTGAGAGGTTGAGAACGCTACGCGTGTTCTCTCCTTGCGGTGCTACGGGATGGCTAAATAAAACAAAAGATAAAAGCATACACACACACCCCACGAGAGAGCCCGCACGTCACCACAGCAGAGGATTAACGGACAAGATCTGTGCAGGCGTGTGGGCCAGGATAGTCCTTTGCACACTTGTTTCTTCCCTGCGTTGTTTTTTTTTTTTTTTTTTTTTTTTTTTTTTTTTTTTCAAACAATATTATTTAATCAATAAGCTTGGTAAAGGCTATTACAATATGTTTTCTTTCCTTTTATGTACATGTACATGTGCGCTGTTTTTTTTTGTGACTCTCATTTTTGTAAATCAATTATCAAACTGCGCAGTACGTCCAAGGGCCGCGAAAGAAAAAAAGTCTCCAAGAGAGAAAGTGTTCATTTTCATGTCTGTTCTTGCCTAAAATTCTTCTATAATGCTATTGTCTGTTAGTAAACGTCAAGGTGGGGGCAATATTGTCTTAGTCGGTCCCAATGATTCTTGATCTTTTTCACTATTTGGTTTTGTGGTTTTTTGGACACGGCACTTTTAATACACAGGCCTTTTGTATTTTTTTTACGCGTGAAATTCATATTTTCTCGTTTCTTTGTAATTTCACATTATAAGTCCTGTAATCGATGCTAACAATCTCTTACGACCCCTCGTACTGATCGTCGTTTTTCCCTTAAGACGGCTCTTTTAATTCATTTATCATTTCGCCTTCCATACAGAAATTTGTGTTTAGTATCCTGTCGTGGTAGTACTTCGACCAGTATTTGTTTTGTATCTCGGTAATTGTTGCCAATGTTCATAATTGTGCGAGCGTCACCGTTATTTGTTGCTATGATTCTGTATATATTTTTCCCACCTCTGGTCTTTGAGGCTTAACAAAAGTTTTGCCTGTTGGCTAAATATAATTTTCTAGGGTGTGCAACCTGTGTCTATCCCGTTTCTCAGTCTTGCTAACGTAAGCTTTTAAGTATTCTATTAGGACGTAGTGCATACGTTTGATTGCACTAATTGAATTTATTATAATTTTAGATAATAACTTTTCTAGCGCTCCAAAGTATTCTAAAAATTTATTTGTTAAAGCTTTTACCGTTTTTTTAGCTGTTGCTTCTTGTACTGGTATTTATATAATTAACTTGGTCAGCCAAACCTGTATTTAGAAGATGTATGGATAGCCGATTGTTGAAGGCTTATTAAAGAAGCTCCCTTGTGCAGGGATTCCAACACACATCGTAGGTCACAAATTTTCTCACAAACTTAGATATAGTTGGCATCACTCGGGCAAGGGAATGTCGGCTAACCTGTGGAAATAAAATAACTTGATGTATTACCAAAAGAATATCTCGAAATTTTTAAGGGTATTACTTCCTTTGCCAAGCGTCATTTTAAAAATGAGGCTTTTTCTACAACATATGTGCACTATTATTAGGGAACCCGTTGATTTATTCAAGTTATAAGGTTGCTTTCATCGCGCGTGGAAGCTCTGCTACAAGAATTCGTGTGAAAAAGTGCTACATAAAATAAATAATATCTTGAAATTTTGCAGGGTGGGCAATACAAATAATTATACCATCAGATTTAGCACATTTTTAACTATTATATTAATCTGGTCTAGGTTCAAGAACCGTCACGGAGAGAAGTCTTCATGATAGGCCCGTAATTTTCAATCGAGATATTTTTTAAAGGTCTGCTGGGCGTGTCTGTAACTAGCATAGCTTTCTTATTTTTGACACGCACTAGTTTATTAGTTTGACTTGCCGGCCTTCTCTTCACTGTCATCATTTAGTGACTCTAAATTTCTTGAGGAATCGAGAGGTGGTGTTGGATCAGGTAGGGGCGTGACCCTATTTTCGTGAATACCCTCTTGCGTAAAGTTATTTTCACTGTGCTGAGTTTCCTTATCATCTTTCTCTTTTCTCCGGTGGCTCGTTTGCCACGATTTTCCAATTAATGCCAACGTCTTATTTGTCAGTGACCAGTGGCCCCCTCCCATCTGAATTTTGTTCTTCTTCGTTTTGCTTATTTATGGCAACGAGAAGTGGTTATTAAGAAGATGCAAGTATGCATACTCCTCACTCTCGTATATTATAAAACTTTAGAAAATTTTGCACTTTGTCCCCTTCTTAGTGTCCTGCAGATGTATACAAACATTTGTTCTGAATTTCTGCACGAATACCAATATACAGTCATTGTTACCATATTTCGTGTCAGACTGCAAGATTTTTTTCTAGCTCTTTCAAGTCAATACACATATTGCCCCACATTGAATACTATAGCCTATCACAGAGTTCTCGTGCTGTCAATTGCAAGTTACAGGAAACAATAATTGAGTCGAATAAGCAGTTACCCGGCATTACTACCAGAAGCTTCTCGAAAAGTCTCAAAATATCACTTGACTCTGCGCAACAATATCTTCAATTCCGTAAGGTTATATTTTCACCCCTTGTTTTTATTTTTTCCCTTATGTTTTTCTATTATACTAATTATTGTATTCTCATTTCCTGATGGATTTCTATTTGCTTATGATGGCTCACAAGTAGTGCTTTTTCCGTTTATGTAATTATCTTCATCCCCTGAGCTTATTCTTCTTTTCTTTTAAGACCGTTCAGGCCTGTTTACATTATTAGTCGTGCTTTTTATCGGATCGCTCAGAATTTGATCGGAGGTAGAATCAGATTCTCAAGCATCTATTCTGATGCCCGACTTACCTTTGACATCGCGGCACTTAAAATCTAGTCCAACTTTTACCTGAAGGTTGTCTATTGAGTCATCAAGTATCGCTCCAATTTTTTCGCTTAATTTTACACCCTTTTCTGGGCTTTTTTTTGCTTATACACACTGTAGTAAATTATTTATCTATTCCTGCCTTACACTCTTACCAGGCAGTTTACTCTGCACCCTTCTCTTCGGTGTTTGTAGGCTCAATCCAACCGTACTCGATATAGTTGGCTGCTGTTTGTCATTCTCTTTCCGGTCAGTTTCCTTCTCTATTTTATTCTCATTCTGGCTCAACATACCTGCGACCGCACTCATCTTCTTTAGAGTATTTATAGGGTCGAGGATTCTCTCTTTCTTTTTGACCAACTCCACATGCAGTCCAGCTTGTGCTAGCTGGTGATACCAGTGCTTATCCTTATTCACATTTATTTTTATAATATCTGTACCTGCATTTTTTGATTTTAACTTTTCTTCAGACTTGGAGTCAGGTTCACCGTCAAATTCTCCATTTACACTTATATCCATTTTTCCTTTCTTAACTTAACGGTGGTGTCGTTTTTTATTTTGTACTCCTGCATTTGAGTCCTCTGAATCTGGGCAGTAGATTTTTATTTTCTTGGGATTGGCTTTGGTTCTTTTCCTTTAAGTTGCGCTTAATTTGAATAAGCGCAGCAACAAACCATCGCTATCGACTAGTCCTTCATTCTCTTTTTTATCTGCTAGCTGATATAACTCTTGGCATGGCCGTTTGGAACTCACTTCCCCTACCTTGAGTAATGGGTTTCGGGAAAGTGAGTCTGGTACTTTATTTGATACATCTGGCTGATATATTATGTCAAAGTCATAGCCTCTCAATTCGGCTTTAAGCCAGTTAAATCTAATATCTCGTTTTTTTAATGTGTGAAAATGTTTCAGAGACGCATAGTCCGTAACAGCTATTTTTATATAGTATTTATCCGATGTTTAAGTAGATTTGTCGCTTTCAGTCATTCCCCATCAGGAACAAACACGTACAGGTTAAATTAAATAAGCCCTCGCACAGGTTTTTTCTCTTTTCCATTGCAACCCGATGTATCAACTTACTAATTATCTTATCGACTCCAGCTTTTCTGTTACTTAAGTCAACTGTATTAATGTTTTTTTAAGTATATGGTGTATTTTTGCTACCATAGCCGTCGTCGTTAAAACAATCGTCTCTCACAATATTTTTGTTCGCTCTCGTAGCACAATTTCGGTTCCATTTAATTTAAATATATTGTCTCCGGCATTAATTTAGCCATTATACGACAGGACAATATCCCATCCTACAATGCCTTCCACTTCTATTCAAAATTTCTTTAGTCATTGGCCTTTCAGTTGTTATAATTATATTGATTATTATTTTTATTATGTTTCTCATCATTGATTCCTTTCTTTATTCCTTCGGGCAGTTTAAATTTTTTAATTATTTCTCCTTCACGTCTTGTTACTTCGTTCATCTGTATCCACTTTCCTTATAGGTAGTTCGCTATTAACGAGAACTATCATTACATTTCGTTGTCTTCTGAGATCTTTAGCATTATATTTCCTCACCTGATTCGCTATTGTTTCCCTGCGTAGACTTCTTTCATCATCTATTGTAACAGCCACCACCATGGCTTCTTATGTCTTTGGTTCACAGCCCACTACGTTCCAGCTGTAGGACGTACTAAGGTCATAAATGAAGTACCTTAGGCCCTCTCAATCGGAACTAGTTTTTGCAACATCTAAAAAAATTCTGACTGTTTATCAATCAGCGGCTCGGTTTAACGGACCCACGAAGGAAAAGGGTATGCTCTATTTGTACACATGTAATGGTAATTTTTCTCGTATCCAAACCTTAGTCTATCTGTTCTATTGTTTAATGAATGGTAGTTATAATTTTTGTCCTTTAAATACGGAGATGACCAGTCGCAGAATGGGACAAAACGTTGTTTAAAGTTCGTATTTTCTTGTTCTAACCTTTTGGTATACTTTTTCTGCTAACTTGTTCTGCCTATCCCTTTCATATTTATTTGATAACGTTTTTTGTCTACGCCTATTATTTCTTCAATCACATTCTCCTTTAGTTGTAGTTTTCCTGGTCCAGTTTTCAATACCTCTACTTCTGCTGTTCCATTCATTGCCTCCACTGATTTTAAATTGAGATTTTTCATAAGGAGGTTCGGGAGTATCATTCAAAGGGAAGAGGAAGGGAGAGTCCCCTCTGCCCGCGCAGCTTGGCCCCTTTTACGGCGCACCCTCTCATGCACCCCAAAAACTCAATATTTTCCTTACGTTTAACGTTTGCATTGTTTAAAATGCACAATAACATGACTCTAAATTTTGCTCACCAAATAATTAAACAGTAATTGATTCGTAAGTAAATTTTTTTTAATACCTTTGCATTATTCAAAAAGTTTTGTCCATTTAAGCGAGACAAAGATGTTACTTTTCACAAGAACTTATGTTAATCACATGATTTTCGTTTGTAAAATTCTTTCAAAAATGACCTATAATAAATATTTTAAAAACTCATATAAGTTCTACGTTTTCTAGACTATCAAGAAAACTCTATATTATTGTGATCTCTGCATTTTATTATTACTC
The DNA here is from genome assembly GCF_036245765.1 of Copidosoma floridanum. Classification (NCBI taxonomy): domain Eukaryota; kingdom Metazoa; phylum Arthropoda; class Insecta; order Hymenoptera; family Encyrtidae; genus Copidosoma; species Copidosoma floridanum. Next base: position 22,538,067 of record NW_028321907.1, read on the forward strand.
CCAAACCTCCTTAAATGAAATCTTAGGTTTTATAGTTTTAAATACTCTCAGCATAATAATTTGATTTTTTCTATCCATCTATTCTCAGAGTGCATACGATTCAGGGTCCTGTTCAAGCATAACCGTCATTGTATCTAATTCTTCTTTAGTCATGGAAAACGTATCGTTTAAAACAGCCCGACCATTGTTTGTTTCTTTCCCAAAGTCGGACATTATTTTTTCTGTTATTGTTACAGTGGTGTGTGCTCAATTATATTAGTCGGGATCAGGCTACATACGGAGAGAAAAGAGAGGAAAAAAATTTTTATGTTATTTTTACTTTATATTTTTATTTTGTTGGCTACTAGAACGAGAGAAACTATAAGTTTGTGTATTTATGCGTCTCTCCTTGGACGAAACAACTACAAGGAACAATAAGTGTCTATTTGGGTAAAAAAAAAAAATAATAATTACTTACTTTGAAGCACGGGACGAAGTGACGAGCGTCAGTAAAACGCTAGTCAACATTTTTATAGTGGGCTCTTTTGTATGTGGTTGTCAAACTTTTTCCTTCCTTACTCGCCAGCTGGTATATATGACTGTCCTAGTTTTTCTATGCCTGTTGTTGCACTGCATTATGTGTGCTTCCCGATGGTTGCCCAAAAATTCCAAAGTATCACGAGTAAAAATTAAAAAAAAAAAATAATTTATTTTCTAGACAAAAGCTACCCCACACTTAATACCAAAACTGTTACGTAGAATTTTAATGGCCGGGGTGCTTAAAAATAACAAGACAATGAAACCAAATCGATTACTTTATTTTTATATTCTCTTGAGGAAAGGCGCTTCGCGGTCCCAATTAACTTACTACGATCATTTTCCTTTTAGTCCCCACATTTTAGAGCATCAAGCCGATGCTGCGGGCCTTTTTATGCTTTTTCTTCCACTACTCGTCCTCCTTTCTTTTACTAATAAGCCGCGACCTGTCTTACACAGTATGTGTCACGTTTTACGTGACATGCACCTCTATTTTTGTAAATAATTGTAATACCACGAAATGAGCAATGATTACAAATCATTTAAAGAACACAAAAATTTTATTTTTTATTTTACGTTCACTGGCCCCGAGCCAATCCATTAAAAATCATTACAAATCTGGAATAACCCTTTGAACCGTCGTATATATTACAACGAACGACAGCAAAATCATGGCTTAACTAAGAATCTAAAATTTTTAGCTTAAAAAATCGTAAAAACTTGAAACGCCCGTATCTCTGTAAACAATGGAGATATTGAAAAACAAGCAATAACTTAAAATGATTAAAATTTATACATATTTTTTGTTGTTGTTAACGTTTCCTTACCCTTTGCCATCGCTTTAAAAAATATTTTGACGGTAAAAATACGCCCGTATCTCCGGCGTACGAAAAATGCAAATATTGCGAGATGTGCAGCATTTTTAAATAATAGAAATTCATGAAAATTATTTTTTTTGGTTCATCTTCACTGGCCCCAAGCTTAGGCTAAAAAAATATTTTTAAGCAGAAAACTAACATTATAGATGGTCCCTCATATTACTACAAACGGCACAAAGTCATAGATTCACTAAAAATGTGTGATAATTTTTTTTTTTTTAATCACTTTTACTGGCCCTTAGCCGACGTTTAGGAAATAACTTTCAGGACAAAAATAACTTTTTAGGTAGTGTCTCATATTGCTACAAACGATAGCAAAGCCATGAAATTGACAAAAATTCAAAATTTTCAGAAATAGAAATTTCAAAAACTTTCAAAGACTGTACATCCGCAAAAATGCAGATATCGCAAAGTAAAAAACAATTTTAAATCATGAAATTGTTGAAAAAAAATTTTATTTATTTTGAGTATATAACTAGATTTTAACCATCCTTTTAAAAATCATTTTGATATGTAAATTTGTTTTCTTTACAGTTTCTTACATTACTCTAAACAACTACAAAGCCAAGGCAGTATTAAAAATTAAAAATTATTGACTAAAAAAAGCCTAACCTTTCAACGCCTGTAACTTAGTAAATAATGAAGATATCACAAAATGATCAATAAATTTAAATCATTAGAATTCTTAAAAATATTATATTAATGATTCACGTTCACCAGCCCCTAGGCAACGCTAAGAAGATCATTATGATAACTAAAATAATATTCTGAAGAGACACATTAATTTTTACGAGCGTCAGCGAAGCCATAGCTTTAACAAAAATTCAATATTTTTAGCAAGAGAAATAGCATAGAACACCCATATCTCTGTAAATAATTAAGATATCGCAAAATAAGCAAAAAATTGAAATCAGTATGATTAAAAAAAATTTTTTTTTCGGTTGACATCGTGAACTATGATTTAGCTATGGCTTAGAAACTTATTTTGACAACCAAAATAATCTTCTGAAGAATCTCTTATATCACAATGAAGGACAGCAAAGCCATGGCTTCAATAAAAATTAATATTTTCGGCTAGAAAAATAGCTGCGCCCGTATCTCAGTAAATAATGGAGATATTGCGAAATAAGCAATAATTTCATATTATTATCAACATTTATACAAATTCATGAACAATTTTCTTCTTATTCTGCGTATACTAGGCCCTAGCCATCATTTTCAAAAACCTTTTAACAACTGAATTTATTCCCTTGACCGTTTCTAAACGCCCGTATCTCCGTAAATAATGAAGATATCGCGGAATGAGTGATAATTTTAAATCATTAAAATTGAAAAAAAATATTTTTTCAACTCGCATCTACTTGTTTCCAGCCAACGGTACAAAAATTAATTTATGAACCAAATAAACTTTCCTGACAGTTCACCCTATTACTACAAACCTCTACACAGCCGTCGCATTACTTAAAATTTGATATGTATGGCCAAAAAATAGCCTAAACCTTTAACTCCTATATCTCTGTAAATACTGGAGGTATAACAAAAGGATCAATCATTTTTAATCATGACAACTTATGAAAAAAATTTTTAATTCTTCTGAAGTAGGCCTGGGCCATCATTTTATTAATCATTTTAACAGCTGAAATAATATCCAAGGAAGTTTACTACAGCACTGCAAACGACGACAATGCCGTAGCATTAAATAAAATTAAAAATTGTAGGCTGTTGAAGTAGCCTACAGTACATGGCCCATATTTATGGATTAAAATAATAATTTATTAAAAACAAGAAGATCCAAGCGCACTTGCTTGTTAGGTTAATGGCGCTTGTTGGTAAAACAACATTTTTTGTAGAGCATAAAGATTTTAGCGTACTTATTCTTAAAGTTAATTTCCTATGATTATATCTGAACATTATCATGTATTAAAATCGAAAAGACACAAGCACTCTGCGACTCGTGGTTGATAGCTTTTAATTTATTCCATTATATTATTAATTATTAATATTAGGACTCAAGCCCACTGCACCATTAAATTTATGTTACTCGGTTATAAATTCATGTTTTTTTTTGTAAAAAACGAGAAAACTCTAGCGCATCGTGTCATTTGATTAATAGTACTCATTTATTATTCAACATTAATATTTATGCATGATAAAGAGGCTCGAGAGCAGATTGTTTTTTAAAAATTATTGTTTATTGTACACAAAAAAACTTGATCGCACTGGGTCACTAATTAAATGCACTTTATCATTTATTAACGCTATTATTTATTTAAGTCATGACTCCTAGTGCACTATGATACTTGAGTGCACCATGTTATTCGGTTAATAGTGCTCGTTTATAAATTAATATTCTTACTTATCAATAACGAAAAGACTCAAGCGCACTTTGTCCCTGAGTTAAAGGAGTCTTTTTTCGTGAACATTAATACTTATTCAAAACGAGCAGTCTCGGGTGCACTTACTCACTTAATTAATAGCCATTATCGATGTATTAATTGTCATACAGTCAAAGTTTGTACAGCAGCTCTCATGTGTGCGTTTTTAAAAAGCACCACATTTCACTAGATCATATATGTCGTTATCGCCCGAGACTGCTACGACGGTGGTCATCCATCTTACAGGAAAGATTAAACAACAGTGCGCTACTGCATCCATACATTAGCTATAACTTTTGTGAATTATTATTATTAAAAAACTCGAATTAAATTTATTTACAAGCATGATTATATCATTACTGTATTATAATTTTCCTTTTATAAGTCATTTCAGATGTTAAAATGAGGGTTTGCTGACTTTCATCAAGTCTAGTGATTAGTATTCCAAGCTCCTATGTTTCGTAAATTTAAGATAAAAAAATTTTTCGGACACTATAAGTTAGTTTAGTTTCATTAATAATTAACTATGAATGCATCAGATCGTGTTTATCTAATACCTTTTTCATTGGATTTTTGACGTATTTGAATTTCCTGCAAATGTGCCAGTCGCGTTGGAGAGCACTGCAAATAGGTGATTTAATATTTTCTGTTTAAACTTATAAAAATTTATCACGCGTACATTTTCTATCTAGTTTTCCATAAGTTTTTTTATATTTTACTATCTTATATGGTTTTTTGAACGTTCTACTTCATTAAAAAAAATTTTTCGTTTAACTTTACTTACAAACTTTCGCATCATTTAGAAATGTCACGTTCACATGTATTTTTTGATACCTTATTGGCTTATATATTATCTTGAAAATTTTCACTTTACTCATTTTATTTTAGAGTTTCTTCTCTCACATTTTTTTTAAATTTTTGCGCCGTTCAGTGACATCAACGATTAGTAATATTTTTTTGTGTTTCACGTGAAGAAGTATTATCTACGAATGATTTAGGATCAATTTCATTTGATATCTAATAAAAAAATTATGTTCTACTGATCAGGATTTGAACCCAGGTCTTCCGCGTGTCAATCAGATGCCTAGTCTTCTGCACCACAGCACCGCTTTGATCTCGCTACATAAACACAGTACATATCAAATGCATTTCACACATGTATAGTTAACAGAGAGAGAACGTAAGAGAGAGAAAAAGAGATTGGATGAGAGAGAGAGAAAGAAAGAGGGAGAACATGAGAGAGAGAGAGAGAGAGAAGTAGAAGTAGATTTATTTGTTCAAAAAAGTACAAATTAAAAATACAGATTGAATCGCAGGCTAATATTTAAATCAGTTATCACAGTCAAATACAAATGTTTTGTTACGGGGTGCAACCGAGGCGGAATAGCGAAGCGGAAGTTTTGACCTCGACTGGGCCTATGTTACCTGGATACCTTCGGCGACACTCACTATATTGTTTATACGTGGGTCTCGTCCGTCGAAACACCACCGGGGCCAAGCACCGCAGCGACCTTGGTTGTGATCGTCTCTCACGACTTCCACGTCATATGACACAGGGGAAATCGGGCACACCAAGAATGAAAACTCGCGAGATGAGTTTGAAATTAAAACAAATTATATTTTAAATAAATATTTAAAAAAACACAACGCAGCTCACGAGTGTGTGTGTCTGTGTGTGTACGCTCGTCGAGTAATCACGCTTGACGTGTTCGTGGCGCAAAATCGCGCCACGGGCAGACTTAGTACGCAGGCTAACAAGGACCGCTGCCCTTTACAATAAATTGCCTGTTGGCAAGTACTTACAGGCGCTATGCTGAAGTGCTGGTACCTCCGATCGTCGAGGAGTGAGGACGTGCGACGACATCAAGTCAGCAGGCATCCCTGATGAAGACTGATGATCGCTTGGGGTCGTGTCTCAGCTCTTCAACCTGGTGCCACTCGGTACCTGAAGGTTTCCCGTGGCAGTTCACCCACCCTTGGCGATATCTGCTCTCGCAGCGGTCTTCGAATATCACGAGTTGTCGCAAACACCCCTAATGCCACCAACAAAATCACAACAACGAGCAGAACTTCGGCAACGAAGAAAAAAAGCTTCTCGCGTAACAATAGTCCGGGACAAGCCGTATGGGCCCGTGGCCGATCGAGGTCCACGGATCCACCTTTTTTTATTCTATGCATTTTGACTCCCTGAACACGATAAAAAAGGGTGGATCACTTGAATCATTGCCATTCAATTGTTATTAACAATTTTTAGTAACAAATTGAAAAATCTGGTTTTTTGCTTCCAAAAAAAATTTGGTGACATTCTTTGGCACATTTCGAAAAAAAAAACCAACTGGGATGCATATACCTTAACCCCGTAGAATTTGAGTAAAAAATTTCTCAAGATCGAAAAAATGCATTTTTTTAGATTTTTGATCACGTGTTACTCAGCTGCTGTTGCATTTTTTTTACTTACCTAGACTCATATTTTATCTCAAAGCATGTACTTCTAAATGAAAAAAAATTTATAAACGTCAGTTGCTTAACAACTGCGGTATCACTGATCTACGAATGGTCGTTTTTGTACCTTCTAGCTGTCTATGGATTGGATCTATATGTTAAATGCGTAGATTGTATATAGATATACAGCAGACTATGAAAATAACCATTCGTAGATCAGTAACACCGCAGTTGTTAAGCAACTGACGTTTATAAATCTTTTCAGGGGGTCAAAATACATAGAATAAAAAAGGGTGCATCCGTGGACCTCGATCGGCCACGGGCACATACGGCTGGATCCGGACTACAACAACAAAAACGCTTCACGCGCGTTTGTAGACCCGAACTTATCTGCCGTCTCCACCTTTCCTCTTTTCCTTTTTTCCCTATCCGTCCTAGCCTGTCGATGATGGCTCGACGGTATCTCAGCGTCACAGCTTACGAACAAGTCATTTAAAATAAAACATCAATGGATATATAATACAGAAATACAGATTTAAAGTGATATCACAGACGTCGTGATAAAAATTATAATGTATCAACGCTTTTTGCATCAATCTGCATCAGTTAATGCTTATAAAATTAAAATTAATTTAAATAGGAGGCTATGCACATTGTGGGTTTTGTGGTCGATCAGTTGAACCACAAACTGCTTGTAAAATAGAATAAGGAAGATATATATATGCATATATATGTATGTGTGTATATTTATATGTATATCGTAGCAGACCTCTGATTAATATTGCAGATTCATAAGTGTTTTTTGATCTAACAGACCTAGGGATCTTCTCCCATAATTTCAAAGCACTCAAAACAAAAGATCGCTCGTATGGAACTGTTCGGGCAAAAGGGATAAAAAAAACAGCAGTTACGCGTCTTACAAACATCCTCAGGCTCTCAACCTGAGGAAAAAGTTCCACTGAATACTAAGGTTTTCCTAAGGTAAGCACCCGATGAACCATACAACCCAGGAAGTACCTCGGGCCTTAACAGTGAGCCAACCGAATTGTTGATAAAGAGGCCTCATTTCAACGTCGCGACTCACCTCAAAAATAAACCTTACAACCGTATGGTATACTTGAAACTTGAGCTGGAGGTACTTTAAGAGATCGAGGTAAGCCAGCGATGCGTAATCAATATGTGGAAGTACGAGCGCAGCCATGAGAATCCTTTTTATGAACCACAACAACGAACCCACCCTAAACTAAAGCCTATGCAGAGTGCCACGGACAGTCGAACATACCCGAAAAATCTGCGCGTTTTGAGTAAGAATGTCCGTGAAAATGAGGCCCAAATTCTAAACCAACGTAACCAAAGGCATCACAGTATCGTGAACAATAATTGATGGTACACTTGAACGGTCAAGCGTTTTATGTAATTGAGGAGTTGCCAACATCAATGCCTTAATCTTGGAAAAATAAAACGACAGCCCATGATCCTCAGTCCAGCAATCCACAGCATTAATATCCCTGTTAAACCTCCCAATAGTATCCGGGATTTCTCCAAGCAGGCAGTGGATGTACATCTGGAGGTCATCAGCAAAAAGCATAGCTTTACTGTATTTTGGGCATGAAGTAATTAAATTAACATAAAGGAGAAGCAGTACTGGTTCAGGCGAAGATCACTGAGGAATTCTCGAGATAACACAGCAAATCTGTCATGCCCCGGCTCCCATTTATTACCCACAATGAACGTCCCAACATAAAAGAGTGGACGAAACAAATTGAATCAGCCAAGAAATTGAACTGTTTGAGCACTAACAGGAATCTACGATGATCCAATGTATTAAAAGCCTTTTTGAAGTCGAAATATATAAAAAAGGTTATCCCCTAATCCTTACCCTATCGAATGTCGTCTGATACCTACAGAATAGCTGTTTGGATGCTAAATCCCCACCAAAAGCCTGACTGAAGAGGTGTCAGGAACGCAGTGCTTTCTAAGTAATTATAAATTTGATCGACTATCAGGTTGTCCAGCACCCTTCCAAAATGCGGAAAGTTGGCTACCAGACGAGCTTTTGAGGGACACAAGTGATTTTTAACCTTCGATAACGGTACAATACTAAAAATCGTCTATAGATTGGGGTATGTATGAGTGGCCAATGAGGTATTAAATATATGGACAAAGAAGAGCGATACAGCAGGAAAAAAATCTGTAAGATAATGCAGTGATAGACCATCATTACTCAGACTTTTGCGCTCAGAGAGACAGTGCAACAATACCAGACGCACCTGAATCTCAGCAAATGGGCGAAATGAGAAGCCATCACAAGAAGCACCCCTGGCTACAAGGTCGAGATCCTGTAAATAATATGTGAAAGGAAGAACATGAGACATACAAAAAACCAGACAAAGTTGATTTATAGCACTTTAGATTAGTTTATTAAGAAAAACAAATTATTATGGTTATTCACACCTTACTCGCTCAACGCTGTGGGCTAACTGACTCGCTGCCGCTAACTCTCCACTCTCCCCGTCGCAGTTCGCCTCTCGCTCCCTCTCCTCCTCTCTGCCCCTTCCCCTCACCGTCTCGCAAATACATGCACACAAGCACAACGCACTTCGAAGAGCTTTGCGACCGTTCGACTTTCGATAGTCGGAAAGACGAGTGGAGCGTCGGTTTGTCAAGCAAGTTAATTATCTTGCAAACTGGGAGAATTCAAACAAAAACCCACACCATCGAGATAATTGTAGCCTGAACGGCCCCAGGTAATTTTACCTGTGCACGCTGTGTGACCTTCATAACAACGGGACATTGCGCCCTTCGAGGTCCATGATTATTGGCCTAAAGGCCAGGATTTCTCGTGCCTCGATCACCCCGAGTCAAGTACCACTTATCCCAACGCACTTCATGGTCACTCCAACACTTCCGCTCATCAACCGCACAATTTACAATTAAGTTTCTTTTTTTGTCTTGTTTATGACCATTACATAGAACGGCAGCTAGCCCCGGCGGTCTTACTTATGTTTACGCAGCACATTACAGTAGATCGGATAGTTATGTATAATTGGTAGTTAGCGATTCAGGCAACAATAGGATAAAAAATACATACTTAGAATCGGTAATAATAAAATTTTTTAAAGCAAAAAATTACTTGCGCGGTTTCGATCTCTTACAATGGGGCATAAGCACATGCGACCAAAGAATAAAATCTACTTAGCAGATTCAGCGGAAAAAAGCTTGTCTGCAAAGAGGGCCCACCAGCAACAAGGCTGTAGTGGCGCAGAATATGCTACGAAGACTGCGGAGAAGCAGTCTTCAATAGCACCTGGCGAAGAAAAGTGTCGCAAGCATACCGAATTTCAGCCTTCATGAGCCTCCGAAGAGTTCTATACTCCCACAAAAGATCAACGTGCGTCGCTAGTGCACTTCGCTTTTCTGTACATATGATCGCGAGTTCTGAAACGGCCCCTCAGATCATTCGTAAGCCAAGGGGCTGAAGGCCTACGATAATGACAATCACAGTAAGGAGCCTCTGAGTCTAGGAATTTTCTTGGAAACTGCAATTTTTCGGATCTTTGCAAGAGCACTGTTTAAGTTATAACTATATAAAACGCTTGACTCCTGGTCCATACCCTCAGAAATCTGAGCCAAAAACCCCTCCTAGAAAATGCCTGAAATCCTGCAACCTTCTAGTCACCCTGATATCGCACTTCACCTCAATTCTATAATGAATACAGATATAATCATGCTCACATATAAACGGTGCCAATGATTGCCCCATATTAACCTTTTTATCCAGAAAATTAACCACGAAATGATATATCCAAGGTTTTGCAGCCCCTCGGTGATAAGTGGCTGTAAACTCCACCAAATTTAATGAGCGATCCCGAAGAAGCCCAAGAAAATGAGACGAACAGAAGTCTGTACTGACCATATCGATATTTAGACCTCCTAAAATTAAAGTAACGCGTGGAAGACCTACCGATGACCTCAAAAATTTTCAAAAGTATTTCACCTTCAGGGTGCCTATATACAACTTCCAGCAAAAGCTTTAGAGACATTCATGAAGATAACTCAACAAACATAAATTCATTTTCGTTAACGGATGATATAACTAAGAAGTCTGCAGCGAATTGTATCTCTTACGAAACAAGCCACGCCTTCACCCTGAACATACTCTTTTTTACCAGTTTTCGATTTCAGGGAACGGTCATTACGCAGAAGGCGGATGATGAGATTAAATACAATGACGAGTCACGTGTCAGCGTAAGCCAGGATTCTGATTCAGCCAATATGTCAAGGTTTAGTTTATTAAGCAGCCATTTAATGTCATTAATGTAAGCCCCCTTGGAGCTCGCATTTATATGTGTAATACGTAAATAGCCTGTTTCGCAACATCCTTAGCTCGCACGTAAAGCTTGTATACTGGGTGGAAGAACACTTAAAAAAAATTTAATAACGGCATTAGTGTTAATACCGGCAAATAAACAAGTGTATTTAATTTCACTGAAAGATATTTTCGATAAAACAAAATCACGCGTACCAGTTGACTTGAATCTTACTAAAATTTGAAGCGAAGTCGCTGAAACCGTTGTAATTGCTAACCACGAGAACTACTGAACCGATTATGCTGAAATTTTGCATACTGATTCTTGGTGATTCCGAGATGGTTTTTGCATAGTTTTTTTCTTAAAAAAGTTAATAACAATACCAATAAAAAAGCTCAAAGTTTTTCTAAAATAAGATAGCTTTGCGCTTTAGTTCCGTAGGATCCGCTAGGTGGCGTCAAGGTTGAATTGAAACTACCCGCAATCAGAGATAGTAAAGAATGGTTATAACATGGCCCATCGACACAACGATTATCATAGCCGATCATGGGCTCTACACCCAGAACCGAGTAGTCCGTCATGCAGCTGGGCATTCCGGCTACCTATGACACTCTTTTTTTATGGGTAAGCGAAATGAATCGGGTATAATCTCGGATCGTCAAAATAACCGACTGCCACAAAAAATGGGCGTTTGGAACGTCAACGTCTCCGGTGGAATACCAGGAGATGTGTACAGCCAGAGCCCAACCTGCTCAAACACTTTGACCACATAGTGGCCCTTCAACCATTTGACTTGGTGCCGTTAGAGAATTTTCTACTTCAAATGCAAGCCCGGGAAGACATCCCTAAAGAGTACGGACAGCCACAACACCCTCCTTTTTAGTGGTCGTCCCAACGGCATACCTACAGAGAAGGTATTCTCCAGGCCCACTTTCCTGACTAACGATTAACGGTTGGTTAAACGGGGCACGACCTAAAGACGATATATTTTTTGAGTGGCGTCATACCTTCCTCCTGTACGGTCTCCGTACACAGAGACTCACAGAATAAGAGTCAAGCTACCCACAGCTGGCTCTTCATCATCAAGAATAATAATAAGGAATAGCTGCAAGTTTCACCACCAGCCCTTTTTAGGGCCATTATAAGTATTTACGTTCCCTACTTAACCATCAATATCATCGGTTCTTTGAAGGGCCACTTAAATTTAAATTACCTTGCCAACAAATACATTTTTACTACGGTTTGCGGAGACGATTCGTCAACTAAAAGACTATGTAAAGCCAGCCACTATTAAACCAAGTCAGTCATTCCCTGGTAGTCGTCACGAGCGGAGTTGTTCTTCGCAAGGCTGGGAACCCCGGTGACCGATGACCCTACATTACCCTCTCGACTCTAAGCATTCAACCACGAATTACCGATTCTTTCCAAGGTCTGCGCTGGGCGAACCTAACAGCTATGAAGGGAAAAAAAACTTGAGCCGACGGGACAGTCTCCAACGGGCAAGCATCACAAACCAATCTCTCCACCTTAGATCACTAAAACAACTGCTGCAAATAAAGAAGGTGCTTTAGACACCAACATCTTCAACGTTATACCATGAGACGTTGGAAAAGGTTTTTACAACTAGCTCTAAAGCTTCAAAAGTTGTAGTTTTCTTCCTGATCAGTGTGGTGCTGCAATAACAGACCAGAAAAGGTCACCCTGAGGTATAGAGGCAATCACTTTTGCTGGAAACTTCAGTCAAGAAAGAGTTTACTTAAGAAGCTCACCGGTCCTTTTCAGGGTCATCGGACGTTAAACTACCTTGCCAACAAATACATTAGATTTATATAAAGTTGAAAAAAAAGCCTTGAGAACTCACAAAAGTCTCAACTATACCAAAAGTCACAAGAAGTCGAATTAGAAGTAAAACTTGAAATGCATCTTATGAATACAATTTTAGGCGTCAAGAAAATGACGAATGAATTTATTAAGTGAGAGATCAGTTTTTCACTGTAACACTCATAGTTATCTCTTGAATCTTCCAGATGTTTAAATAGGTAGAGTTTGTATTTTTGTTGCGATAAAAAACGTAGAGATTAAGCTCCAGAACTTTGTTGCTTTGCTGGTTTAAAGTTGTGAGACAAGAGAAAAAAAATTTTCAACTACATATTTTTTTTGAGCTTTGAATCTTTATAGCTTTCAAAAATAGCCCTGTTCCTAGATTATACGGGAGAAACTGCAAATCAACGGCTTTTTAAGGCCAACGATTATTTTATGGCATAAGAAATGCACGGTACTTTTAAGCATAATTATATTTTATTCACTTTTTACAGCTTTTTACTGGATCAAATAAACTGTGTGCATTCCGAACAAATATGTTTTTAATAAGATTTTTGTTCTGAGAAGTGTCAAAAATAGATGTAAAATTTTTAACTGAAAACGTTTAACACTACATGTAAACACACTACGGTGTTCCAATTAGTGAGTCTCGGGCAAAGCGGAGACGGGGGGGGGCCGCTAGTCATGCAATAAAAGATTTATACGTAGGTACCGCTGCAGGTCCGGCCAGCTCCACAGAGCTCTTAGCATTACAAAAAGAGATTGGTTGAAAAAAAAAGAGAGAGAGAGAGAGTTACAATTAGAGTTAATTTTATTAGGCTAAGGGACGTAAGCCTAGAGTAGCCTTGACAAAATGAGTACATAAAATTAAAGATAATACATTGAAGCTGCGTGGCAGCTTAAAAAGAAAATGCGTTGACATGGGCATAGAGACGGTGTATGAGTGTAGTAAATGAATGATTACGTAAATAAAATAAAATAAGAATAAAATGAATTAATAAAAATAATGTTATATTAATAATATAGGTATAAATGCGGTTATAAAAAATAGCCCAGGTAGATTGTGTGCTAAGCGTCCCGTTGCCAGCTATCACATGATCGAATCAAGTCCAGAAGTTTGTGCTAGAAGCTAAGTTTTGAGAAATTTCTACGGAGGTCAACTGATAGCTTGTTCTATTCTCTGGCTGCTGCTACGATGAACAATAATTTAAAGATGTCCAGGGAGGCTTTAGGTACAAAGAGTACTTTAGTATTTGAACTTCTGGAGCAGACTGCATCTGACGGCATGGTTTTAAAAAAAAATCATTCTCGAAAGCATGTGAGAGTTCCAGTCTTGAGAATATTGGTGAAACAACTAAGCATGCAGCAGAGGACCCTGCTGCTAAAAGACAGGATCTTATATTAGCAATACGCAGGTGTAATGTGTTTTGATTTTAGCATATTTTCGACAAAACTTGACTATACTCGACTCATCTCTCACTGTAAGACCTCATTACACTACCATCGCAACTAGCTGTTTCTCTGCAATTTCACGACTCCAGCATCTTTAAGACTGCATGCCAAGCGATACTAGGCTACTCCTCGTTCAATCACTTTCTTTTCCACGACTTGAGTATTGCACCATGCTGCTCTTTGGACTCTCGACCGAGATGACGACCAAATAAGGTTGATGAAACTTTCTCATTAACATCTGTGGGCTCCGTGACTTAGTTCCAGTTGCACTTGTTGAGATCCAGTACAACGGCCTGTTCGCTAAAACTCTTCAAAGACCTGCAAGTAATGTACCGTGGGGACTTATATGGGGCAGGGATATCAAGTACAGCTATAATAGCATCATGAACTGATATCCAAGGCATACTGAGCTGCTCGTGCTGAAGAAGATGTGGAGAGCTGAGAAAAATATAATCAGTAGTAGAGTCCCAGTTACAGCAGTGATGAATAGGTGAAAATGGCACCTGTTCAAGACACACGCTTTCTTTAAAATTTCTGGAGGTAGTTGAGTTAGAGATTCATTCAATGTTCAAATCACCCATTAGGACTAGGGTGTCATAGGCACAAGAACAGTTAAGGATGGCTACTACAACGACGACCCAGTAACCAGATTTGAGGGGGGGGGGGGCTATACACAACAACGCACAGTATAGTGAGAGAATACAACTTTATGTCCGAAAGTATAAATTCTGTGCGCTTCAAGTAAATGAAAGGACGGCTGGATATCTCAAGTATTCTGCAGGTCAGAGATTGATGTACGTATAGGGCAATCCCATCGCATCCCAGGCTTGTACGGTCATGTCTATTAATATTGAATCCTTGCAGATGTACCAAGTGATCGGATATCCCTGGCTTTTAAGAAATCTCACGAATTGCAAAAATTGATATGTGTTGCTGGTCATCAAGTAGTGGATGTCTACTAAGTGTGCACTAAAAGATTGAGAATTAATGTGGCCCAGTTTGATGTGAATTGTGCAGTTCGAGTGGACATCACTCCCCATAATTACTAGTACGTGTTTTTCGCTCAACGCTGGCTCAAAAAATAGGGCATTTATCTTCGTCAAAGGCGTAATGCTGGAGATTTACCTGCTGGTTGGTTATGCAGTTGAAGCAACAGAGGGCAGTCTTCTGTGAGTGTTCACCAGCACAATGGGCACATACAGTAGTGTTCTGGTAATCGGCAGCCACATAAGCGAGTTTGCGACACTTGTAGCATTGAAGCAGAGAAAATATTCAGCGAAACGAAATTGGATCCAACTTAGGCAGATCCGATCACGACAGAATAGTGCAGTTCAACATTCAGGGGAGACTTCGATGACATAAGACTTGTGTTTTATACTCTTGGCTAGGTGAAAAAAGACGATTTTGACATCGTCACTTTGGCAATCAGATAAATTCTGTGCAACAGCATACCTATGTATGTCTTTCTTGGAGTACTCGACGGGTATGCTATGTATAATGATGAGAGGAGAGAGTTTTTTAATAAGTTTGACTTCAAGTCAAAGCTCAGAACAGGGCTTCAGCATCAAAATCACGAATAAATAAATCATTAAGAAATACATTAGCTTTTCATTAAAACCCTGACATTGATTGCTCAAATTTTCCAGCTATTGAAATGGGTGGAGTAGTATATATTTGTATTTAAAAATAAAGAGATGAGGCTCCAGGACTTCATTAATCTGGTAGTTGAGTTTTCTGATCTCAAAAAAAAATTGTTGATTATAGATTTTTTGGCAGTTTTAAATTCTTAAAATTTTAACGAATATTTCTTTTCATTAGGAAGTGTAAATAAGCTGCCCTTTTTTCTAAGACCAACAATTATTTCAGGCCATAAGGAATGCACGGTACTTTTCAGCATCATTATATTTTTTTAAACTTTTTTACAGCTTATTATTTGATCAAAACTACATAGATTTTGAACAAAATCTGTTTTAATCAGAAGTTTTTTATTTCAAAAAGTGACAAGAAAAGATAAAAAATTTTTAATTAAAAAAGATCTTCATTACGTATCAACATACTAAGGTGCTTAACTCGGTGAATCTCGGGCGAAGCCGAGATGGAGGGGCCACTAGTAAATTAGGTGCAAAAGTGTAGTTAGTATATACCCCATAAGATTAATGAATTTTTAACTCTTTTAGGTTCTAGAAACTCAAATAAAAGGAGTAACAAGATTATTTTATTATATCTTTGTCGATTGTATGATTTAGTTTTGACTTATTTTCAAACATATTTCTTTACTTATAACTTCTCCTAACACACTGTATCAATCTTGAAGACTCATCAAAAGTCAGCGCGTAAAGAGCAAGAATCAGTCGTGTTCGTCTACAGCTAAGATCACAAGCACGCCATACTGATGAGTTCAGCTAGTGGTCATTAATAACTAAAACCATTTAAAGAGTTTTTCTAAATTACGTAAAAGTGGGAGAATTAAATAAGATACATGCAAATTATTTAAATTGGATATGTAATTAAAATTATGTGTATTTGTATCATGTCACACAAATACATTACTACATCGAGACCACGGCTAATATTTTTTTCGCATTCTTCCTCTTCTTCTCTTTCCCTCTTTAAGCTTACGTTTTGCATTAAACTAAACACTACAAATATACATACATGAGGCATTTTACGCGAAACGTCCCAGACCCTTTTCATGAGTGCTCAAAGTCAGCTCATTTTTGCGACCTTATTTGTATTCACAATAAATGTCAAAAATAGCATTATAAATATATTTTTAGTCAGCTTTTTGATAGTGTGGTTACTTTACTAAAAATATTGTATTTTCACTGCAAAAAAAACACAAACATGCTATATCTGAAAAAAAGCAATTTTTAATATTTTTTGATAGGCTACATGAAAATATGAGATTTCTTTACATGGAAAACGCTTTTTTTCACTGTTATGGGGTACGCGCACGATGCGGAATTACGTTTGTAATTAAATGTATAACATTTTTTGACTAAATTTTTTGTAAAAATGTTACATTTTAATTTTATTTCATTATTTATGACGCTATAAATTTTTGGTTTTTCATTAGGAATTTTAATGTTTATATTATCGTGCAACCTTCTTTTTTTTAAATTATAATAATTTTTGTTTACAATTTTCTTTAGTTTTTCCTTAACTCTGACATTATTATGTTGTGATAAGTCAGTATGCCCATTTTCATTATCACCACAGAAAAGTGTAATTTGTTATTACGTTTTCACACAACCGTTAAGGTAGTGCTTTTTTCTCTTTAATTCTTAATACGTTTCATAATGAGATTATTTAAAATGTATAAAAGCATGATATAATATTTTCATACTAAATCAAAAAATAACGAATAATCTTATAGAATGTTAAAACCGTGGACCTTGCTAGCTATTTACCACGAAAAGGTAAAAATCATCTGTTACTCTTTATGAAAATATGTTAAATATTTCAATAAAGTTTAACATTTCGTCTCCAACCTAGATAATGCCCAACGTTCGAAAGAAAAAAATTTATGTGCAATAAAAACTTGATGTGTATATTATTTTTAAACATATGAATTCATGTTTTAATTTAATGTTCTAATGTTACAAATTTAATTTTTCAAAATAAATCAGTCATTTAAAAGGAATTTTTTTCAACTAAAGATACGTAAAAATTAAGTCACATGGGAGCACAACGAGGTAAGTTTGAAAACTCAGATAAAGCCTCGACGACCGTGCTATTATATACTTCAGATTTGAATACTCGAATTTTAAAATATCGAAAATTACGTGTTTTTCCCGGTATGCCTGATTTATTTTGGTTTAATTCGTCTCTTTATTCCTTTTTCACAGCTTTACTGATAAATATAGGCCAGGAAGTCGTTAGAACATCGAAAACGAGAGCTGTGTGTCTCAAAATTCTCAAATCTACTTTCTCCCAGCTCAGCATTTACGAAAATATCCTTATTGTTAAGTTAGCTGCAAGCCAAATTTTTCTTGTGTATAATTGGGATAGGCATGTTTTCTAAACAAAGCCAAGCTGCCAGCAGTGTGATACTGATTATAGATACTTTCTAATATCACAGTAGATAGCGCGCAGCGTTGGGAGTTCTCGGTGGCTGAGATGGTAGAGCGCTAGCTTTTCGCTTGGAGGGCTAGGGTCCAAGACTCTGTCTTATCACTTCCTCGCCGATAACTAGGTGGTGTTTTTTATATAACCTAATCACTAGGATATCACACAACTAGGCAATCAATAATGAAACGTATGTGGCGAATCGTATCCGCAACCATCCAAACAAAGACAGACGAGATGTGACGTTGCTAAAGAAGGATACTTACTCGGTAGCAAATTTTATGCACCTTATTTCGTGCACCTAAAACATGAACACCTTACTTTTGAAATATATATTAAGATTCGACAAAAATAAATTAATTATCAGCAATAAATTGTATAATTTTTTTAGTAACAGTGGTAAGTTTTTACTTGTACCGTTTTTACGGTCTTCGTAGACGAATTTACTGTAGAAAAAAATTTGATTTTAATTTTACTGAAATTTTCTACCTTAACAACAAAATCCTTCCAAGTATCCAGTTAGTTAACAGAATTTATTGAAAAAATAACCATTTTATCGGAAAAAAAAGTAATGCCCCTTAATTTTACCGTTTCTGATATTTAATGAAACCCAAATTTGGCTACAGAATTGAAAACGCACGGAGAAAAATGAGATGACAAACGATTAAGATGCAACCTTTTATTTTTTTTTAACCATGTGTCGTAAGAGTCAAAAATGCAATCAAGAAATTTACTGCTTCAAATATTGTTCGATGAAACAGCTACTTAACATAAATCGTGTAACACAGCTATAATTGTCTCAACATAGTCTGAACAATAAGATAGGAAACTTTAATTATTTCTTGGAGTGGCCTGAACAACAAGCTGTAAACCTAAGCCTCATTAAATTCAGCAATTTGGGCAGTTATTCATCATACGTAAATAATCATTTTTTTAAGTGGTAGTTAACTAAGAAATCATTTAATTAAGACAATTTTATGAGTAACTTGTATATCAATTTTACGGTTTTTGTACACATTTTCGTAAAAAACAATTTTTTATTGTGAGAAACCCTTAGGTATTTAATAACTGCAATTTAAAATGTTTTGATTCTATGAATACATAAAAAAGATAATGATAAAAGCTAGTCAAATAAATGACATATTTGGAATACTTGGTGCGTATAATAACAAGTGATTTATCTCAAAATTTTTTTTAGAAAGAGTAAATTAATATATGTTATTAGCTCAAAGAAACAATTGCTAAAAATTATGCGATAAAGTAGTTTAACAAAACTAAGAAAAAAAAAAATCATCACTGATACAAATCCTGAAACTATATTACTAGGAAAATAAATTTCGTTCAGTAAATTTATGAGCTATTTGTAAAAATTAACTTTGTAAAATTAAATTGCTATGTCTAAAGTATACACAAATATTAGGGCAAAGGTAAATATTACTTAGTTTGATTTTGTTGAAGCACGAGTACGAGACGAATCATACCACAAGTGTCAAACAAAATGTATGTTGCGCAAAAAAAAAAAAAAAAAAAAATAATTTTACCGTTTTTATACTTTGATTTCAGAATTTTCCAAAACTACAAATTTATTAGGAAGAATACTATTCATTGCCAGTGTATAGGGGCTTCAGAAATTCCTTATAGAATATTAACTCAACACATCGAACTTATCTAACGTTTTTGTTTGGTTGGAAGGTATTTATTTACGTGAGGATGATATTTACGTATAGTCACACGGTATAATGTTGTTTTTTTTGATAAGTAAACGGTGTGAAATAATTATTTAAATTTACCTTATTACGTCATAAAAAATATTAAAATAATTTCATTCATTTTGTACATACATTTACTATTTAAAGAAACTGTGCAATAGTATTACATAGAATTTTATACTTTTGAAAATATATAAAAATTAAATTCTTTTATCTACTTTAGATAACTTAACATGAAAAAGATTTTTTCCCCCTTCTAACCTCAAAATAGCACCTTCGCCGCTTGATTTGGGTTCTCAGGCGAAAAAAAGTTTACGAAAATCATTCGAAAAGGCTTTTTTACGAACCTCGTTAAGGCCCTCACCTCCGGCTCGTGCCGTCAATCTCTCGGTTCGTAAATCGAAGCCTTTGCAAACTCGTACGTAATATACTATTCCAAACAATATTCTTCATTTCCAAATTGTTATCTAATTCTATTTAAATATAAATTCCTTTTTCACTTTTACATCTTCATAACGCGTCGTATAATTGACCATGCGAAAACAGTAGTTTTCTTAATTATAATTTTATAATATTAAAACTTCGACCTTAAAATTTATTTATAGTCGAGGAAAACACTAAGACTAAAAAAAATGTTTTCTGTATAAAATAAAAAGTAATAAAAGTGAATTAGAAAATAATCGGTCAATTGAAAGAATATAAATATTAAATTGTTACGTTCATACTTTTAAGTGAAGAGCGAAATTTGTAGATACATTCTACAAACAAATGAATTTAATTTTTGTTCGTTAGGAACTAACCGTCAGCCCGAAGGCCTTATTTTTTCTTACTTACAGTATAGTTTTCTTTTAAATCGTTGACTTAGCTCTGTGGTATTAGGTTTCAACGAATGATATGTAAGCAGTAGTGTTATTGTGTCGTACGCTGAGCTGGCGTTGACCTACTGTTTAAATTTATATCTTATGTAATGCAGTAGTAGCATATTTTATTCGTCTCTTAATCTCACGTCCTTGTAAAAGTCTTGCCATACGTTATCAATTTAATTTTTTAGTCGTACTTAATTTATCCGTCAAGGTAAAAATTATGTTTCTATCAATTAGAATTTTAAATCTTGAAATATTTGAATAAAAAGAATAAATTTAATCAACAACCAAGTTATGTCTTATCTAATAATTTAATAAATTTTGTAAAGCCGGAAATAATTGATTTTTACAAATAATATAAACTATAAAGTTTCAGATTCGCATTTATAATGTTTTAACAATTTGTAATTTTTCTTAACTCAACTTAGTTTTATGATCGTTGGTTGACCACTCCTTGCGCGTACGCAGTCGCAAGACCTCACAAGGTTGACCGCAACGATGATTCTAATCCTACACGAGAGTACTCGTGGCGATGACAATAATCAGGTTGCTGCTTCTAACGTCGGAACTCCGGTCAACATTCCCATCTTTCTTGTTCCTCTTTGATTCACGTTTAAAAGGGATACGTTAGATAATGTTAAATTTTAAAAACAATTTTTTTTTTTTAACTTTTCAATAGTTTTATCATATCATACTGGCAAAGTGCTAACAAATTGCTACTTTTTCACATGTTGCAATATTGTTTTATGGAGTACTATCGATTTATCTATTATATTATGAATACCATTTTTCATACAGAGCATATTGTCATGGTTTCACAAAAAGACTGATTGGCGATGATCTCCACTCTTGCTGTTATTTTCCTATAACATAACATTTTATAATTACAGGTGCGTATATCTTATTATACACACATTTACATAATAACTACAAATAATGGATCGATGCGCCAGTTCATTTGCCTCGTCGACGGTGTGGAAAAAATAGATAAAAATATACCAAATTGGATTAAAACTACGAGGAACCATTGACAAGATGATATTTACTAAAACTTACATGAAAATAAAGAAAATTGTAACTCTTTATGAGATCTCTTCTAGATTCTCTGCTAGAAGGGGGGAGAGAAGCGTCGAAAAACAATGAGAGGGGTCGAGTAGACGTAAGAACAAATTAAGTGTGGTGAGCTGGGGAGCTGAGATGAGGGGCAATGAAAAAATTTAATTGGGTTGGTTTTACAATCAAATTTAAAAAATTTTGCATTATTTTAAGGGGGGGACTAAGGGAGGGTTGAAAGGGGGCCGAAGGGAATTAAACTATAACAACGAGGGGCTGAATCGAAAGTTTAGTGCGTTAATTTTCCACTAGAATAAAAACAATTTACTCTGTTTTTTTGGAGGGCCCTAAGGGTCAAGTACGAATGAGGGTGGCTGAAAATACACGTATACTTTTGGGGCTTCGTGCCCCCTGCGTGCTCTGTGTGCTAACCTCTTAATTTCTGAATATCAGTTAGATACTTAATTTTTTTAGTTTGCCTTTTAAAGTTGAATCAATACAAAAATCGTGCACTTTTACATATAAATAAAATTTACAATTAGAAAAAAATTTATGTTAAAGTTTCAATTAACCCACACCAATAAAAATTGAAATAAACGAAAACAGCATTAAAAAAAATTATTTGTTGTACTTAAATGTCTCAATCAATGTATGATAAATTAAATGAAGATCAAATCACGATTTCTAGAACTTTTTTATTAATGGCCCAGGAGGTTTAGAAAAATATTTCAATAGAAACGTTAATTTATTATTACATGTTTCGTGGAAAAAAAATTTTGTCCATGGCATAAACTAGTATAGTATCAATATTACTTCCAAAAAAATTCCCAGTCATAAACAATTTCGTTTACTATTAGACTTAAACAATATAAAAAGCTCGTTTTTGGAATTGAAATCTGAAAAAAAATGAGATAAGTAGATTTGATTTTATAGGACAAGGCTTCTATTATGATCCCAAAAAAGCCTGAAAAGTAGTTAGAAGAGCATAACTTGATTTAAGTAATACCAATATCTATTTTAGTGATAAATTAATTGTTTTATGAGAAGATTTTAGACAGATTCTTCCAGTTTTATAAAATAGTAATAGAAGTATGATTGCAAAAGAAATTATGAAATCATTGTGTCTTCGACCACTGTTTCGTATTTTGAAACGTAGTGACATCCCATGTTATACTTAATATTTATCCCTTCGAAATACAGAGTTTCTTTCTCAAATTATTAAAAGCGAATGTTTAGCGATCTTTAAACATCAAGCCGTACGCTTGCTTCTGCAATAGCGTGATGTATAACTTACTTCTTTTGTAACAAGCTACCGTCGCAAAACTCGAACTACGCGTGCACCCTCTAAACAACCTCATGAAGCGCTCATTTTACAATATCGATTCGCACTACTACATCTAAAAATGAAAACAATTAATAATTTCAACACGTTCTACTGAGTATATCCATAAGAAACATCTTACACAATTTTGACAGCAACTTGTACCTAATGTAAAATCGGGAAGATCAGCAGTTTTAACTATTAACTACTGCATAATTATTCAACTACGACTATGCTCGTGTCAGTCGAGAGCAATTGGGTTAAGCTCTGATTGGTTATTGACTGATCTAACCTGACATGTCCTCCTAAATGCAAAAGTGTAAAAACTCCTTCCACATACCAATATTCTTCTTTCTCTTTTATCAAGTGCTCTAAAGTAGCTATAAAGGTTAGAAAATGAGTTTTGTTGTATCCTTTAAGCGAATGCAAGTCTTAATTCAGTGCTAAAGCTGCGTGTTAGAAGCGTGCATTTCAAGCAAATCTAAGACTTAGTTTGGTGGCTAAGCTGTGTGAGAAAATCTCGAGCAAACCAGGTTACTGAAGACTCACCTAATACGTGAATCAAAGAGGAACAAGAAAGAAAGGAATGTTGACCGTAGTTCCAACGTTAGAAGCAGCAGTTTTCTTTGGCTAGGATAGTCTGTACTAATGCTATCAGAGCCGACCAAAGTTCATCAAGACTGGTAGTATTAGTGTTGAACTCTTTCAAATGCTTCAGAACGTAAGGCTCTCTCAAAAGAGTAGAAAAGCTCCTCTAAATTCGATCGGATTCAGCATCTGATAGCTAGTTCTTTTGAGTGCAAAAAATATCAAGGGCAAGTTCAACTCTTTCTTGTGCTAGACTCGGAGTATTGGCAGCGACAATGAAGTTTAGACAAGACGCAGCACGGATCATCTTATCATTTAGGGGTGAGAGCTTTTAAATTTTTTAAATTATTTTGATGTACATCTTACGGCAGCTTGTGCGAAAATTTCTCATTTGTTAATCACCCAACTTTTTGATTTATTTGTGTCCCTTGTGACTGCTTTTGTTCCAAAGCCTAGACAAAAATCCTTCGCAGAAATGAGATTGGAGTCCGTGAGATCAATCTTAATTATCCTAGTATGTTCCTGCAAAACTTTTTTCTCCACCACGCGCTCGATTAATTCAATACTAAGTGACTACAGTTTCAGGAACAACAATGGAGTCAATTGACTGTTTGACTGGAATTTGGTCAGAAAAGGCTTAATAACTTGAGCTGTAGAAACAAAAAATCGCAGTTTTGCACCCAGGACCTTATCATTTAGTGCAGTGGCCACTCTACCGAAATTCAGGTGCCTCTAATTTAAAACGTTACTACTTCCTTCACTACGGGCCTGATTAATCCATATCTTCAGTAGGGCAAGCTGGCGATAGCCC
The DNA here is from genome assembly GCF_036245765.1 of Copidosoma floridanum. NCBI lineage: Eukaryota > Metazoa > Arthropoda > Insecta > Hymenoptera > Encyrtidae > Copidosoma > Copidosoma floridanum. Next base: position 22,562,274 of record NW_028321907.1, read on the forward strand.
TTGATCCAGCCTCATCATTTTTCACCCAACAAGTAAAACAGAATGGTATAGGAAAGACATTGGAAGACGTAGACTTGGTAAAGTGACCTCACCGAGCTGGTGTTTTGTAAAATAGATAGTTCAGAGAAGTTAAGAACTCCTGTACCTTCCATTCAGTGGTTTCAATGCCAGTTTTAAAAGCTCCGTGGACCACGTGTAATCCACAACTACCTAAGCCAATGAGGGAGGTGTTATATTCTTCTTGAAGTTATTTCTAGTACTCCTTGAGCATTTTAAAATTTACTGGGGGTCTATCCACTGATATTTACAGCAGTTTCTTTTCAATTGAAGAACCTAAGGCATCTCTTACGACAGATCTCAAATTTGTAGCCATGGCATTTTGAAAGAAAACTGATGTCAAGTGACGTACTAATTAAATTTGTTGCAGGATCCCAGTATCTAAACTACAAAAAGGTCCATTTGTTTCTTTTTGGATACTTCATTTAATGCTTCATCGAACCCCACCACAACATGACTTCATACTCCCAACATGTCCAAAACTTCCTTCCGAAAATGAGGAGCTTATCCATAAATTACAATGTAACCAATCTTATCTTTATGGAGCTGAATTTTTTTAACAATCTCAATGTTGGTAAACATAAAACATACCCATAAATGTAAGCAAAATCTGCAGCGGCTTAATTTGAGCGGATGCTGGTAGTACATTGCAAACATCACATGATCTCAATCTTTGTTATCGCGTCATTGAGCATGTACTTATTAATAAGTAACTGTGATCGGCTGATGCAAACAGCTGCTGAGGATACTTCAGTGAATGCAACAGCCTGTACTGCTCTGCCATTTGATCAGGATCAAGACGGATTTCTGAGAGTTGCAGTGTAGCGTTGTTGAAACCTAGAATACCGTATTGTTTAACTTGAATTTTTCCCGAGGGTGAAGCGCGGGTGGGTTGAGCCACGAAAATTGACGACTTTCCCTAATGACAAAATACGTATTTGTATTATTGGAAATTGATTAAACTAAAGGTGCACGAAACTACAAAGCTAATTACTTAATTTACATCAAAAATGAATGATTGCGTACTTTTTAATAGTGAGGTATAGTTCTGAAATCAGAGCTCAAATTTTTTTTTTTTTTTTTTTTTTTAAATTATAGTGCTCTACGTCCGGCTCCTTTTAATAAGGGCACTACTATGGGCACTTAGCACTTGGGAGAAGGAAGGGAAGAGGGATGGGAGGCCTCCCATCACTGGGAGGGGGGTAGGGGGAATTAGGCAATTTTGCTGCGAGAAGGTCGCCTAAACCCTCCTCGAGGAGCATTGCGTGGTGAAAAAGCACATGTGAAAAATCACAGAGGTACTTGCCCGAAAAAGTCGCACTATGGCCGGGAATCGAACCACGGGCTCCCCCGCGTCCCAATCCACAACCTAGCCGACCGAGCCACCGCGCGCTCAGAGCTCAAACGGCATTGAAGGTACCACACGCTGAGTCATCTGAGCAGTCCAAGCTACTAGCCTCCAACTAGTACACACATGGTTTATCCTCTTCTATTTGCGATTCTACGCTAAAATTAAAGCTGACATTTTGTGTCGAGTCGATTGCTCCAACTTATCCAATTATCTAATAACCCACGGCCAAAACTATAGAATAGCAAGTAGATAAAGTAATAACTTACCCGCAGGATGTAAGATTACTGCAGCAATAGATGGGGTGTTTTTGAAAGAATTCTTAGGACGTTCGTGCTATTAACGGGCAGCGTGACTCATTAGCAAAAAACCATTTTATGTCTGACGGCACGGGTTTAGTATATCTTATATTATATAGTTGTGAGACCAAATTTAGTCAACAACCTCCTCGCCCCCTCAACCCCCCTTAAAATTTTAAATGTTTCCTTGAGCCTTACATTGGTGATAACAATAGATTTTTCACTATTTTTGTAAATAATGACATATTTCACACGAAAGTATAATTTGTGATGGATACTCTTGTATCAATGTTCATGAACAAATAAAGTAAAATTTCTGCTGAAATATAGTTCTCAATATCTGTAGTAGTGAATAATTTATCGTTAGGATGCCATGTAACAATAATGTTAGCCTGGTAGGCCTCTTTTTGAAATTTAATTGTGTAAACGTACGAAATAACATTTCCAAAAATATATTGCTTGCTTTTGTCATTTAATATGGACGTTAGTTTTGTATGACAATCTGAGAGTAATAATCGGTATACTATTAGGAGCGGTACCTTTAAGAAAATTTTTCTAAACTTTCTTTATTTCTTTCCATTTTGGGTAATATGCAACAGTAACGAATAAATCAGGTTTTCTCAATTTTCACATTATTGCCGTTGCATCTTGGCAACACTTAATCTTTAATCTTTTTTAATTATTATAAAAAAAGTTTATCCTTTTGCTTTCTATTATTATGTATGCAAGTTCTACACAAATATTATTAAAACAAAGTAAGATTTTTTGCTTATATACAATTTTTTTGCCTATAGCAATCGCTGCATTCTACATCTAGACCAGACGACGGGGACGAAATAATATGAAAACGTGTATTTTCCGGGCGGTAGCAATATTTCGATTGATTCTTATGTATTTTTTGCCGTAGAATACGATTATCGTTACCCGTACTTTGTAAAAGTTGTGCTTCATTTTTTAATTTAACAATTTGTGGAAAAAAAAAGATTTTTTTTTACATTTTCCTTTGTATCTCCTTTCCTGTGCATTTTTAGCATTATGCATGTATATAGTTTTTTGTTCCTAACTTAATTATCTACAAAATATGATCTGGTGCGATATCCCAAGTGCCATTGTTAACCTGCAAATTGCGTTGTAAGTTGAAAAAGTGCGTTTTTTTAAACATTCAATATCTCAACAATTAAAATACCTAGGAGCTTGAAATTCTCAGAAAATGTTGCTAATACTAATATGAATAACTGCACCAAATTCCAAAACGATCGCTTTTTAACTTTTAGAGTTATTAACGATCAAAATTTTTTTCGAAGCTTAATTGCATAATGCGCCAAAGTTGCTGTGGTCGTCTAATTTTGATCCAACGGGTCTCAAAAATTCAAAAAACTATTTAAATTTAATATTCCGTGTGAATTTTTAAAAAAAGTTAATAAGAACCTATTTTATAGCGATTTGTTTAACACTAGTAGTTTTAACACACGTATAAAACTATATAACTTTTGCAAAAATCAATATTGATGATTCGTCTTTATCAGTTGGTTAATGCAAAGCAAATATAATGCACTAAAAAAAATGCCGTTAAATACGGTTTTTAAACATTATTATTCAAAGTAATGTAAAAATTTCGAAGCACTGTTTCCCTCGTCTCTGTACTATAATTTAGATAATTTAGGAAAATAATTCTTAAACCTTTTTGAAATTAGGTGAGCTGCGTGCTCTCTCATCAACGGTTCTCAACCATGTAGGTGCTTTTGCGTTTACTTGGTCCGAATGAGAATCACGTCACACAATTCATGTCCGCTCGTTTAGTGCTATACAACGTTTTGCTCCGAAATAAATAAGTGTGCGCACAGTGGAAAATAATAAAATTTTTCCGTTATTTTCCGTAACATAATGTTGTGTATATTACAAACTCATAAACATTTTTAACTGTTGAACGAATTTTTTCTGCAAGTTCATTACGATAACACGTAAATATTGTGTAACATATAGTTTGGAGTGACCATTTTGGAGCGAAACAACTTTGAAAGGTAATATCTCTGGACAGGGTTATTGGATTGAGCCTAAATTAGGTTTCTATGGCTAATTATGCCTTAAAAATCGATTGGTACCATTAAAGTTCAATTTGATGTGTAAACGGAAAAAATAAATTTTTTATTTTTTGAATTACGAGATAGAGTGAGGTTATCCGTAGTTTTAATGAAAGCCCTGAACACGACTATCGATATTCAACAGTTTTTATTATGAGTAGTTTTTTAGAAATAAAGTAATGAGCATTTAAATACCTTTGTAATATCTCAGCGTTTGGTTAAGTTTACGGTATACACTACCGTGTAGATGTCTGACTCGTTCGTTGTCGCTATCACTGAAAAAATTCCATTGCCGTATTCAGCGCCATGAGTGGTGCGATAAACGTATTGTGCACATTCAGCGCATGTACTAAAAAATATACAGGGATATTCATAAGGACTTTAGGAGCCGGTAGGGTTTTATAGATTAAAAAATTACGAATTTGATGCCGTTCGTAGAATCTTTTTAAGTCAATTCGTTTTAAAACTGGACGAGATCGAAAATGGACTATTTTGTCCCATAAAGAACACTCGATCTGATTGTTGTGGCGACAAGGCGGCAACTGCTACATGGGTATAGGCTTAGTGGTGGCGCGACCTAAGTGTTTTAAATATTTTCACCATCTGCATGTCTGCTGCGCGTGACAGCTGTTGCAATGCAGCCAGCCGCATGCACTAACATCGTTGTTCTTACAAAAAACTAATTGTTTTTCTACTGCTGTCTTCGAATCTTTGAGGATAAACTTGGTCCCTTGTTAGTTGCATGCTCAGAAAAATTTATGAATGTAGAACAGTTACAATTTTTAGCAGTATCATGTTCTGTTGTTGTTTTTTTTTTCCTTTTTTTTAAATGATGTTCTTTATCTATACATGATAATACACAAATTTGAGCGCTGCAATTTCAGTACATTCAAACTAACGTTAGTCTGCATTCACTAAACTGTCACAAATTGTCAAAAAATTTAACTCATTACATCATTACAAGTTTAAAGTCCAACATTACAAGCTTAAATACAATATTTTACTCGTGATTAATATTTGTGAAAATGGATTTTTGTTTGGTGTTTTGGGACGGGCCATCAGGAGAATATAGTGTCTTACCCAGTGATCATACGAAATTTGTAAATAACAAATGGTTTGGAAAATGGGGAGAAAAATATTTTCCGATGAAAATATTGATGCGGAGCAGTAAGTGATTCTTAGTTTTTATAAATCAATAGTTTTTATAAATCAAATTTAACATAAAATCTCGCAGAAGATGAAAAGTATCTTGATGGCCTGGAAGTTACGAAAGACCGGTGTATTATTGATACCCAAACTAATAAAGGTAAATAACAATCAATTTAATAAATTATGTTTTAATAATATCAATGTAAGAGTTTAAGAGGACTTCGCAGTAACAAATTAAAGAGGTTAAAGTCACTTCGCGGTTTTACTTTTTTCTCCCAAAGCCAAGAGTGTCGTGTGTTTCTTCCAATTAAAATTTATTAAAATTAAAATTAGAATTTATTTACATGCTCATGATGCTGCAACATGCCCGTAATGTGTACACCGCTCAATAGGGTGTGGTGTAAGCCTCTCTCTCTCTCTCTCTCTCTCTCTCTCTCTTTTTTGCGACGTGTGCTCGTTGATTATCAACTAAGGCGTGCACATACTATGTATTAGTGAGTCTTGGCTCAAGCCATCTAGGAGCTCCCAGCGATTCGGAATTGCGGGTTATAATTTGCTGCATGTTGATCGGATTGGTAAGGGGGGTGGCGGAGTCGCTGTGTATGTGCACGAATCTATTCAATGCCGAATTGTGGCGCGGTCGCTTCAGCCGGACGTCTATCGTAAGAGACTCGAGTTCCTCTTTGTGTCGATGCGCGTCGGTGCCGTGAAGTTTCTCGCGGCTGCGATGAACCGCGCGACTTTACCATGCTGCTGGGTAATTTAAATATTGACTGGACATGCTCTGCGCCATCTACACCGCGTATTATACTCACGAAATTTTTGTCCGAGTATTCGCTGGAGCCACTGCCCTTCGGCCCTACATATCGTTCCTTGTTGTTGCGCTCAACGATCGACTACTTATGCGTCAGCGACTCCTCTCAAGTGTTATCCTTCGAACAAGTACACTACCTAAGCATCTCCAGGTACGACGCCTTGTTTGCAACTCTCACTTTCGCGGTTTTCGGTGGCAGCGGTACGGTAACTTTTCGCTCTTATCGCAGCTTTAATAGTGAGGAGTTTAAACGCGACGTCACAAGTCACGAGAGGCCACTGTCTTTCAACCCTAATGAACTCAATAAATTTTTCGTGGGCTCGACTGCCGCACTCCCCTTGTCTGACGTGCTTCTTACTGTCCGGATTTGCTTCGGTGAGCGGTTCTTTTTCCAACATATTACTGTTTTTTCAGACCTGATCAACGCGATCTGTGCAGCGCATTCTAATGCTCGTGAAGTTGATAATATTCCACTCGCGGCTCTTCGCCGTTGCCTGCTAGCCATTTTTACTCAACATTTTCAACTGTTCCCTGCAGTCCAGGGTCTTTTTATCGCTATGGAAGCAGGCAATCGTCAGTCCAATACCAAAATGCTCGCGCCCTGGCACCCACAGCGACTACAGGTCGATCATACTCTGCGTGGCATCAAAATTGCTTGCGTCTGTGGCATGGCAGCAGATAACCGGGTTCGTCGAGCGGAATCATATTTTGCATGAGTTGCAGTCGGGCTTTCGTAAGCAGCACAGTGCACACACTGCTCTCGTGAAGATAATCGAGGATGTGCGGCAGGCTGCAGACGTGGGCTGCGTCACGCTGCTATGTGTTTGAAGTTTCAAACGTTGGAGCCCAACAAAAATCCAAAAAAAAAAAAAATTTGTTTTTGTCGTAAATAACCCAATAAACCAACGGCAAGAGGTGTATAATACCGTAAAAAAAAGAAAAGAAATTGACATCTAACCAGTTTAAACATAATTATTAACAATCAGAGTAATATACGTATGGTTTTAAAAAATAAATAAAGTACTTTATAGGGCTCGAAAACATAACCTCAAAGAGAAATAAACTCCTGAAATTAAAAAAAAGTCGGCAAACAGACGCTTTTACGCTACCTACCCTCATTAAGGGCTGCAATAAATAGAAAAAGTACAGATATTCTTACAAGGTACAAAAACTAGTTGCCCTAATTTTTTTCAGAATTAGGATACCTTACCTCTTCGTGCAAAATGTCAAGAAATTCAAGAAAATAGCCTTTTTTCTGCCATTTTCGGTCATAGTCAGCCATTAAGTGTCCGTACAGAGTCTTAATGATTTTAATTACTGTCTTTGTATCACATTTGGCCCTAATAGTCATTTTTAGCTCTAAGAAACATAACCCCGTTTAGTTCTGTGATCTAAGTGTTGAACAAAATTCGAAAAAAAGACGTTTTTACGCTACCTACGTCCATTAGGGGCTGCAATAAATGAAAAAAGTAAAGATATTTTTACAAAGTACTAGAACTAGTTGCCCTGATTTTTTTTGGAATTAGAATACCTAACCTCACCGTGCAAAATGTCAAAAAGTTCAAGAAAATAACCTTTTTTCTGCCATTTTTGGTCATAGTCAGCCATTAAGTGCCCGTACAGAGTCTGAATGATTTTTATTACTGTCTTTGTATGACATTTGGCACTAACAGTCATTTTTTGCTCCCGGAAACATAATCCCGTTTGCATATGTGATCTCAATGTTAGAAAAAATTCGAAAGAACGACGATTTTACGCTACCTACGTCCATGAGGGGCTGCAATAAATGCAAAAAGTGAAGATATCCTTACAAGGTACTACTAGTTGCCTTGTTTTTTTTTAAGAATTAGGATACCTAACCTCACCGTACAAAATGTCAAGAAATTCAAGAAAAAAGCCTTTTTTCTGCCATTTTCGGTCATAGTCAGCCATTTAGTGCTTGTACAGAGTCTAAATGATTTTTATGACTGTCTTTGTATTACATTTGGCACTAACAGTCATTTTTTAATCCCGGAAACATAAGCCCGTTTGCATATGTGATCTCAATGTTAGAAAAAATTCGAAAGAACGACGTTTTTACGCTACCTACGTCCATTAGGGGCTGCAATAAATAAGAAAAGTGAAGATATCCTTACAAGGTACTTAAACTACTTGCCCTGATTTTTTTTAGAATTAGGATAGCTAACCTCACCGTGCAAAATGTCAAGAAATTCAAGAAAATAGCCTTTTTTCCGCCATTTTCGGTCATAGTCAGCCATTAAGTGTCCGTACAGAGTCTTAATAATTTTTATTACTGTCTTTGTATCACATCTGGCACTAACAGTCATTTTGAGCTTCCGGAAACATAACCCCGTTTAAATAAGTGATCACAATGTTAGAAAAAATTCGAAAGAACGACGTTTTTACGCTGCCTACGTCCATTAGGGGCTGCGATGATTGTAAAACGTATAAATATTTTTATAAGGTACTAAAACTAGTTCTCCTGATTTTTTTCACAATTATGAAACCTAACCTCACCGTGCAAAATGTCAAGAAATTAAAGAAAAAATCCTTTTTTCTGCCATTTTCGGTCATAGTCAGCCATTAAGTGCCCGTACAGATTCTGAATGATTTTTATTACTGTCTTAGTATGACATTTGGCACTAACAGTCATTATTTGCTCCCGGAAACATAACCCCGTTTGCATATGTGATCTCAATAATAGAAAAAATTCGAAAGAACGACGTATTTACGCTACCTACGTCCATTAGGGGCTGCAATAAATGAAAAAAGTAAAGATATTTTTACAAAGTACTAGAACTAGTTGCCCTGATTTTTTTTGGAATTAGAATACCTAACCTCACCGTGCAAAATGTCAAAAAGTTCAAGAAAATAACCTTTTTTCTGCCATTTTTGGTCATAGTCAGCCATTAAGTGCCCGTACAGAGTCTGAATGATTTTTATTACTGTCTTTGTATGACATTTGGCACTAACAGTCATTTTTTGCTCCCGGAAACATAATCCCGTTTGCATATGTGATCTCAATGTTAGAAAAAATTCGAAAGAACGACGATTTTACGCTACCTACGTCCATGAGGGGCTGCAATAAATGCAAAAAGTGAAGATATCCTTACAAGGTACTACTAGTTGCCTTGTTTTTTTTTAAGAATTAGGATACCTAACCTCACCGTACAAAATGTCAAGAAATTCAAGAAAAAAGCCTTTTTTCTGCCATTTTCGGTCATAGTCAGCCATTTAGTGCTTGTACAGAGTCTAAATGATTTTTATGACTGTCTTTGTATTACATTTGGCACTAACAGTCATTTTTTAATCCCGGAAACATAAGCCCGTTTGCATATGTGATCTCAATGTTAGAAAAAATTCGAAAGAACGACGTTTTTACGCTACCTACGTCCATTAGGGGCTGCAATAAATAAGAAAAGTGAAGATATCCTTACAAGGTACTTAAACTACTTGCCCTGATTTTTTTTAGAATTAGGATAGCTAACCTCACCGTGCAAAATGTCAAGAAATTCAAGAAAATAGCCTTTTTTCCGCCATTTTCGGTCATAGTCAGCCATTAAGTGTCCGTGCAGAGTCTTAATAATTTTTATTACTGTCTTTGTATCACATCTGGCACTAACAGTCATTTTGAGCTTCCGGAAACATAACCCCGTTTAAATAAGTGATCACAATGTTAGAAAAAATTCGAAAGAACGACGTTTTTACGCTGCCTACGTCCATTAGGGGCTGCGATGATTGTAAAACGTATAAATATTTTTATAAGGTACTAAAACTAGTTCTCCTGATTTTTTTCACAATTATGAAACCTAACCTCACCGTGCAAAATGTCAAGAAATTAAAGAAAAAATCCTTTTTTCTGCCATTTTCGGTCATAGTCAGCCATTAAGTGCCCGTACAGATTCTGAATGATTTTTATTACTGTCTTAGTATGACATTTGGCACTAACAGTCATTATTTGCTCCCGGAAACATAACCCCGTTTGCATATGTGATCTCAATAATAGAAAAAATTCGAAAGAACGACGTATTTACGCTACCTACGTCCATTAGGGGCTGCAATAAATGAAAAAAGTGAAGATATCCTTACAAGGTATTCAAACTAGTTGCCCTTATTTTTTTTAGAATTAGGATGCCTAACCTCACCGTGCAAAATGTCAAGAAATTTAAGAAAATAGCCTTTTTTCTGTTATTTTCGGTCATAGTCAGCCATTAAGTGTCCGTACAGAGTCTGAATGATTTTCATTACTGTCTTTGTATCACATTTGGCACTAACAGTCATTTTGAGCTCTCGGAAACATAACTCCGTTTGGATAAGTGATCTCAATGTTAAAAAAAATTCGAAAGAACGACGTTCTTACGCTGCCTACGTCCATTAGGGGCTGCGATGATTGTAAAACGTATAAATATTCTTATAAGGTACTTAAACTAGTTGCCCTAATTTTTTTCATAATTAGGAAACTTAACCTCACCGTGCAAAATGTCAAGAAATTCAAGAAAAAAGCCTTTTTTTGCCATTTTCGGTCATATTCAGCCATTAGAAGCCCATACAGGGTCTGAATGATTTTTATTACTGTCTTTGTATCACATTTGGTACTAACAGTCATTTTCATTTCTCGCAAACATCGATATTCAGTAATTTAACTATGTTTTCGTACGCCACTTGATGCTAGCTACTGTTTAATTTAACTTGCATAAAATTATTACGTATATCAAAGTGGTTCATATTATACTTTACTTCTGCGTGGATGCACTAAGCATATGTCATACATCATAGGAAATTTGTTTGATGCTTATTTCTTTTTTTTTTTAAATATGCATGCATATACATTCTCTTATTCGCTAATTACGACTTTTATAATATTTTTGGAGATTTCTATATTTTTATTACAATTATTTTAATATGGCACTGAACACAGAAACATTTTTTGTTGATATTTGCCGATTTACGTGTAATTGTGTCATGACAATTTTCTCATTAAAATGTCTATTCATCAGCAAGTTTATTACGTTGGCAAAGTCTACAAATAAATTTCTTTGCAGTTTGTTCAACGTTTTTTGTATCATTTGATAATACTACTTTTTTTTAATTACATGTTTGCGATTTCTAATACTGCTTGTGACTACATTCTCTTCATCATTGGTTGCTCCATCGATTTTCTTTAAGCAGGACTTATGACAATATCTATCACAGGTTTAACATTGCACTTTGTTCGATACCGTCTCAGAAAAGCATACCAAGCATCTCTTTTTCATATTTATCAATTTCAACAGTAATGTACGCGCAACTTTTAATCGGTAACTATTTACATTAAAGTTGCGTAGGAAAGATGCATCGAATCCTATATGATACATGTATAAAAGCACAAAAACTCCGCAGTTATACACATCTCCATCTTGTTGAGTGGGCCTGGCGGGTGGTTCTACAAATGTTAAGTCCTTTTCCTGCAATGTTTTGAAAGAGGAATTGGTAAATTTTATAAATCTATCAAGACATTCACGTACACTGTCCTTGTCAGCGCCATTTCCATAAGGAACAAAATGCATCATCGTTCCATCTTCAGTGTTCAGTATAACAAGCTGCCAGTGGTTATGAATCAGATATAGCATGAATATCCGTTTCTTCAAACAAAATTGGACTTTATTAACGTGCCGAATATTACAGTGTCTTGCATAAGCGTGTTCTCCTAATATATACGATGTACTATCTGTTGATATGCATATGTTACATCCTGCCATTCGTCAACATGAACTGCTGCATATGCGTCCAGAACTACTCCAGAAAGCCACGAAGTTACTTTTAAAGTTGTTAACTGTTTAGCGGATAATTCACAAGTTTTGGACGTAGGTAGCGTAAAAACGTCGTTCTTTCGAATTTTTTCTAACATTGAGATCACATATCCAAACGGGGTTATGTTTCCGAGAGCTAAAAATGACTGATAGTACCAAATGTGATACAAAGACAGTAATAAAAATCATTCAGTTTCTGTACGGGCACTTAATGGCTGACTATGACCGAAAATGGCAGAAAAAAGGCTATTTTCTTGAATTTCTTGACATTTTTCACGGTGAGGTGAGGTATCCTAATTCTGAAAAAAATCAGGGCAACTAGTTTTAGTAGCTTGTAAGAATATTTATACGTTTTACAATCATCGCAGTCCCTACTGGACGTAGGTAGCATAAAAACGTCTGTTTTCCGATTTTTTTTTAATTTCAGGAGTTTATTACTATTTGAGGTTATGTTTTCGAGGCCTGTAAAGTACTTTATTTATTTTTTACAACCATAGGTATGCAGAAATATTTATTTCGGATTCTTTTCACCACGTATCACTGAGAGGTGTAGTGCTTAATGTTCGTTTTATACGTATGTTACTCTGATGGTTAATAATTATGTTTAAACTGGTTAGATGTTGGTTTTTTTTTTAACGGTATTATACACCTCTTGCTGTTGGTTTATTGGGTTGTTTACGACAAAAACAAAAAAATTTTTTTTTGGATTTTCGTTGGGCTCCAACGTTTGAAACTTCAAACACATATTGTGGCTCTGTGAGGATACTGGGCGTTGAACTTGACGGGACGCTGTCTTGGGGTGCGCATTGTGTATCGGTCTCTCGCAAGTGTTAAACTGCACTCTCAAGCCTGCGAAGGTGCGGAGACTCTATCCCGTGCGATACTCGATTTCTTCTTGTCAAAGCATTAATTTTTCCCTACCTAGAGTACTGCATTGGGCTATTCTTTGACATATCAGCTGAGCTAGTAAATCTTAATAAATCTCTCAGCGAGGCTACATACCCGGCGCTCTGGAAACGTGCGTTAATCACGCCACTGCCCAAAATTAGGACCCCGGCGTCTCCTTCGGACACTAGACCGATCTCTAAGCTGTGTGAAGTCTCGAAGATAGCGGAGCGGTTGGTGCATCGGCAGTTTATGGGCTTTATGGAGACCAATGAGCTCTTTGATCAGCACCAAGCAGGTTTTCGTGTGAAATATATTTATACATAACAACCAGAGCAATCGTAGAGGACTGTAAAAAAAAAAATTGTTGTTCCATATAAATGGACTCATAAAGATCAAATGAATCACTTCAAATTGGCTGGTTTTAATCTCAAAGTTAACAACTGGGATTCAATCGATGATAATAATTGGTTATCAGAAGGTAAAAATTTCACTACCTAGTCCGTACTTAAGCCTGAAGTAAGAGTGAAATCTTGGGACTAAAATCATCCTTGATTATGAATGTTATAAATTTAACAATTTTAATTTCATGAGAGAATGGAAAAAATCAATTTATTCAGAAACACAATAAATATGTATTTCCTTTTAACACACTGAAATAACATTACATAATCATTTAGTACATGGTAACAAATACAACTTTCTTATTATTATATTAATTGCGTTTGAATAATGTATACAAAAAGTTACTCTTTAATCTTGTATGTAACAGTTAAAGGGTTTTGAAGTAATTATATTGCAATGAAAAAAAGTTCAGAAGATTTTCTTTTGTTTCTTGTAAGTGGTTCACCCTTTTTGTTTATACGGAAAACAAAATTATGTCAAGTGTTTAAATTTAGTGATGCGATAATTTTTTAACAGTGACGAAGGTGTATTTTTTCGTAGAACGTGCAAGACTGCAAAAAAAAAAACAGTATCTGACACACCTTGCATCATTTACATTTTAGTTAGTTACTTTAGTCTTTAGTGACTTTATCACAATCTAAGGTTGACAATACTGCACGCTTAGTGTCTCAAGTTACTCCGACGTCCTCTTACTATTTTTCATAAGCTTAAATGAGGTTTATTTATTCTATCACGTATAATTCGTGTCCAGATTTTTTTCCCTACTTGGGCCTTTTTTACCTTGTTCTGTGTCCTCTGTAGGAAAAATAGTATCCGTCACATTAGCGCGATCCAACCGGGGCTACCCTACAGACCCTCGGCCCCTGCTTCGCAGGTCCAGTGGGCCGCAAAATAACCCCGGTGGGATGGCACTCATCCGACGAAAACTACTATTAACACTATCTCTTAAGTAATAGTAAATTACGCCACTAGAGCACAAAGTATAATTTTGCGCCCTAGGGCCCAAAGTAGTCGAAGGGCGGAAAGTGTGCACAATGGCGCAAAGGCTTACGCTTGAGTTGCGTATATTATTTTTTCTACCTCGGGCGTTTTTGACCTTGTGCTGTGCCCTCAGTAAGAAAAATAGGATCCGTCACATAAGCGTGATCCAAGCGGGGCTACCCTACGGAAAACAGCTGCAAAATAGCCCTGGTGGGATGGCACTTACCCGACGAAAACTACTATTTTCTACCACCTAAGGGTGAAAAGTGAGTTCAACATTCACCATCCGCATGTGTGCAGTGACTAAGGCCGTGTTCAGATAGAGCGGAACAAAGCTATTATTTTAAAAGATTCTTTTACAACATAGCCTAAAAAAATATAAAAAACGGCTATATTTTAAAAGGAAAGCGTGATGGGTCAAACATAATAATTTTTACGGGTTCCCCGAAGGGGAGAGGAATACAAGGTGCACAAATATAATTAGAATAAGAATTAACTTTATTAATTTAAGCCTTGTGGTAAACCACGTCTGGCTTTCAGTGATAAATTCAAGAAAAAAGAAAAGAAAGGATAGAGAGATTAGTTAATACAATAACGATTACTTTATTACTTTGGGCCCTTACTTTGCGCCCGAGAAGTAGAAATAGGGTAGCCCCGGTTACATCGCGCTTATGTGACTGATCCTTCTTTTCCTGCCAAGGGTACAGTATAAGGTCAAAAACGCCCGAAGTAGTAAATAGTAGACTGTGTGCTGTGCCCAGCACAAGGTTAAAAACGCCAAAGGTAGAAAAAAAACTTTTTTTTTGTTTTTTTACGTAACACCGGCTGCGGTAGTATCATTATTTAAATATATGGGCTTCGGCACTCAGAAAATTTTGTTAACCCTATAGAATATAAAAATAAAATAAATTAAATATTGTATAGCTAATGAAAATGATGATGCGGCATCGAGTTTACCTCAGGATCCCGACATACAGGAAGACCATAGAAATATTCAGGCTCAAAATTCAAATCAAGACCATCATTTCGTAGCACCATTTAATAACTCTAGAATCAAATCCCTTGTGTCAAGGACTAAGTTGACATCAATTATTCAAAAAAACAAAAAAAAGGGGACGTTAATGGCTCGGCGTCTTATGGTGGAAATTGTTGGAAAAGAAACTCTAAAAACCATGACACCTACCGGAAAAATAAAAACAAACAAAATTCCTAAAGATATCTATGATGATGTACTAGGTAAGATTGCTATTATTTATTGTAATTAAGTATACCGCCTTGCATTCGTAATTAGTGAGAATACATTTCAAGATTTGATTGTTACACGGAGAGCTGCTCTATACTTCTGACAGCATTATAACTAATAAATTAAACTACACTAATCTACATTTCTCCTAACTAACTTTTGGTTTTGCACAGCTGCACCCTTCACCTCCTGTGTGAGGCTTACTACTAACATCACTTCTTCATTTGCTATCAAATAACTCATATGCTCAGAGTCATGTCCGTGCAGCAAAAAAAAACATTTATTAATTTATAAAACAATTATTTTCTGTTTCTTTTGAACAACATTTTAATATATTATTTGTATGTTATCTATAAAATTTTTTTTTAATTTGTTAACCAAGAAGTGGATGAAGGTTGTCAGGTTTCGGAAAAAGATTACCGCCGAGCTATGACTCTGCTGTGCAACTCTTTGAAAAAAAAAATGATTATGTTTGATATATGTTGAAATTATTAATTTACAGTCAAAATAATTGTTTAAATGAAATTTTGATACAACTTAAATAAAAAATGTTTGTTGTTTGAAATAAAAGTAATTTCCTTTTTATCACAAAATTTTCATTCGTCGCAACAAAGTTAATCTAGTCTTAAAATTGTCCACATAAAGTATCAATTTAGTCTCAAAAAAGTCTCAAATAAGTATCGATTTAGTCTCAAAAAGTCTTGAAAAAGTATCGATTTAGTTTTAAAAAAAGACTTAAAAAAGTAACAATTTAGTCTCAAAAAAGTATCAATTAGGTCTCGAAAAAGTCTTAAATTCGTCACAAAAAAGTCTCAAAAAAGTCACATAAAAATCTCAAAAAAGTATCAATTTTGTCTCAAAAAAGTATTAATTAAGTCTCAGAGAAGTCTGAAATTTGTCGCAAAAAATTCTCAAAAAAGTCTTTAAAAAGTATCATTTTAGTCTCAAATTTGTCTAAAAAAAGTAACGATTTTGTCTCAAAAAAGTATCAATTTAGTTTTAAAAAAAAGTTATCAATCTAGTCTCAAGTTCGTCGCAAAAAAGGCTCAAGAAAGTATCATTTTAGTCTCGAATCCGTCGCAAAAAAATCTCAAAAAAGTATCAATTCAGTCTCAAAAAAGTCTCGAATTTGTCACAAAAAAATCTCAAAAAAGTATCAATTTAGTCTCAAAAAAGTATCAATTTTGTCTCAAAAAAGTCTTAAATTTGTCTTAAAAAAGTATCAATTTTGTCTCAAAAAAGTCTTTAAATAAGTATTAATTTAGTCTCAAATTTGTTTCCAAAAAGTATCAATTTTGTCTCAAAAAAGTCTCAAATTCTCAGCGGAGAATCAGCGTTAACTGAACACGATGTAGAGTTGACGATCATATCTCGGTTCTGCAGTGCTTCAATTGCGCTGGTTACGGCCACATAGCGGAAAAATGTGTCAATAAAGCTCGCTGCAGCTACTGCGCTGACGAACATTATAGTAATAAGTGTAATAGACGTGATAGTGCCTCTACATGCTGTAATTGTGCTGCGGCCGGTAGCCTACCGTGCTGCGCATGCACTGCTCAGGGGCTGCTTAAATACCGTGCAGGTGCTGCCTAAGTATCACCCGAGTGCCTAAGCTTATTCCAGAGATGCAAATTTAACTCACACATGTGTTGACGCGCTCACACAGACGCGCTTTAGTTCTTCTATAACTGGCTTTTCAGGCCTTACGAAATGTTTCACCAAACAAAAAAATACCAGTCTAACGCTTATTGTTAGCTCAATACGCCATACCGACTCTTTTGCCGTTTAAAATCCTTTAATAGGGTAAAAAAATAAATAACTGGATTTCTCCCGTAAGGCCTGTATTAATTGCTATATACATCATCGCGGGCACGTGGGTTGTTGGTTTCTCAATAGTGGGATGATACATCAATAGTTAATTTTCTGTTAGAAAAGTATTTAAAAAAAATAAAATGTGTGCTAATGAAGCAAAATTACCACCTACTTATGAGCCTATTTCATCTGTCATATCCAAACAACTCATTAAAAACTTGATTCGTCAAGGCATTGGTTTTAATGATATCATTGACAAGTCTATTTAAGAAAAAGTCAATTTAAAACTACCTTTTATAAGCGGCAAAAATCCTTTTTACAAAAAAAAATAGTATAGCAGAGAATATAATAGAATTGGTAAGCACCTAAAAATAAATAAAAATATAAATAAATAAATATATTTCATCACAGTAACTCGCGCGTACACTTTAAGGTTACTTGAACAGCAGTTAAGCAGGACTTAGAAGCGACTCAAGCTTTACTCTAGCGGTAATTGGGCGGTACTTAAGCCACAGTTAAGTAAAACTTGAGCAGTATCTGAACCTATTATCTGAAAGAAACCATAATAAATACGTTTTTAGAACAACTATTTCACAACTTAGGGAAAAAAAGATACTACTTTTTTGTTAGTTATGTTACTCACGTTATATTTCATGTTCTACGTGTGATCCTTCGTTTTCTATACATTTTTCAATGCGTTGTGCGAATGATCTTCGACGATTGCGAAGCATTTCTGGCGTGATGGTCGCAAATACTTATCTTATTCTATCACACATCTGTTCACGAGTAGCTGGTGTAGCTTTATATACACGCTCTTTTACATATGACCATACGAAAAAATCCATAACGGTTAAATCTGGAGAACGGGATGGCCAAATATGATCTGATCCTTGAGAGATCAAGCGACGTCCAAAGTATCTTCTGTACGTAGTAATAAGTTTTTTAAATCTTTTTTTTTGTTTAACGGTTAAAATAAGTAAAAATATAAATCAACACATCCTATCTTAAAATGGAGAATAATTTTGAATAAAGCCTTTTATTCGTTTAGGCTATAGATGGACACTTGATTTTGATTTAAACAAAACCCGCAGTGAAAAATTAAAATAACTATTCTTGAAGTAAACCATAATTTTTATTTAAATGAAATCTCAATGTTAAATTTTACGTCAAAAATTTTTAATTTTAATCATATATGATATTATGAATAAGTCAAATAATGCGTGTTTTTTTTAGCTTCAGATATCCGGCAAAAAATTAAAATTATTGTTTATTAAGTACACCAATTTTTTAAATGGGCTTAAAATGAGTTATTTCCTCATTGTTATAGTCATGTTTTAATAAAATATTTATTTAATGTATCTAAAAAAAAAAATTTTATGAATAATCAAAGGCTTTTTCTTTAAATTTTAAATGTTACAAAAAAAGAAGAAAACTTTTTGACGACTATCACTCAAAAACTGTAGTAAAAATTCTCAAAAAAATGTATGAGTTTCCTTACTTTCTGAGGTAGTCTTAAGCAGTTTTTTAATCATTTTTAGATGCACGGTGGCTCAGAGTAATACAAATTGTGAGATTATCGTGTTAAAAAGTAAAATTTTATACACAAATATCTAAAATATAGTATGGTTGGGCCTTCTAAAATTTCAACGACACAAAGATAGCGCTTCTCAAAACACGGATTCTAAGTTTTAAAAGAATTGTAAGAAAATCATCAATTTTTCCGACAACTAACTTAAGGAAAAAGAACGCGCGAAGCGCGTTTGGTATGTCTAGTAATTATGCCGGCTTAGCGAAAAAAAGAGCCTTTTCAAGACATCAGGCAAGAGAGAGCCTTTTCGAACTATTTGGTAAGAAAGAGCCTTTTCAGATTTTGCGGCAAGCGAGAGCCTTTTCGAACTATTAGGCAAGAAAGAGCCTTTTCGAGACATCAGGCAAGAGAGAGCCTTTTCGAACTATAAGGCAAGAAAGAGCCTTCTCAAACAAAATTTTTTTTCTCTGATTTTAAGTTGGTAATACGTACTGGATTATCTAAATGGAAAAATAAATATAATAAAATTAATAGGTTTAGAGCATACTGCGTGCACATATCTCTAATAAAAGTCTAATAAAATTATGTTTTTAAAATAAAATATATGGAAATCCCGAAAAAGAGAAAAATATTTATTCTCAATAAAAAAAATTCTAGCAGATAGTACCGAAGCAGATCTGTTTTCTAATTGCACTTTTTATTCTTTCATTTAGATTATCCAGTGCGTATTACCAACTTAAAATCAGAGAAAAAAAAATTTTGTTTAAAAAGGCTTTTTCTTGCCTTATAGTTCAAAAAGGCTCTCTCTTGCCTGATATCTTGAAAAGGCTCTTTCTTGCCTAATAGTTCGAAAAGGCTCTCGCTTGCCGCAAAATCTGAAAAGGCTTTTTCTTGCCTAATAGTTCGAAAAGGCTCTCTCTTGCCTGATGTCTCGAAAAGGCTCTTTCTTGCGCTAAGCCGACGATTAGTAAAAAATGATAATGATAATACTAACGTGCTTGGCAAAACTAATTACCTTAAAACTGTCATGTTAGCAAGAGTTGTGTGTGGGCGAGCTCCATCCTGCATGAACCAGGTGTTGCGACGATCAGCTTGGGACAAAAGCTCTCGGAACTCATTTCTTAAAAAATTATTATACACTTGCCCATTCAAATTACCGTCGAAGAAGTGTGGGCCAATAACTCTGTCACCAAGTACACCTGCCCACACGTTCACTTTGAATTGGTTCAAAGGTTTCTCGAGCATCCAGCAAGGATTTTCGTCAGACCAATAGCGCACATTCTGTCTGTTGATCGTTCCCTTATTTGTAAATGTAGCTTCGTCTGTGAATAAAATTCTCGCTGGAAAATTTTCATCAGCTAAAATTCTTAGAAGCATCCATCGACTAAATCTTAGGCGCCTTAGCAAATCAAAGTCATTCAGTCCTTGGTGATTCTGTACGTGATAAGCGCGCCTATCAAGATCTTTCCTTAAAACGAGTCTAAGCGACTCTCTTGCGCAACCTGGAAAAATTTGTATTTACCGACAGTACTAATGAAGTTTATTCAAGTATAAATAGAATTTTTTGTGAGACCTGATAATGATGCCTTCAGCGTTCAGATAGATTAAGCATTCTTTAAGGAGGCTCATCAGCCGTATAAGACGTGGTTCACGTCAACTCTTCAAGCGCATTGCACACGTGCAAAATGAGCATACTTTTTAGGTCGCTACTATGCTATTCAAATACTTTTTTTTACAAATACTTAATACATGTTTTTGATGTATTTTTTTTCTCACTTTTCAGATGCATTAATCAGTTTTTCAATAAAATGTAAAATTTTTCAATAAAATAATCAACATGACCTCCAAAATTATAAAAGAAGAAAAAAAAGCGCAATATCTGAAAAACTCCATTTTTAATTTTTTTTTTAAGTAGTTTAGATAAAAAGAACTGGTCTTTTTACGTCGGTAAAGCAATTTTGGAGAATGCGTTTTTTTTTCTTTTAGAGCAATTAAAAAAACAAAATAAATTATCTCGCATTCGCCTGGGCTCCACGATTCGTAAAGGCAGAAGATCTGTATAATTGGGCACATAATTATTGTAAAGAAACGAAAATATTTTATAGCAGTAAGGAGTCTTATGAAAAGACAGTTTTGGATTTAAAAATTAGAATCGATAAAGCCAAAGCCATTCCAGGTACTCTACAATATCATGCTATTATTCCGATGGATACGTCATTTTTATATTAAGAAACACCTCTCTGTGTTCCGACTATAAAATTTTCCCAAAAAAATTTATTACAAAGCTCAGAAAAGCAACGACGAAGAATTTAACAAGTTAGAAAAAGTGCAAAAGATCTAAAAAGTCAATAAAGAATACAAAGTAAGAACATGTATATAAAAATTGATTTATATAGCTAGGATGATCCGTATTTTTACTATTGTAATATTTTAATTTTGTAACTGTAAAAATAACGATTGTTCTTTCAATGGTCATTAACAAATTTAGTTTTATTTATTTAATTAGAATAGTCATTATGATTATCAGTATCACTATAGGCATTTTTTTTACAATTACCTGTTTTCAAAGCATCAAAAACTAAAATTCTCTCAATAAGAATAAAAAATATTTATGATACTATATTTTTTTTGGTCATCCACAAAAATGGATGTGTGCATGGTAAGTTTAATAAATGAAAATAACGAAACTGTATATTTGTCATTTCTCAAAATACATTTTATGGTATATGTTGCGGTAGGACCGCAGAGAGATGTATCAGGTCAGCCGCCGAAACTTCAGGGGATGGTATGAAGGATAGTGGTAGTGAATTTAGATTCTGTTAGTACACAGCACAATTACAATTTATTCAATTTCAATCACCAAGGCACACAGCTACATAATGCAAGTTCAACGAGGTGCAGTCGTGCACATGCACACACGACCGACCGGCAGAGCATCCGAGCAATATCTGACCCTCGACAGCAGAGAGTCGCGCGCACACCTCTATCTCCTCTTTACACGCTGTATGCTTAGACAATGATGGGCAGCGCTTGCCTTACGCATGCAGACAGGTGCTGTCATCTGTGTAGTAGTATGAATACAAGTAATGGAGAGCAGCAAAATCATACGGCACACATCCACTCATACCTTTTCCTTAACAAATCGCCCGCCTTGAAATACAATTTTCAACAATTAGATACATTGATGTGTTGAGTTTAACAAAAGATATCTATGAACTTATCGTGTAGGGTATAATTTATAATCAGTTATAATAAAGGAACAGTTTACATACACGTATATAGACAGATTAAAGTGACGTATTAAACATTAATTATCAATAAACGGTTCGATTAGCCAATTTAAATCATTTAAGCAATACAATCAATGGAGCGGTTCATAGTAATGAATGGCAGTAACCATTCATTTTTACTTTTTTTTTTTTTTTACAGAAACAACAAACATGAAAAGTATAAATTTAAATCACATGGAGTCATAAATCTTAATTACAATCCTTCTCCTCAAGGTCAATCGGTAAAAGTACCAGCTCCGTAATTGGTCGCAAATATTCAGATTTCGCAGTTTTAACTTTCACTGTGCGAACATGACCATCAGAGCCCGGGAAGCATTCTATTACACGTGCAATATTCCACTTTGCAGGAGGACAGTTAGGTTGTTTTAAAAGAACCATGTGACCTATCTTCAGTTCCATTTCAGGTAGCCGCCATTTAGTGCGGTGTTGCAGAGACTGAAGATAATCATGGGACCATTTTGTCAAAAACAGTTCTAAATTTTGTTGCATCCTA